>NW_022995753.1:4221-508299 GCF_900245975.1 Drosophila guanche | reverse complement strand
AGCAGCACCTAAGCAGCTACGAGAAAAGGTCATTGAATGAGGTCATGGTAGCGGTTGCTGTGCGGGCTGCTGCTCGCTGACTCTCGCTCTCTCTCCTTAGGGTTATCGGCTGCTGCTGGGACTCCTCGAACCACCTTCGTTTCGACAGGGTAGATGCTATTCAGAGGGTATTCGTGACTCTGCAGACAGAGAAGAAAAGTTCTAAAATAAATATATATAAAGCAAATTCTTGTACATAATGGGAAAAGCGTTTAACCAATCGAACGTATGGCTTATTCAGAGATATGTATGGGAGATCTTGTATTCCTCACGAAACACAGAACGATGGTATCAAGGTGTTCGCATCCAAAAAGAAGGGCAAGCTGTATTGCCTTTGTTTCTATTTTCCACTTCATTTATTGATTTGTGGCGTTTATATGTGTGAAAATTAGAGATTATTAAGGCGCTCTCCTTAACCCTCTCTGTACCGTTCTTCCTGCTGTGTGAAAAGAAACAAAAAAAAGTCAATACATAGATGATTTTAGAAGAGGTGAAATACGAACGAAAAAAATACATTAAACACAGAAAACACAAACAAACAAACGATCGACGGCAACGGCAATGGCAACGGCATCACAACAAAAAAAAAACATTAAATAAACAAAATTCGAAAATAAACGTAACACCAACGAAAAAAAAAACAAAACAAAAAAACGAATAGAAAAACCCTAAGAGTCAGTTTGCTGCGCACAGGGGATACCCTATAACCTATAAATATTATCTACTAAGATAAATAAAATGAAAATAAATACTAATAAACAGTAGTAGATCCTACCAGAGACCTGTGGATCCAGAAACACCTCCATTAAAGTGGCATTCCCCACTGTAATCTCGAAGATCTATCTGTGGTACGCGTCATGCAGCAGTGTAACTCGGTCGGGTATGGGCGGCTTTGCCTCTAAAAACCTCAGGATACCATAGGGTATCCAAAATTGAAATTAAAATCTTGTATCTGCATTTGTATGAGAATGTGTTTCTCTTCGTACATTGCCTTTTCGAATGGGAATGGAAATGGGTGGAAAAGAGTGTTCCGCGTCGTTCCGTTCTGTTTTTGGAGGGGGGTAGGGCTGACAGCGGGCGACACTTGGCAACAAGTTGAATTGAATGCCACATGAAGCAGTAGAGCAGGAGTCCATTCCTGCTAGTGAGGGAAGCGATGGGATCGGTAATATATATAAATGAATGAATGGATGGATGGATGGGGAATGCATGTATGTACCACATATGTACATATATATATGGAGAATCGGCAATTGCTCTTTGATGTTTGTGTGTTTGCCACAATATTTTCCACATATTCTCTTTCCACATTCGCGCGCACTCGCGTGCACTTGTGTTTCTCCGATTGTTTTGATGGATTCAATCACATTTGATGGACAGACAGACAGATCGGCAGATGAATGGGGTTGGCACTGGCGGGAGAGTGGGACAGGGGCTTGGGTTGCGGTTGCGGTTGTATGGAGGTGCGAGGAAATTCTTTAGATAACATTTCGAGATGGGTGCAATCAACGGGGTGTGGATTCCTCGTGTGGCTTAGCTCAGCAATGTAGAATATTTCGTACACTTGAAATTTATACTAAAAGTGGGACATCCACCTTCAGTATCTCTCTCTCTCTCTCTTTCTCTCTTTTTATTCGAATCTCCTTTTTCTGGCCGTTGTTGTTGTTCACTCACTTTACAGTATTTATCTGCCTCCTGTCCAGTTATCTATTTTCTAGCTGCTATTCTTCCATTCAGCAATTAGTGGATTGATCCATAAAGCAGTACTATTACATCTCGAAAGCAGTGCCTTGCAAGCAGTGTTTACTTCTGATGTCGTGATCGTTAAACCTCCCAAGAATTCGTTTCATCCGTAAAGCAGCAGCTTAAAATTTAGTTTCAACCTATTGTAAGTCTCCATGTTAGGGAAATTTCTATTATGTGTCTAGAACTTCCAGTAAATGGTGCTTAAAAATCTTTCAGTAATAGAATCCTTTCCCCAATCGAACCCCTTTCACCTGTGTCTCTCTCTCTCTGTCCATTTGTTTGTTCCTTTGTTTATCCTCACCTCTAGATCGTCTGCCCCATTAATCAGATATATGATTCTACATATGTCTGTTAATACGTTCATGTATCTGTATCTACCATCTGCCATTTATATATTTATAAACCTATGTACGTAAATGTATATAAACTTCCCGTATGGGAATGATTTATCGCGTTGATATCGCTGTGTGCATTGTACTTTTGTTTCTTCTTGTGTCAGCTTTATGTTCCTACTTGTATATTGTATTTTTTTTATCGACTTTCATTCTGCGAATTTGATAGACAAAGAAATCAAGAATAAAAATTAAGTCTAGGTATACAGATTGTTGTACATAAATAATATATGCACGTACAAATTGCAATGGCCGCCCATTGCGTGTGTCTTTCTTGATTTTTGCTTGCCTTTTACTTTATTTTTTATTGATTCTGATACTGATTCTAGTACATCGTAAGCCGGCCCCCCCATATCAAGTCATATCATATCGTATCGTATCATATAGAAAAGAGGTTTCCTCTAGTCCTCGTCTCCTATTACCCCCATATTTCGTTGTCTGTCGGTTTGTTTGTTTGTCTACACAGATATCGAACATGGAAGCATGGAACCATTGTGGGAATAACATGGGGCTATCTCTTGATATGAAATTGTAATGACAAGCAGCAGATACGGATAGATAGGTGCGATAAATAGGCAACCCAACAGTATGAAAGAAGGGAACAAGAGTAAAAGCCTTTGTTGCTGTTTTTATAATCTCTGCCAGCAAAGACCACGCGAAAAGTGGAGAAAATGAATTGTAGTAGAGGAAAAAAGTAATCCTAGTAAGCTACAAACTTCCATTATTAAAATATCTTCTAAAAAACATTCTGATACCAATCTCTTCTCTGGCCATGAAATATTACGCCTACCTATTCTGTACTTACGGTGGCGTTTCATTCCATTGATATACGATTCCGATTAGGAGCAGGAGTAGATGCACACCTCTTCCCCGTAGTTAGTCCCCACTCACACAAATTCCACCAATAACTGATACAACAGATCTTTTGTTCTAATCTTATCGAATTCGAATGGGATTTCTTGGAACGCCAATTGTCATTTGCTTTTCCTTTTGTGGAATGCCTTGTTTATACTGTAACATTTGTTTGGCATTTTCATTGCTTTGGCTGCAGATTGAGCTTTGGTCTTGTGGGCCTTTTGATTACTTCTGGCTCTTCTTCTTTGATAAAATGAAACTCGAACCAGAGAGCCACTCAAATGAGGTACAGAGAAGAGACACCGAGACAGAATCAGCTGCATTCTGATTGATCCGTGCCTCTGATCTACCGATTCTTCTTATTTCCATTAACCCCCCCAACGGATTGTTTCTCTTGTTTCTGTTTCTGTCTCCCTTTTTTTAAATTCTCATTTAATCTTGTTTCGGTTTCGGATTGTTGTTTTTGTAACGCCCCCCAAAACAAAAAGAAAACAACTTTGATTAATGTAATTCTGCGGATTTATCTCTCTCTCTCTCTCTCCCTCTCTCTCTCTCTGGCGCTCTGCGGCCTGTTCCTGTTCCTCTTACTCTACTGCTGCACCGTTCTGTACTTTTACCGTTCGTTGGCTCATTACACGCATGTTCTACCTTTATTCGCTCTCTTCTGCTTCAATCTTCCATGCCATACGGGTTACGGGTGATACGGTTTTCGTTTTATGCTTTTGGGCTTCTACTTTGTTTTATTTTTTATATTTCGGATACCCTGTTCTTTTGGAGAGCAAGCGATTTTGAGGTATGATGTGTTGATGTGTCATCTTATAATCAAATCAGTCTGTCATATTTTATTTAAATATTTTGCTTACAAGTTTCATATTTTAATTAAATATTTAAATAAATATTATTATTAGTATCTTAAAGTCGAAAGACTCTGTTTTGATTCTCCCACTCGTCCCAGAGCGTAGTGCAAAACAATCAATTGAATTGTGTTATCAACACAGAACAGAAAAAGAAAGAACTCAAAAGCAAACAACAAAACACTAGAAAAGCTGTTAAGTTTAGTCGTCAATAAAAAAAAGCTGTGCAACTGATTCCTCTGTTTGTTTTGTTTGTCGTGATATCATATTATTATATTAAGCCAAAGAACAATCAGTTTCCATGCCCTTGCAAGAACTTCTTGCTTTTATTTTCTGAAGAAAATGTGAGTAAAAAGTCAGTACAAAATGTCAATAGCAAAGTGCAGAACTGATGCCCCCGCTATTAATCCCAGAAATCATTCAACTCCTGTTCGACATATCCAATTAGTTTTAACTGTTCTTTTCGCAGTCTCTTAACTACTCTACTCTCATCGGCAATAATATACGTATGTACGTACGTGTTCTGTGCATGATTCGAGTTTTTGTTGTTGTTTGCTGTGGGAGTGCCTTTTATGATGGGTACTATACCTCGTTGAACCTTCAAACGTCTATCGCATTTCAATTTGCTGATAATTCTGATATATAGGTCGTTATATGATGTATTTTTTTTTAGCAGGCGTAAAAATAATAACAACGAGAAGGGACGTGTGAGACGCTTCTTAAGCGTCACAACTTTTATACTCGGCACTCAGTACTACATCTGTACCTTAGCGGTTATTTGTCATATTTTACATTTTTTCTTTATCTGCTCGCCGCCCTTCCCTAGAGCCAAACACTGCAGAGTCATGGCAGAGGCAGAGGCCGCCCACTGCGCGAAGCAGAGTGTGAATGAGAGAATGTGCAAAAAACATATTAAGCTGCGGGACGGGGTGGGTTTAGCCACTGCTAATTTCAATTTCAATGCAATTTCTTCATTCTGGCTATACCAATGATCAAATCGGATCCCTACGGAATGGCGTTTTTAGTTTTCTTTTATCTTTAAAATTGTTTTGGGTTTGGGAGGTTTTCGCCCTTTTGCGGGGGCGGAAGGGGGCGTGGCTCATTTTTGAAATACACTTTTAACAGTGTGAGCATACAGAAGTCTGGAGCCAAAATTTGGTGGCTCTAGCTTTTATAGTCTCTGAGATCCAGGCGCTCATAAGAACGGACGGACGGACGGACAGACAGACATGGCTCAATCGACTCGGCTATTGATGCTGATCAAGAATATATATACTTTATGGGTTTGGAAACGTTTCCTTCTGTGCATTACATACGTTATTCCCCACGAATACAATATACCCTATTATTTACTCATCGAGTACCAGGTATAACAACTAAAACAGAAGCCAAAAGCCGCCACAGAAACTCATGTTTTCTGTTTTTAATGATTTCTGCCGTTCTGTTTTTCAGCTTTGAGCGAAGATTATCTGTGCTTCTGGTTGGCCTGCCAGTCTGCCTGTCTGTCTGCCTCGCCCTCGCCCTCGCCCACTCCCTCCCTCTCTCTCTCTCCCTGTCTCTCTCTGTGTACAAGTACGATCGTATATCTATCTATTGCCTTGAATGACTTGTGACACACTTGATAGCCGCAAAAACCACTTTGACAATTGCAATTACCAGTTAAAATGGGGAATGGGGCAATTATAGAGCGTATCTCTGTATCTCTCTATCTGTATCTGAATCCGAACAATCGCTCCGTTGCTCGTAATTACATATGTTTTAGCTCTCAAATTATTATTGTCTGTCTGTCTGTTGTTTAATTACGAGATAAAGCTGAAAAAAAAAAATGGAAAAGCAAATGAAGAAATATATTAAAACAAATCTTGAAATTAGCAGGAAATTAAACACAGACAGAGGAAATGTATGAACGTAAATCCCTTAAAAAGGCAAGGACGCTTGACCCCTTCACTGCGTCAGCGCAGGGCAGGGCCTTTGACCTTATCGCTTGGTCAATTAAATAGAACTCCCTTGGGTTGCATGGGGTCATGGACCCAACTAGCCAGCACAGAAATAGCCACACCAGCAGGCAGGGGTGTGGCAAACAGCATTTGAACTATGAGAAAAGAATTCTACTGCATAATTATGTGGTTGAAAAACTCCACTAAAGAAGTCATTACACACATAAATGCCAATTGGAGAGAATTTTAAATTTAAATGATACAAAAATGTTGAGAATTTTGGAAATTTCCTGTCCATCCTGTTGAATAAACTTAAAGTCAAAGAGATGTACTATTTATAATGTAAAAATACGAAAATACGAACGCCAAACAGACAAAAGATCAACCGATATACAAAGCTATGCCACGGTTGTGTTAGTCAAAGTGTGCTGCGCTTGAATCCGTACGCCAGCGACTTTTACTTCACATTTCAGTTTTGGTTTTGGCTACCTGTACGAAAAGGCCTACCCGTTTCTGTCGTTTTAGCTACAGTTATTGCCTGTGGCATACATATGCATATACATAAGCGGTAGCGAAAGAAGTCGTCCATTTTTGTAGCAGCACTCCAGCGCGGGTGGAGCACTCAATTGTCCTGGTGGAGCCTGCCGTCGGTCAACCTGTAAGTTTTTTGGGACCGTAGTAATACTTTTTAAGACGGCAAAGTTCATTCTAATTAGCAAACTGGAGAAAATTAAAAAACGCGCCCAGCAGCTCATACGGCACAAAATGGTGTTGGCTGAGCGCAACATCACGGATGTGGTGCAAAACGGACGTCGGTCGCATGAACCCTGTCCCAACACGAATATAGCTGGCGGTGTGGCTTCTAATGCGAACGTAGTTGCAAGCGGAGGTGCTGGGGCTGGGGTTGTTAACCCCACAAATCCACAATCCAATGAGAAGGCCTCAACGATCGTACCGGGTGCGGGCACGCCGGAGAGCTCAACAAAGCGCAACGGAAAATCAAAGGCCAGGCAATCTGAGTATGACAAAAAAATTCGCGTTGGAAGCGACTATCAGGCGGTTTATCCGCCACTCTTCGCCGATGTTGAGCGCCGCCCAGAACAAATGAATGAACGCGCCCTCTTGGTCTGGTCGCCAACAAAAGAGATACCAGACCTAAAATTTGAGGAGTACATTTCAGTGGCAAAGGAGAAATACGGCTACAACGGTGAACAAGCTCTAGCCTTGCTGTTCTGGCACAAACACGACTTGGATCGGTCCGGGATGGACTTGGCCAACTTTATGCCATTTCTTGATGAGTGGACCATTAAGGACAAAGTCTTATTTGAGCAGGCATTTCAGTTTCAAGGGAAAAGCTTCCATCGCATACGTCAAATGCTACCAGACAAATCAATCGCAAGTTTGGTGAAATACTATTACTCGTGGAAGAAGACGCGTCATCGTAGCAGTGCAATGGATCGACAGGAGAAGATCATGAAGACTTGTGTCAAGGATGGTTCCAAGAATGGCAGTGAAGTGGGTAGCAATGAGGAGTCTGATAACGATGACAAGACGGGCCCAAACAAAAATGGCACAAACAATAGCAGTAACAGTGCTTGCAGCAACAATAATTGCGACAATAATAATGGAGGAAGCATCAACAGCAACAGCAACGGCAACAGCAACGACTTGAACGTGGATCAATTGTGCAATTGTGGTGCCCTCGCCACCTGCAAGGACATCAGCGTGTATTTAGCCGAACGTGATCGCAAAATCAGCGCTTTAATGGTTGAAATACAAAAAAATAGGCAGCTTATGGAGGTGTTGGATAAGGAATGCGATGCTATTAATGTTGACGATATTGTATCTAAGCCAGCCATAGCGATTTCGGAGTCGTCCACAACGCAGCCGCCCACTTCTGCTCGTTGGACTCCGGATGAGATCAAGGTGCGCGACAATGGAAAGAACTATCCGATGATAGCCAAACTTGTGCCCACCAAGACCAAAGCGCATCTCGACCAGATCGTGAAAGAGTATGAGGCTGGAATGTCGGAAGAGTCTGGTGTTGAAGATCATAACGAACAGATAGATGATGGGTCAGCACCAGCAGCTAACTCAGACTCAGTTATTAAGCTGTTTACCGATGCCAGCAACAACGGACTTAACCCCGATCAGGAGTTGCAGGCCAAAAAGGCGAAGCCCGAACTGGTAACAGCTGAAGTACAAAGCGACAACAGTGATGCAGCAGTTGTCACTGCCATTGCAATACCCGCTGAGGTTGTTAATTCAAATAGTAGCCTCGTTGTCGAACCCACTGGCAACAAGACTGCTTCAATCACCATTATGGATGAGTCGGATACCGCCACTAACTCGAGTGCCGATATGGCCATCAGCAGCACCAATACCGGTGTTAGTGCCTCATCCTCGTCACTATCGAGTGCTAACACTCCACCTGCGCCAATATTGGTTGATCAGAAAGAGCCCGACAGCGCAGAGATATCCGCACTAAATCACAGTTCAAAAGGGGACGCAGACGGTGCTGGAGCAAATGCGGCTACAGGCAATGCCAATGCCAAACGCAAAATCTCCACCGTGACGTCTGCCGAACAGCCCCCACCCAAAAAAGTAGCACTCTGCACCAGCGTGGAACTCCTCGAAAAGTAACTGACCTGACCCATGGAGCTCGGTGATGTGTTCGCATATGATATCTGTGTATTATCTGTGTATAATATAATTACACAAGTGTAAATTATAAACTTTACCATCACCCTTTGTTTTTTGAGCTGTAATTAGCATGTAATGAAGCACTTTTCAAAGTCTTGACAACATTAGCCGCAAGTATGATATATATTCCAAACGATGGGACCGCTGAATCCAGCCTCTACACATCTGAGAACGGTATTGCTATTAGATAAATTACAATATGACTGGACAAAATGTACAAGAAGCGAAATCCATTCAGAAACATACAAATAAAAACGTTAAATATTATTTTCAAGAAGGAAAAAACAAACAGATATTTCAACAGAGCCAAAATCAAATACAACATTTTGAAAACAATCTCCACGATGATGATGGATATCTCTCTCCACCCCATCTTGCTGTCAATGACATTGGGGAGTAGACCCGCCCAGCTGAACGAGGGGGGTATTAACCCTTTCTTGCCTCATCTGTTTGTTTTGGCCTTTAAGCTTTTTAAGCCACAAAACACAAACATAAAAAGTTGCTGTATTTTTATTTCTATTACATTTTTCATTTTCGTTTCTTTTGGCTTGAAAGTTTTTCTCGTTTGTGAAACTCTGTGGCTTGACCGCCGCCGTATATCGTCATTATATCAGGGATCATTATGATCATCCCATATGTCCGATTACAGTTACTTGAGTGCTTTTTAACCGCTTTTTACTGGAGCTGGAAAGCAAAACAAAACAAAAACCTTTTACAGCTTTAATTACATAAAAAAAAAAGTAAAAAAAAAAAACTTTAAAAAATAACAGCCTCAGCCATAACTCGCGTATGTTCCGTGTGTCTGCTGGACATTGACCGTCAAATCGGTGGAGAGTGGATGGGTGGGATGGGGTGGGGCAGCAGCAGGCACGCCTCGTCGCATTTGACACATGAGTCTCCTCCCCGTCAGACAATCGCTTGACACAGACATAGAAACCGCCCCCCAAAATTTGAAATGATTGCTCCAAGGGTTTACTGATCTCTAACTATTTTTATACCCGGTACTCGAAGAGTAAAAGGGTATATTGTATTTTTGCACAAAGTTGATGTATGTAACACACAGAAGGAAACGTTTCCGTCCACATAAAGTATATATATTCTTGATCAGCATCAATAGCCGAGTCGATAGAGCCATGTCTGTCCGTCCGCCTTGTTGAGCGCCTGGATTTCAGAGACTATATAAGCTAGAGCCACCAAATTTTGCATCTAGGCTTCTGTATGCCTAAGAAAACTAAAAACGCCATTCCGTAGGGAATGACCATAAAAGTTGTGACGCGTAAGCAGCGTCTCACAAGTCAATTCTCGTTCTCTTTGGTAATGGCAACGCATGACATTTTGGGTTTTTAAGAGGGTTTTAAATCGGGATTTTCTACCAGCATCATTATGGGTTAAATTTCTTTGTTTACAGGAGAATAAACGTATAAAGACTTTGATCTTATGTGTCAGAGAATCCATGGAAACCCAGGAGGAAACTTTGATAAAAGAAATGTTGTATCCATTATGAGCAAAAATGTATTTAATTTAAAATTGTATTGTTGATGTTCACAATCTTCTTTTTATTATTGATATCTTTGATTAATTTTTGTTGTTAGAATCTCCTAAGTTCTTCCATATTGGCAAATCTGTGTGTTTAACCACAAATTTTCCTCATTTACTGTTTTCAGATCCTACTAAACTATTGAGGATCGATCCATGGGATAAGAAAATGAAAGCAAATATTTTAATATCCAGCGCTACGATGGGCCTCGTGGCGCCCAGCCGCCGTTTCTATGCAACGCATCTCAGACGCTAAAAGCCAAAGAGGAAGGAAGGAGGAAGGAGAATCATAATAGAAACCGCCAGTCGCAGCGGTGGGCCTGGACCAGGGCCAGGGCCAATATCCCCCTTCCAAACGCCACCCGTCCCCACCCACAAATGAGGAGGGTTGGCAACGACGGGCCAACAACAGGTTGAGGAGCAGCGCCTAAGCAAAAGCACCAAACAAATCAAAAGCAAATGCCAGAGCAAAAGCAAAAGCAACAGAAAGAAGCAGACAAATAAAGCAGAGAAAACCACCAAAACCGCAGAAGCAGCAAGCAGAGGCTAGCGAAAGAGAGCGGCAGACCGACCGGGCAGGCGTGAGAGTAAAAGAAGGAGAGAGTAATCCAATCAAAAAACCAAACACAAACGCTGCAGCAGCAGCAGCAGAAGCAAAATGTTACAAAACTCGAACGCAGCTGCAGCGACTGTGGCGCAGGCTGCATCGGCCGTGGCCACACCATCGAATGCAGCAGCAGCGGCAGCGGCTAATAATGCCGCAATTGCCGCCTCATCCATACAGCCGAAGCTGATTGTCATACGAAGGCGTCCGAATCAGGGCTTCGGCTTTACGCTGCGTCACTTTATTGCCTATCCACCGGAAGATGATGCCAACGCAGCAGCGGCAGCGTCAGCGTCAGCCGGCGTCACCAGCTGGTCACAGGTGAGAAACGGGGGAAAAGGGAGACCTTGCGAAAGGAAACGAGAGAGAGTAAAATAAAGAGAGTGAGTGAAAGAGAGCGCTGACTGCGCTGGCGCGCCGGTCAAGCAGAGAGGTGCAATTAGTCATCCAACTGTCGCTGCCCGTCCACTTTTGCTTTTTTGTTGTTTTTGTCGTTGTTGCTTTCCCGCATGCAAATGTCGTATGACAGCAAAACAGAGGGACAGAGAAGGCGAGAGAGAAAGACAGACAGAGATAGAGAGTGAGCGAGTAAACAGGCTTACATGGAGTACCCTTTCAATGGGGAATACAAACAAACTCTTCTCCCGGCTTTCCACGACGACGCGCTCTGTCGCGTTACGTGAGCGGCAGCAGCGCACGCGCGACTTATTCAAATTGCGACTATTTTTTTTTCTTTTTTTTTCTGCTTTCTTTTTGCTTTTCATTTGCGAGCGACGACGCGTTCCTTACAGCATCGAGCATGTGTGTTTCATCAACAGGTTTGCCTATGGTGTGGGGCATTGACTATACTTTTTGTATGGATTAATGATGATATTATCGATACCCATCGACCATAGGTAAATAAATAAGGAAAACGAAACCGTGGCATAATATTTAAACGGACTACGCGTAAATAATTTAATTTTTTGAGAAAGGGTATGCCATGCTTCGTTGGTGCCGTGTCCATGAACGAATACATATTTCTTTTCATTCGCCTTTCTGTTATTGCTTTTTTTTCTCACTAATTTGCGTTTTGCTCATTTAAGTTTTGTTGCTACTTTTTGTTTTAATATTACAAATCAAAGCCAGCGCTCGTTCGCTCTCTATTTCTCTCGATACTCACTTTAAGCTGCTCTTACACGATGCGTTTTCCACCGACGCTTATTAGTGGGTCTGAAAATGTTTTTTGTATCGATTGAATATAAGCATTGCTGTGCCATTTCAATCGGATTTTAAAGTGTTGGTGAAAAGCTTATCGGGTTTGCAGCAGCAGCTCGCTCTCTTGATCACTCGTTTAATCCAAGCGACGGAGCTCGGTTCGGCTCTCTCTCTCTCTCTCTCTCTCTCGCTCTCTGTTACTTTTTCCGCGCTATATGCTCTCCTGGGTGAATGCTTTTTGTAGTTTTTGTTGCTTTTTATTCACGATTTATGTGCCTTAAACTGTTGTTGTTTTCTTTCTGTTTCTCTGCTGTCTGGTCTTCGTTTCGTCGTTGTTGTGTGTAGGAAGCATCCACTGGAGGTGGCAGCAACAGCAACAACAGACACAGCCACAGCGGCAGCAGCAGCAGCAATAGCAACAGCAACAACAGCGCTGCCGGAATGGAGCCACCAACATCACCGACGTCGCTGCCGCCATACCAGGTGAAAGCGATGGAGACCATTTTCATCAAAGAGGTACAGGCGAACGGACCGGCCCACTATGCGAACCTCCAGACGGGCGACCGTGTGCTGATGGTCAACAATCAGCCGATAGCTGGCATTGCCTACAGCACCATCGTTTCGATGATCAAGCAAACGCCGGCGGTGCTCACGCTGCACGTTGTACCCAAGGAATGCGATGTGCTACAAATGGTGAGTGAGAGAAGAAGAGGATGATGTATTTTATATTATATTCTATATATCTAATCTATTACTCCTTATCTATCTGACTCCCGTCTCGCACCGTCTCGCTCTCCAGCACTATACAAGCATTGCCCATACGCCGGAATCGAATCGGTTGACAATGTCAACGCACTCGCCATCGCACGGGCATGGGCTGGGGCATACGCTGCTGGCCAATGGAACAACCAATGCCACCACCGCCTCCACAATCCACAAATCCACATTTCCACAGCAGCAGCAACAACAACAACAACAGCAGCAGCAGCAACAGTTGATCTCATATCCCGCTGTGGCTGCCACATCATCGCCGGCATCATCGCCGCACCAGCATCAGCATACGCACACGTATCCGCATCCTGTTCAATCACATCCTTCACATGGACATGCACCGTCCCTTCATGGTGGTAGCCGATCTGGTAGCATAACCAGCACCACCAGCGGAGGTGTCGTCTCCTCCATGAGTCATCATCATCAACAGCAGCATCATCGTCATCCGGCGCTCAGTGGCGGCAGCAGTAGCATTGATTTCGGAGATATGGCCCTTGGCCTGCGTCAGCATCCGCACCAGCACCAGCATCTCTATCAGCAGCAGCAACAGCAGCAGCTCCATCATCATCATCAGCAGCAGCAGTTGCTCTCCACTGGCGGCGGCAGCAGTGGCGCTTTCATGCGGTAAGTCAATAAACTTTTCCCCTCGGGGAATGGGTGATTAAATGAAAAAAAAAAGATCGATCACAGCTGATTTTAAATCATAAAACAGTTTAATTTATAAGATTGTGAGAAAGGTTTTTACAACAAACAAAGAAACACAAAAATATTTCACATATATTGATTCAAATCATCGAAACATTCAAAGAACAAAAAGGATTCAAACTGGGGGAAAAAAAAAAATGGAAAAGCAAACAGAATTAGAAAGTGAATTAGTTCGATCAATTGATCCTGCCCTGAAGATATTAGATCGAATTATACAGAATTGAAATGGCCCTTGGATGCCAAATCCAATCCACCAGTGGGCCATCAAACAGATTTTTTATTAAGTGTGCATAAATATTTTTAACTAATCAATTTTCAAGAAGAGTGCCCAAGAGATTAAATCGCAAGCCCTCCTAGCCATTAAACGAGAAAAGATTAATTATAATTGAGGCATTAACTTGGCGCCTTTAAAAGACTTGGCCCCCCACAAAGATAGCGTAGCTTTTGATAATGTCCCAGACGAACGTTTCTTCAAATCAAACATTTTTCAAGTGGGTTTAAAGTTTAAACTTGGGGCTGTTTATTGTTGCGAAACTGATTAATTATTTGTAAGTGATCATTTTCCTTTTATTCCTATACCTATTAATTGCTGTTTAGTTGAGGTTAAGACAGAGACACACTCAGTTTGAGTTGTTGAGAGGCGTTGAGGCTTGTTGTTGCTAAATTGGTTAATTATTATTCTTAAATATAAAATATCTTTTTTGGTTATCAAATTTCAAATAATTGAATAACTATATTGGGGAGTTACATATATTGAAAATTAATTAACAATCGGTTATGCAGGCACTATTGATTTTTGAACGTTATTGTATATTTCCAACGAAACGAGACGACAAGGCCAGCCACACGCAGAGAGTTGCAGGGGAGAAGGGGATGTGTGGCACGGCACTCTGCCACCAGATTTTCAGTGCAGCAAGTAATTATTAAGTTACAAGTTTCGACTGCATTGTTGGAATTATTTGGAAAATAAAACGAAATTTCCGTACAATTAAATTAAATAATATTAACTAAGAAAGAGACTGAAGTTACCACACAGACTGCAATCATTGCAATGCAATGCAACTATTTGTACTAGGAGTAAAGATAAGAACACGGAGTCAAAGTGATGGCAACATTTAAAGCGCCAATTATTTCCCATACCTTAATGGAAAACATTTGTTACTAGTGTCACAATTTGCCACGAGTATTTGTTACAATGCAATTGTTTAGTTTTAGGGGGAAAACCGTTTGGGGGGAACTGGTTAGGCGGGACAGTTTGGCATCAAGGCTTTTTCTGCATGCAGTGTGTAACGGACATGTCAAGTATTCCTCTTGCCAGATGTCTAAAATACAAAGTAATTATTATTAAAACTTATATTATATTGGGTAAGACATTTGACAATGAACAAACTTTGCGACTGTGATCCTTGGCATCCTCTGCAGTCCGTGTCTGTGATGGGTGCTTTATGGCTAGCCAAGTCTATTGACTGCGGAGTATTGGAACTTGAAGATGAACAAATTCGACTAAAAAAGGGGTCCAAAAACAAGTTACCTGAAATAGAAACAAGCAAATAATTAAGTGGAAAACTCTGAATGAGGCACGAGAAATTTACGATTATGAGAAGAGGCAGAGATAGAAAAAAAAAATACACACACACAGAGAAAAGCAGAGTCAAAGAGCAAGGGAAAATCAAGCTGCTGATGAACCAAATGACATTAATAATGTCATAGCCGCATAATGAACAACAAGCCAACGAATGGAAAGGAACGGAACGGAACGAACCGAACAATGCAAATAATTAAAGACAATTTGCAAATGGAGGACTGTGCGAAATGCATCAGACCCCAGCCCGAAAACACCCAAAACCTTAGTTGATCCATCCTTCCGTTTACCCCGGCATAATTTTCAGTTTTTGTGTGTTTGTTTGCCGTTTTTTGTGTGGCATTAATTTATGGTGGGGACGCAATACTCACGCCATATATGTAATGTATGGAAAACTCGACAAAAATATGTCAGAGGGGGGTGGAGGGGCTGGGCTCTGCGCTTCTTTTTTGGATGATTTCATTCCGTCATCAGAATTTCTCTTCATACAAGTTATTCGCATCTCAGTTTATTCATCTCTCGTGTCTGGCATTCCCATTGTATCTGTGGTGTGACGTCTTAAAGTCATGCAGTTTATCAAAAAAGGAATACAAGAAAAATATACAATCAATTCTTGGGGATAACTAAAGGGAGAAGACATAGGGAAAATAGTTTACTGAGTATGAAATAACTGAAGTAATAAATAGCAGATTGATTGAGAAAGCGGACCACCTATGGTATTAAATAAAAGGAATACTTATCTCAGTTGAAATTCTGATAAAGTTATCCCAGGGACATTTGCATTTCTTCGCTGGGAAACTGCTTGGGTGTCGCTTTTTGGAACGCCACTTGTTGGTGCAGTCGTCTCAGCAAAGACGGACAAGGTCGTACCCCAAACATGTTATCACTTCAAGCTTTGGGCTTTAACCTTTACCTTTGCCTTCTGCTCTCTCCCTCCTTTTTTGTTTATGCTTTACATTTATCTTTGCTGTGTAAATGGTCACGTTTTTCTCTCCACACATTTGCAATGTGCAATTTTCAAATTATCATGTGTCTTCCTATCTACACACGTTACGTGAGGCATTAGGAGGCATTAGAGCAGAGAAACACTAATAGATTGCCCATTAGAAGAACGAACTTTCTCCAGAACATCTGAAAGTGTTGACTTGAGGTAACAATAATTACAAAAAACTGCATGAATAAGATTCCACTTGATACTCGAGAATGCGGATGGAAAATGGTCTCCCTTTCTTGTCGTTGGAGCTTTCACTGTGCGCGAAACATTTTCCCCACTCGCTAATTTTTCACGTCCATTAAAACAGAGGTTGACGTGTTCCTCCAATGTGAGATTTCTGTGGCCCCGTTGGTCGTTGTCGCATATGAATTATTGAGAATTATTTTAATATGCAAAACGCAATATCGAACATTTTTTCACCTTCCTATAGCCCTCTGGTCACAATCTCATGGCCCTGACGACGTCGTCGTCGTTGTCTCACATTGCGTATACGCAGCGTTGTTGCATATGAATAAGTAAATCAATTATTATACAGTAAAAACGTAGCAACAAAAGCAATAACACAACTCATTGACTTATAAAGAAAGCGATGGGGAGAGGGAAGAAAGAGAGAGAGAGAGCTAAATGTTTGGAAGTAGAGGAAAACCACTGCAATACCTTATACTGATATCGGAGTGTAAATGGATCCCCGTCACTGACACCGACACCGACACCGATAACTGCCCGCCCCCTGCCAAAACCCGCAGTACTTTGCTCGAACAATACACAATGGAAATAGCGTTTTTTTTATTTTATATATTATTTTTTTGTGACTGGCCGACGCGCGACACACCGCGCACCCTCTTCTTTCTCCATTGTTAAATAATTACGACAAATTTAATTGAATTTTGTAAGGAGCGATCATCAGTCAGGGGAGTAAGGGCAGAAGAAGTAGCGAAGAACTTGAGCGATATGCCAAAGGGAAGAAGCACTACAGGGAGGTGAATGAATGAAAGCATTGGGTGCGGACACATCCAGTAGATAAACAGAGAATCCGCATTGATTCCGATCTTAAGCTAAAATTATGCATGCCAAGGGACTCACCTGTTGATAATGTTGATGTTTGGCAGTGGAAAGTGCAATAAACAAACTCCTAAATTAATAAACACCCTTCGATGCAATGCCTCTAGCCGGTTAACCGGTTTTATGCCGAGCAGCAAGCAGTTTTTGTATTCTAATGATAAGAATCGAATTGCCGTGACAAACAGGAGGGAAAAAGAAACACTGCCGCCGAACAGAACAGAAGAAGAGATGGCAGTGCAGATGGGCAGAAAATTGAGAAGCGGATGCGCTGACAGAGGCAGTGACTGCAGGCAGGCAGCAGCCAGCAGCAGGCAACAGTGGCAGTGGCAGTGGCAGAGAAAAAGGAACGCACACATATGTCAATTCATTCGGCTATCAACTGTAGGGGGGCGGTATTTTGATGGTATAGCTGGGGGGATGGCAAATATAACGGAGGACCACGCCCACGCTCAGGAATGCATTCATCGAGATGTGTGCTGCGACGCAACCAGACAGCAAGACACCACAGCACACTTCGCCATTCGCATCTAAAGAGGGTGGTTGAGAGGTAGAGCGAGGTCGCGAGAGACAGAGAAAGAGAGAGAGAGAGAGAGAGAGAAAGATTCCTATACCCTGTTTTCCACTTGGCATCACAGGGTATATTTGTTACGCCTGAGCCGATGATCTTTGAGGCTCTGATTTGCAATGACAGATGTGCACTGCCGCATTACGAGCCACACGTCGTGGAACGTCTAGAGCTTACAACGGTGGGCACTTGCACTTGCTTTTGTTTTAGGATCTATCCATCTATCGATTTGAGAATTTTATTATGGAAGGTACTCTGTAGTTCCAAACGTGGATGTGTTCTCAAATGTTTTTGCTAAAGATTAAAATGGAAATTGAGACACGAGTTCAGATTGAGTTTTGAGTAGACCTCGTGCCTCTCGGCTTGGTTGGTAGCGGGCGGTAGGGAGGCAGGTGGGGAGGCTTGTGTACATAAATTATTGACTACCAACGAGTACTTCAGGCTTCAAGTACATATGTTCATATAAATACGAGTATAAGTAAGTATTTATTAACATGGGTATAAACCAGATGTATGTACATACGTACTGTACTCGCACTCGTATCATATATGCGCATATGTAAGTAAGTATCTAGATAATTGTATAATGGCAACACGTTTTTATTGTGCGTGGATCCACATTCATTTGCCGGCACATCATAAACACTCGTTGCGGATGTTGTTGCTGCTGCTTTTTTGGGGCTTACGTTGGTGCTGCTGTTGCTGTTGCTGTTGCCACTGCCGCTGCCTTGTCCTTGTCCCTGTCCCTGTCCCCGTCCATGCCCCAAAGAGAAGTTGACCTTCAATATGGAATACACTCGTGTGCGGGTACTATGTGTACTTACACAACTGTACCGCATTCAAACGCATTATCCTTCCGCGTGCATTGTCGTTGTTGTTTGCGCATTTGCAATTTGCGATTGATTGATTGATGGGTGGCGAAAATGTCGACATCCCCTCGACCCAAAAATCATTAGTAGAGCAAAATCCATTGCAAAATATCCATTGCGTGTGGCATGTGCATTTGCATGTGCGCGCACAGTGGATGCGGATATGCTTCACCTACGGAATGTGGTGCTGGTTGCATGGGCTGCCGCAGAGAGTATTATGTTTACGATATTCTGAAGCTTTCTTCTTGCTACCCAACACAACCGATAGGTGCTGCTGTATATAGACAATGAAGTGATACATAAAATGAACTTTAAGTAATATGTGACTCGTTTACTATTCTCATTTATTTCCCAGACCTGCTTAAAGTTCTCCGCTCTTTAAGATACCTTTGATTCACAGAAAATTCCATTCCAAAAATTACACCTTGAATGTGTGTGTTTTAATGCAAATTCCATATAAATGCCATGCTTCGGCAGCAGTGGATTACATTTCTATAAAACCACCAACTAAGCCGAGTTCGTCAGAAATATCATAAGTTATGGTGACAGAATTCAAGTGAAGACCTGAGTCCTGAGTACTGCTTGTCGTCTCTGCTCTAGGCGACAGAAAAAAAAAGGTTTAATTAACCTAACAATCGGTAATTCTATGAAATGCAATTCAGAGTGCAATTCGTTCCACTGTGCGTTAAGACAAATTTAAATACTTGTTTTTGCATTGACCATTACGTATCCGCCACTCCTCCCACCCCTTGTTTGGGTGGCTCGATTGTTAGATATTCCAACCCCTAGCCACACCTTGCCACTCCACACTGCACCACATTCCTCTCCTTCTCTGCATCCCCACGTCCCCCCGCGGCCACTGGGAGAATAAATAAACAAGGTTAATGGGGGAGGAGTACTTGCGAAGCAACGCCGAGTGTTTGGCCAGTCACTCGGTGGACACTGATAGTGATTCCCGAGCGAGCTGTAGATGTCACATGCATATCGCCTGCTCGCCCATCCTTCTGTTGTGCAAAAACGCACTCGGTGGGCAGTTGTCACACTCCTCTGTCATCTACTCTCAATATTTATTCATCTTTTTATTGGCTATCAAATGTTAAGAAAAAATACAAATAAAGCAGAACGAAAGAAAAAAATCAAGAAGAGAAAATAAAATACAAAACTGACAATGAATGGAAAAGGAATAGCGAGCATCACTCGGTTGTCTAGAGATGGGGCAGTAATGGGAGAGCATGAGATCCCGGGTAAAGGCTAAGGCGTTTTTAGTTTTCTTTTATCTTCAAAATTGTAGATTTGGGAGGTTTTCAGGCTCATTTTTGAAATACACTGGATTCAGTGTGAGCATATAGCAGTCTGGATGCAAAATTTGGTGGCTCTAGCTCTTAGTCTCTGAGAACTAGCCGAAAAACAAGACGGACAGACGGACAGACGGACGGACGGACAGACAGACATGGCTCTATCGACTCGTCTATTGATGCTGATCAAGAATATATATACTTTATGGGGTCGGAAACGTTACCTTCTGCGCATTACATACAACCGTTATTCCCCACAAATACAATATACCCTATTTACTCTTCGAGTACCGGGTATAAAAAGAACACATAATTATGTAACATGTAAACTGCGTTGCATATCAACCATAAATGTAAATGTGTACATATTATAATTACATGCATTACATTTTATATACATTATAATTATGATTGATTATGTGTTTCATCGTCATCTGTTGAATAGCATTCGAGTCGCTTTGAGTAGATCAAATTTACCTGCGAGTGGATGAGAGTGGGAATGGCAACCTGCAGGAGCTAGGGTGGGCTAGAGTGCGTTATGCGTTATGCCCCCGGTTCTCGTGTCGCTTCGGGGTCCACGATGATGATAACCCGACCCGAGCGCCCATCTCTAGCCGGTGGGTCGCGTACGTAAGCTCGTTGTGCGCTGCCCACTCAACGGGTCTCTTTCAATTGCCTGTGCTCTGAGCCTCTGCCTGCGCCACGCTACGCCACCGGACTCTGCTCTGCTATGTCGCTGTCTCTGCTTACACCTCCGTCACCGCCTCTGCCTCTGCCTCTGCCGCCTTCCTGTTTCTCCCATTGGCAGTGACAGAGTCTCCTCTGCTCGGGTTCGTTTATCCGCTGCTGCTGCTGCTGCTGCTGCTTCTGCCTCAGTCCTCAGTCGCGGTGCCTCCTCTGCCGTTTAATATGAATTTCATACATGCACACACAAAGCCAATTTCTGTTATTTCATTTTTGTTTTCTTCCTATTTTGTATTTTTTGTTGTTGCTGGTTTTTTTTTTTTTTGTATTTTGATTTTAGTTTAGCTGCATGGACTCTGCGCTGTACTTTAGTTTAGTCGACGACGGCAAGCGGAGCGCGCAGATTTCATACCTATTTAGTGATTCCCGCGGCAAGCAAAACATTTGTTACATTTCCATACCGTCTTATTTTGTTTATATGTTTTACAATTTTGCATACTATTTTTATTTGGAGGGGGGGATCTCTTGTGAGTTAATTTGCATTCGTTTTTGTTGTGTATCCGTTTTGTTTGTTTATAGATTTTGTCTTCTATTGCTTGATTTATTATACTATGCAAATATCGTAGTGGTTGCTTTTTTTTTTTGTTCAAGTGATAAATGACGAAAGTAAAAACGAGTGTGGCCAGAGAGCTCTACAAAGAAGAACTAACCATTGTATAAGAAAAAACCATCTTCAGAGACCTTGAAACATACATTAATTAGATTACGAACACTAATCATTATATCAAAGTTCAAGCGTTTTCCATTGATGGATGATATGTTTGACCACTCGCTTGGAGTTCCTACCGACTGAATGGATTTTCTGTACTCTTTGTTGTCCACTTTTAACTACTGGTTAAGTGAATATTTTATATTACCTGCTTGTTGAAAACTTTGTGCACTTTTGAAAACAAATAATTTGATCTGCAGGCGTTAATTTTGTTCCAGTTGTGTTGTTTCAAAGTAATTTATTAAACTTAAAAAAAAAAAAAAAAAAAAAAAAAAATAAAAAAAAAAAAAAACAAATTAAACAAGACAAAAAGTCATTCAGACAGTAGAATCCACAGCGAAAGGTCCCACGGAGATACACATGTACATGTAAAGGTTCTGCAATGTCGGTCGAGGAAAAGAGCTCGTCGTTGAAGAAAAGGTTAGAATGAAAGGTTTAAAATCAGTTGCAAACAACCATCGTTGTTGCTGTTTTAGGGAGAAGAGCTGCCATTATGTGCTCATCTTCCTAAACACCTAGAAAAACAAATCCGTCGATCAGCTGATACATTTTTCTTCGACTCTCTCATTCACACTCACTTTCTACCCATCGATACTCCCTTCCCTCACAGCTGATCTCTTGCTATGGTGGGAGAGAGCATCAAGTGATCATGCACATACACACTTGAGAGAGTGAAAAGTGTACAGTCATTCGGTGGTCATGGTCGTTGCAAGACTGAGTGAGAGTGGAGCGAAAGCTAAGCTCTGGAAGCGTCTCTCCTTCCCTCTTAGCTTTTGCAGGAAATATTCAGCTGATCGCACATCTTTCTCTGTCGCTTTAAGCCTTGAAAATATGAGATCCCGACCCCAAACTGTTGGCTGCATTCGAGCAGCGAAGGACAGAATGGAGGACAATGGGCCAATTGAGGATTTGATGTCGCTGCAGCGTCGCTAGTGCTGCTGCTGCTGCTGCTGCTGCTGCTGCTGACGCAGGCGTCGTCGCAGTTTCAATGGCAGCGGCAGCGAAATCGATATCAAAATCATTCACACCAAGTAACTGATTGTTGGAAGAGATGGGGCGAAGGGGTGGTGGAGCGTGGGTGTATGCCTGCCCTGCATACTTATGTACACATATGCATGTATGTGTCTGTGTGCTGTTGACAGGTTCCGCCGCCTCCCCTGGCCCCACACCCCCCACCTTTGGGCCCTTTTGTTGCTTATCAAATGTGTCAACAATTTTTTATTTATGACTTGTTAATTGCAAAGAGTCGCAAGAGAGTCCCGCAATCGTTGGAAAAACGCAAATCAGACAATAACCGATGACAAAAGCAACAACAATGAGCGCAAGAGGCCCAACAATGAATGGGTTCAGTGTGCAACACACAGAGAGATACAACAATCGGACAATAAAGCGCGAAATTCCGCACACACACCAGCACACTGGCTCCACCGAATGGGGAGCAATAGATAGAAAAAGACAGAGAGAGAGAGAGAGAGAGAGAGAGAGAGAGTGTAACAGAAAAGAGGGGATGGGGGTGTGTATGTGTGTGTGTGTGTGCCGTTGCCAATACATGTGAGCGAGTGGTATGGCCTCTATAGATACAGATACAGCTCATTCGCACCGCTTGCCGCCGCTGCCTCTCATCGATAAGACAACAACAATAGGTGTGTGGCGAGAGAAGATATAGAGAGTGCGGTGTGAGAGTGGAGACAGTGAGAATAAAGAGGAACAGGGGAGAGCGAGAGCTTATGACGGCAGAAAATGAGAATGGCGAATGCTAGCATGTGTGGGCGGAATCAAATCGAACCGAACCGAACCGAATTGAATTGTACATGTAAGAGTCACCACTTGTGACAATGCTTCGGTGGATCATATGCATATGCACAGCTGTGAACATAAGAATAGTTACATGTAAACGCTAAGTGCGCATATATCTATAGAAAATCACATACATAAATGTATCCATACATAATATGAATCCATTTGAAATTAAGTCTCAATTTCGTGGCTGAATTCGTTTGGCATTCGTAGATTAAATTTGCCCACCAGGGGCGACCCATATCAAATTTGTAGATCCTACAATTTGTTGACGACAGCTGAAATTCAACTTTAAGCTGAATATCTGGATAGAAATATGTGCGCCGAATTCCTCATTCATTTGGTATTTTGAGAAAGAGATTTGTTTATTTTTTGTTACGGTGCCTGGCTCTCTGTCTGGCAGCAAGCTTCATATGATCAATATGTTATAGCGAATATCGAATTCCATCAAGCAATATTTGATATTCATGATAAGTAAAGCTATCTAGTGCATATTGTACTCCTAAGATTTCATGCAGATTGCAATGATGCTAATTTGAATATATGAAATATGAAATATGAAATATGAAAGTATCCTCCCACATAAAAGAAACATAACAAAAATTAACGTTTCTATTTTTTTTTGAGAAATATTTTTTGCATCGCGCGTGGTTTTATGTTAGGTACGTCGTAGCTGGTTTTCTTAATCGGATTTTCTCAGTGCTGCTATCTGTCTGTGTCCTATATGAGTGCCCTTTGGTGTGCGCGTGTCAATTGAGTGGCCGCCCGTGCGCGTGTAGTGGAGCTTATGCATAGATTATTATTTAAGCGTGCACATACGCACTAACACACACACACCCGCACTCCCAGACTTGCTGGAGAGGCAAAAAGCTCGCGCCCTGATCCAATGAATCTACCGTTATTACCGTTTACCTGCTGCTGTCGCTGTAGCTGCTTGCATTTGCTGCTGCTGCTGCTGCTACTCCAATTCCTGCAGTGAGCTTCGCTGCCTGCTGCTTCGGCTGGCACCGCTCTCTGCCACTCTCTCACCCACTGCTTCTCACATTTCGTAGCACTGATTCTCCCTGCCCGCTGCCTTCTGTTATTCTGCTGCTCTTCTCTGCTCCTGCGACCTCTCCCCTCTCTCTCTCTCTCTCTCTCTCTCTCTCTCTCTTTGGCAGCAATTGGCTCTGCACTTCTCCCACTACATCTCTGTAGCCAGTTCTTGCTCCCGCCTGTGCTGTTATCTTCAGCGTGCTGCTGGTGCTCTACCAGATCCACTCTGCCTGCATTTTGCTGCTGCTGTTCGGCCGCTGCTTAAATGCTCCTGCTGCTGCTGCGGTCAGTTTCGCTGCCCTGAAAGCTAGGCTATGGAAATGTATGCAGTGGGAACAGAGATGGCGATATTCTATTATTTTGCAACTTGAAATATGATCCAAATATTGAAGAAATAAGAGGACAGGTAGCAGCAGCAGCAGCAGCAGCAGCAGCAATAATAACAGAAACAGAGCAAGCCAGAGGTAGAGGTAGAGGTAGAGGTAGAGAGACGCAGAGATAATTCTATTCATTAACTTTTAACCTTGACCGTCATCGGCAGTCTGTCTGTCGGTCTCTCCTTCATCGGCTTTTGAGTTGAGTTTTGAGTGTGGGAAAGGCTTTTAGAAGCGAAATTGAATTGAATTACCTATCCTTTCTAGCAAACACTCGCACACATGCATACCCGGCGTATGCCTGTCAACTATTTATAGAACTTTGAACTTTCATTTCACAATCTGTGATGTGCCCTCAGGTAGGAGCGAGTTTCTGTGTTCTCTAACACAGAGAGAAACTTGAGAGGGCAAAGGTTGCACAAAGGTTGCGGAGGGGACCGGAGACGGAGACAGAGACGGGGATGGAATAGTTAAACTAATTTTCCATTTTCCGGTGCATAACCGCAGGCAAATGTTGCTATGCTCTCAATCTGCCTATGTTCCGCTTCCTCTCTCTCTCTCTCTCATTCCTTTTCCCCTGTGTTCCCTCAACTTTCGTTCTGCCAACCAGTCTGTCGGCATCCTTGTGTCACATGAAATTGAATTATTTTGCTGATTCTGCTTCGGCTTCTGCTGCTGTTGCGGCTCTTGCCACCATTTTTGCCCCATGGCTAAATCTAATTTGTTTGGCTTTTTGCGCAGTTAACTGACGGCCAGGCCCCACTGTACACATGTAGGTAGGTAGGTAGGTATGTAGGTGTAGGTGGACAGCGAGTGGGAGTGGGAGTGGCAGAGAGAGTGCATTGCAAGTCCATGAGTCCTGGTCATGGTCATGGTCATTAGCTTTGACACGAGCCGGAATAGGAAAAGCGTGTAATACCTGGTACTATGTTTGTACCTACCGCTCCACCCCCTCACCTCACCTCCTCTCCTCTCCTCTCCTATTCCTATCCAGTGTGATGTGGAGCATACAGAATATGGGGTGGTTTTTGGGGTCGGGTTCGGCTTCGGGTTCGCCTGTGCCTTGGGCCAACGCTTCCATCGCTTCTTCCTCTCCATCTGTCATGGTCATGGCCATGGCTGACCGATAACGAAACAGAAACAGAAACACATGAACTGCACATGCACCTGCACATGCTCTCCGAAAATCCAGAGAATTTTGCACTTGAGCCATGACATCCGTTACTTGTATTTGCACAAACAAAACTGAGACGACAATGTTTCCTTTTCGAATGTTCCTTGTTACTTGTACAACATTCATTTAAATCAAAGTGAAGAAAGTGATGCTTTACAACAATTCTGTAGTATTTGTTTAAATGAAAAATCGAATGGATTTGTTTCAGCTATGAACAAATAGACAAATCCTCTTCAAATATTATTTACTAACTTTATTTATACTTTACCAAACTAACTAAATGTTAAATAATTTTAGATATACATATTAATTACCCTTAGCACCTTTAATAAATATTTATGAGTACTAATTCTGATTGTGATTGTAATTCTGATTTGAAAATAGAGTCCATTAGAATAAGAGCCAAGCGGTGGCAAATTGTTGCACATTTGCATTATCCATCCATGCATAAAACACTAGAAAGAAGCATGCGAGTTCCACTCCTAAATCTCGCTTTCCCTCTCTATATCTTGCCCCATCTGCGTGCTTCTTGCAAAACTTAAACTTTTAATCGAGGGTGGGATGTGTGAAAGTTGACTTATCGCACGAAAGCAGAAGTGCAAGTGCAAGCAGAAGTTTGTGGCGGTGCCTGTCGCGAAACTAAAAGTTTATTTTATTTTTAGTTTTTCTCTTTTATACCCGGTACTCGAAGAGTAAATAGGGTATATTGTATTTCTGGGGAATAACGGTTGTATGTAACGCACAGAAGGAAACGTTTCCGACCCCATAAAGTATATATATTCTTGATCAGCATCAATAGCCGAGTCGATAGAGCCATGTCTGTCCGTCCGTCCGTCTGTCCGTCTTGTTTGTCGGCTAGTTCTCAGAGACTATAAGAGCTAGAGCCACCAAATTTTGCATCCAGACTTCTGTATGCTCACACTATTAAAAGTGTATTTCAAAAATAAGCCACGCCCCCCTCCGCCCCCGCAAAAGGGCGAAAACCTCCCAAACCTACAGTTTTGAAGATAAAAGAAAACTAAAAACGCCATTCCGTAGGGAATGACCATATCTATCGGATCACCATTGGGATCCGATTAGATCATTATTATAGCCACAATGAAGAATTTAATTTCCAGTGGCTTAACCCACCCCGTTTCGCAGCTTCGCGCAGACACGTCTCTGCCTCTGCCTCTGCCGCGTCTCTGCCCTGACTCTGCAGTGTGTGGCTCTAGGGGGGAGGGTGGTGAGCTAAAGGAGCGTGTTGGCGTGAGAAGTGTTGTAGATGTAGATGACATATGAAGAAAAAATGTAAAATTTGACAAATAACCGCTAAGCTGCAGAAGTAGTACTGAGTGCCGGGTATAAATGTTGTGACGCGTAAGAAGCGCCTCACACGTCTCTTCTCGTTTTTTTTTTTGCGATCGAGACACCTGTTTTTGTTTGTTCCTGTTCTGGGCGGCAAACACAACTGGCTCTGCAGCTGGGGATAAACATTTGAAGCGTTGCACTTGCCCCACCGTTCGATCAGTTGCACCAGTCAGTGCCTGTCGAGGTGTCCAATAACCAATATATAAAGAACCAATAAATAAATACAAAATATGAAGCATATTACGATTTTACTTGAAGTGCAAATTGCGATTGCAATCAGTTACAGTAAGAAGTTCATGGAGAAGAGTTCAAAAAAAAAACAAAAGTGAATTTTTGTTAAATTCATAAATTAATAAGGGGGCGTGGCATGACGGTGCTAGCCTCAAAGTGTGTAAATGAAAACGGAATTTGAAAAATTTGGCAATCGGCTTGAATTGAATTGAAGAAGAGAGCGTGACCAGCATGCATGATCGATCGGAGGGTATTGCGCATGCGTCCATCGTATGACGACAGCACGCCATCATCATTATCACTCACCCTCGCCATCTCCATACCGAAGGCACTTGGTGATGGCACGTGCCACAGCAGAGCTGTCCCTGCCTCTGCCCTGCCCTGCCCTGCCCAGTGACAGTGTCTCAGACATTGACGGGGGAACTCTATTTGGTTGACTGCCAAATTGGAACTTCTGCCGCGGATCGTTGATCGTTGATCGCTGATTCAATTGATAAATATTTGGCATGAAATGCCAGGTGCCTTGTGCGTTTCTTTGCTCAAAATTAGAGAATTAAACATCAAAATCACAGACGAAACTACGCGAGACTTTTTGCCTTCTGTTAGTGATCTTTGAGTCTCCGTTTTAACACAAGAAAAGTTCTGCCAAGGCAAAGATTTATGCAGGAAAAATCTGTAAAGATTATCCGAAATTGATTTCGTAGATGTAGATGATGTAGATGGTTAGGCAGTTACATAGATATTAAATGTATTGGTATAAATGTATTTATTTTTAGTGGCTGGAAATGTGCTGAATGCTGTGCTGCACATATTTGGCCAGAGCGGCAGCTATAGACTGGCCGATTCCAAGCGGAGGTGATTGAGAATCACAGACACAGACACACAAACACTCTCTATCAATCTGTCTCTGTTTAATCATTAAACTTATTCTCGATATTCTCTCTGTCTCTTTTTGGATTGTTTCAGTGCCAATCAGCCGCCGAATCTTACAGTATTATCAGGAACAGGCACGTTCACGGCCATCTCCTCCAGCCCCACGACCATTGCACGCCACTCAAAGTCCGGCAGCGCCCTAAGTCAGGCCCTGTATGTTAGCCATGCCGCCTCAGGCTCTGGTGGTGGCAACGGTGGTGCAGTTGCCAGCGGCGGCAGCGAAAACAGTGACCTGATGATCCGGCTGCGTGAGTCCATCAAGCAGAAGGAGGAATTTCTCAAGTCGCCGGTGCCCAACACCATTAGCTCTAGCTCCTCCTCCTCCACCACCACACCTGGGACCAATGGGAATCAGGCGCAATCGTCGCCGGCTCAACAGCAGCAGCAGCAGCAGCAGCAAACGCCACAACAGCAGCAGCAGCAGCACCATCAGCATTTCTTTCCCTCGCACACTCCGCCAGGAGTGACAGCAGGTGCTCCAATTGTCCCACCGCCTCGCGGTCGCCATCAGGTGCTCATGAAGCAGCAGCAACAGCAACAGCAGGGCAGCTTCGACATGTACTATGCAGGCGGCAAACTAGTGCAACGTTCCTCGACGGTGCCCATACAAGCATCGTCCAGCTCATCCACACATTATCATCACATTACCCAGCTACAGAATCATCCACAGTATCAGCAGCAACAGCAGCACCACCCACAACAGCAACAGCAGCAGCAGCAGCAGCAGCAGCAGCAGCAGAGACAGGTGCAGATGATCAATAATAATGCCAAGTATTCAAAGGATTTGGATTACTTTGAGACACTCCAAGAGACCGGAGTGACCAATAAAGTGTGAGTAAAAAAGTAAAGAAAGAATAAAAGAGGAAACATTTGATGAGAGAATATCATCAATAGTCTTGCAGCAGCGCCCATCGGTTGAGTCCACAGAGCAAGCTTCTCGTTTGGTGTGAAAATATCCACTCTTTCAGTGTGGATTTATATTCCTTAAATTTGATGTACATTTTTCATAGAAAACACTAATTAAATGTTTTCTCTCTGCCACAGCTTTGAACGCAAACTAGTGTCCCATATGTCCATGGGTTTTGATCCTTTTAAGCCGCTGTCGATCAATACCAGCGCCTTGGAGGCGGCATCGGCATCCACAAGTGCAGCAGCAGCAGCCGCGGCCGCTTCGACTGTGAAAAAGCAGAGTGTCCTATACGAGTCATTGCAGCAGCATCCGCTGGCCAAGTACCAGCATCAGCAGCAACAAAGCACCAATACTGTGGATGGACAGACGAGCAGTCGCATGGAGCTGCATAAGGCAACGCTGGCTAATGCCACCATTGATGCCGCCACACCGTTGGTGGTTAACAGTGAGTTCTGCCCCAAATCTTGGGAATTGCTAATTGAGTTTGGTATTTCTCTCTACCTTTCCCCGTGGCAGAGTTTAGCGCAATGTCGGAGCAACAGCAAGCAGGAGCCGCCTTGGCAGATATTTCCGAGAGCAGCAGCGGTAAGTCTTTAGCTGCACTGGGAATACCACAAAATATACCAGAAACTAATCCTGTCTCTCTGTGTCTCTGAAGCAGCAGCTGCTACTGCTGTTGGCAGCTCAAGTGCTGGTGTGATAAGGCGCTATAAGCCGTTGTCCTCGAGCTCCTTCGACGAGGGCAAGCCAATGCGTCGGATCTCCTATTTGAGGGCCACCAATAACGAGACCGAATTCAATCCTGATGCAGCAGCCACAGGAGATGCAGCAACAGCATCAGCAGGAGCAGGAACAGGAACAGGAACAGGAGCAGTAGCAAATGTAGCCCCAGTTTCCACACCAATTCCAGTTGCAATACCCCTTGTGGAGCCACAAAAGACCAAATCATTGGTTGAGGAACATCCCGATCCCACCTACGATGTCATTGGCGGCAACACTGGCGGCGGTCACGAGTTCATTGAGACACCAAATGGCCTAGAGGATGTGCGTCTATCGGCTCATGGCAGCAGTCGCAGGGCCTCCATGAGCAGCGATATGCGTAGCAGGTGAGTGTGTCCCTCCCCCATGTGTGTGTCCCTCTGTTCTTCAATTTTATTTTCCATTTAAGCATCCACATTGATGCCGAGCTGAATGGCAAGTATGTGCCCAATGAACTGGAGGCATTTGAAACGGATATTGAAATTAAATCCTCCTGCATCAATGGCAAGGTAAGTGGCTAGCACAGATGCCAGCTTATGCCCATTGCCATAAATCTTTGTTTCACTTTCTTCCCTTCAGCGCATGTCCGAGTATCGTTCGTGGCGTCAGGTGAAGCTGGAGATCAAGGGCGATCTGCTGCGCATCTACTCGGGTCGTCATGCCAAGTCGGAGCACAATGTAAGTGCCAAGAATCCACAAATAAAATCAGTTTTAATATATATATGTTCTTGCCCCTGCAGGTGATAGAACTTGATATTAGAAACTTTAAGTTCTTCGACGAGTCGCTGGATAAGAAAAAGTACTTGATACGCATGCAATCGAAGCCATCGCCGAGCGGTGCCCATTTGGCGAGCCTTGGGAATGAGCTCAATCTGGATGATGTGCATGACAAGTTGACCTCATCGGGCAGCAGCAGCGCCAATGAACCAATGGCAGCATCCTGCAGCAGCAGCAGCGGCACTGCCACTAGCACCGGCGGTGGTCCCTACACGGAGATACTCTTCAAGACAAAGAACAGCAACGAGATGAAGCGACTGTTTGGGTTGCTACAGTGGAAGGATAGCCTCAACTATGACGATAATGTAAGCTCAAAGCTGCTAGTTTCATGTGTGTTTCCTCTTAACTCTCACCCATATCTCCAGGATCAACCGCAGCAGGGCAAACAATTGGCAGAGCCACAAAAGACGGTGGCCACAGCCAGCCACTATCTGGATGATGTGACTGGTGGCGCTGGCGTGGATAACTCGCCGTTGAGCTCACATTCGGGTGGCGGTGGCATGGCGGAGGGGCATCATCATGTGGCTGCGTTGCCTGCTGCGGCGGCAATTGTGGCCGCCACCAGTGACTCCATATCGCCGGTGATGAAGGCCCGCAAATCGTCCTCCCACAAGCATTTGCCCGATAAGGATTTGGGTTCTCCAAAGTCAAAGAACTGGAAGGATTTACTCTTCCGTCGAGGCGGTGGCAGTGGCGGTGTCTCCCATCATCACACAGATCTGGCATCGCCGTCGTCGTGTGCCGTCAAGACGTGCGGCTCTATTGGGGTGCCGCTGCGCAGTTGTCCGATGTCCAAGCTGAATCCATATGTCCCCCATCTCGTGGAGGTGTGCACCAACATTGTGGAGACCAAGGGGCTGAGTGTGGTGGGTATCTATCGGATACCCGGCAATAAGGCGGCCATTTCAGAACTCTCGGAGCTGGTGAACACCAAGGACTTTCAGTTCGAGAGCTGTGCCATCGATGTGCGTTGGGAGGACGTTAATGTGGTGAGCAGTCTGCTTAAGCTCTTCATACGCAGCCTGCCCGACGCCCTCATGCCGGCCAGCTACTACATCAACTTCATTGAGGCCGACAAGAAGCTCGGCCTGGAGCGGATCGTACTGCTGCGGGAGATTGTCGAATCGCTGCCACGCCATCCATACGAGACGATGAAGCATCTGATTCGCCATCTGTGTCGCGTCAGTGACAATTGTGAGGTAAACCGCATGGAGCCAAAGAATCTGGCCATCATATTTGGTCCCTCGATCATACGCACGCCCAACGACACACTCGAGACGGCCGTTAAGGATATGAAGCATCAGTGCCGCATCGTTGAGCTGCTCGTTACACAGGTGAGGGAAATACATATATGCGATGTCGAGACAATTTAGATTCAGGCAGCTCCTAATTTCAATTGGCAACTAAATGCCGAAAGGATGTTGTTGTTCGAACGAGTTATAAGATTTCTACTGAATCGGGCATGCCAGAGATTCTTTCTGTTGTTCATTGTCTTGGCTAAGAACATAAACTTCATCGCATGAAAATGTAATTCATACGAAGGTTGTTCTGCCTATAAATGCAGCATTTGACAGCATTGGCAGCTCTGGTGGAATGGCTTTCAGATTATTTGATGGTACCCGGTACTCAAAGAGTAAATAGGAAATATTGTATTTGTGGGGAGAAATGTAACACGCAGAAGGAAGCGTTTCCGACCCCACAAAGTTTATATTTTCTTGATCAACATCAATATCTCTCTGTCCGTCTTGTTTGTATCCAAAAATGTAACCAAAGATCAGCTAGATATTAGCGGTATAAAATGAACAAAGTATTCTTCGATTGGGCAAACATTTTGTCGTAAATATATGAATGCCAAATTGGACGACTGTTAATTTCAAACAAAATACAACTAAAAAATGTAACTAAAGGATTGAAGCGAGTTTGTTGAACGCATCCTCCAGTTCCTGAATATAATCTGCTTAATCTTCTGAGGTGCATTCCTCCTCCTAATCCTCGAACTCCTCCTCGTTCTCCTGACCGTGCTCCTCGTTCTGCAGTTTTTCTGCGTTTTTTTAGATCATTGGCATAAAATATTAGAACGCACAGCATTACCAACGAGCCACACTTGACGACGATAGCCTTTGGATATGGTCCCAGGGCTCTTTTAACATTCCCATTGATTCCAAACAAGTTGGTTCTGCCGGGGGGCAATCGAGCCAAAGCCAGAAGAATGTTGAGATGCAGAAGCTGCTTATGACCAGGACCACAGACCAGGTGGCTGCTACGATCCTGCTGGGGCCAATCATTTCTGCAGCTCCTCATTTGCAGCTCTCTTTATTATATCCGGTACTCGAAGAGCGGATGTACAGGAAACGTTTCCGACCCCATAAAGGATATGTATTCTTGATCAGCATCAATAGCCGAGTCGATTGAGCCATGTCTGTCTGTCCGTTCGTCCGTCTGTCCGTCCGTCTTGTTGAGCGCCTGGATCTCAGAGACTGTAAGAGATAGGGCAACCAAGTTTTGCATCCAGATATCTGTATGCTCGCATTGTAACAAGTGTATTTCTTAAATTAGCACCGTCCCCTTCCGCCCAAACAAAGGGTGAAAATCTGATTGCGATTTACGATGCATACAGCAGATGAGTGTCAATAAATTTAGTTTTTGATTTATATTCGGTATGTTAAGGGCATAAACACACAGAAAAAGGAAAACTCTTTTATGGCATTTTCAACACCATTTTTACCACAATTAATAACCGAATTGTAATATAATTTAAAATGTTTTTCTTCTCGCGCAGTATGAATACTACTTTGAGGGCGGCAATCTGCCGGATTTGGCTGATGTTAGTGGTGGTACGGCCATGGCCAGTGCTGCCCAGCCGCAGCATCAGACGCAGGAGGATCAGACGAGCATGCTGCTGCATAATCTGTCGAAAATTGAGAGGATCACAGAGCGTGAGACGCGCACCTCACGGTTCATTCCACAGCTGCGTCGGCGCACCCATGGCAAGCGGAGTGCCGTCAATTCGGATACATATTCGGGGGAGAGTGTTCTGGTAAGCAGCGGTAGTCCAAGCAGCTCCACTACTAGCCACTCCACCATCTCCACTTGCACCAACACCACAACCACCACCACCACCACCACCACCACCACCAACACCAATCACAAAACCATACAACAAAGACGACTGCAGCGCAAGGCTGTGCAGAGTATTTGTGACTTTGCTTTAATCCTGCCCGCTCCTCCTCCTCCTTCCGTTCACTTTCAGTCGCTGGACTACACCAAGGTATCGGCCAGCAGCACCAGCAGCAGCTCCACGCTGCACAGCAGCAGCAAGACCACCACCAACACAGTCTCCTCCTCCTCCACCACCAGTCAGAGCCAGAGTCAGAGTCACAGCCACAGCACAAAGTTTAGCTCTGGCGGCGCCTCAAGCTCGAGCTCCTCGACAACCGCCGCCACCATAAAGGCAGCAGCGGCGTCCAAGGCATCATCCGCAGCCTCCTTGATAGGCACCAAGAAGCGCAGCACAATGGGCGGCGGTGTGGGGTTCCTCGGCGGTGTCTCTCGCTCGCAGACGCGCAAAGCGAGTCTGGACGAGAAGGACTCTGGAACGAGCGTGGACTCTGCCAGCAGTCTGGCCTTGAGCCTCGGCCTGGGTCTGGGCCTAGGCCTGGGACATGGCAAAGATCAGCAGCAGCATCAGCAGCAGCAGCAGCGGAGCAGCGTGGACATATCCATACTCCTCACCGACGACGACTCGAGCAGCAGGCTGAGCGACACAGGTAGGTCTCTTTTGTGCTCCAGCACTTGCTACAGGAACTTCTTTCCAAATCTCTGCATTTGATGTTCGCATTTAGGTTCCATGTCCCTCACCACCATCACGGATACGCTGGACAGCAAGCTGCGGAATCTACGGAGCGGCTCAGAGTCGAATGACGAGAATGGATCACCGGAATTCCCCAAGAATCGCCGGCACACACTCGGCCAGCCGCTGCATCTGCACTCTGAGAACATTCCCTATGCGGATGAGTCGCCCGAGCGACTCTTCCATCAGTTCTGTCCCCTGGATGCACCCCATTCGCTGCACCTGAGCCGCTCCTGCACGGCCACCAATACGCTGGGCGCCGAGGAGAAGCCCACGACCATGAAGCAAGCCATGGCTATGGCTGGAGTGGCACCCCTGCCGCCCAGCCTACTGAAGGCAGCGCACAAGCTGCAGCACTCAGCCACGGTGCCCATACACCAGATACAGATACATCCGGGCAGCGCTACGGCACCGGCCAGCGGAGCTGCAACGCCCACCAGCGCCAGCACAGGTGGAGGATCCACCCCAGTGGCGGGCACACCCACCAACAGTGCTGGAGGTGTCGTAACCCAGCGCATTTCGGGAGGAGGAGCCCAAGGGAACCCAAGTGGCGGCAAAAATATGCATCTGAGATTCAGCACATCGCAGGCGTACGAGCGACATCATGGCGCCGGTGCTGGTGGCGGTGGTGGTGCTGCATCCGAGGACGACGATTCGGAGGGCTCAACCACGAGCGATCCCAAGGAGAAGCTGCTGCTGGCAGGCGAACGACCATCGCCGTCGTTTTTTCTCGAGCGATACAACAAGAAGCGTCGGGACCATCGGCTCTTTCGCAGTGCCAGCTTCAATTGTCGCAACTATTCGACGCGACACATGAGCAGCAGCAGCTCCACGGCGGCCGGAGCGGCCACAGCGACTGTGGCAACGGTGGCCGCCTGCTGTCAGTCACCATCATCGGCCCTGGCCACGGGCCTGACCAAGGACGAAAAGACTGACATGAATCTGACCAAGAAGCGTCAGATCCAGAATAAGCAAAATCGATCCATTAAGCGCCGCCACACCGTGGGCGGCCCGCACGACTACTCGGCCAATGGGGGCTGCAGCACACACGGACATGGCCATGGTCAAGCTCTAGGCCAAGGCGGTGGTCATGGTGGCCACGATCTGGCCGCCATTAACTACAACCATCACAACCGGCATCATCAGCAGCAGCTGCTCAAGGGATCGGTTGTGGTTGTCGGCGTTGGCGGGAATGTAGCTGCGGCTGCGGAGACCACAACCACAACGACAACCACCACCACGGTGCTGCGTCGCCTGGGTTCGGGCACGGCATTGGGATCGGTTTCGAGTGCGGGTGCGGGTACAGGTACGGGCGGTGTTACCAGCGATCTGAATGTGCAATTGCCCGGCGGCACTGTTTCGAGTTCTAGCTCCAGTAACAGCGGCAGCGGTGGCTCCTCAAACAGCAGCACCAACAACAACAATTCGCCACAAAGCGATGGCAGCAATGGTAATGCAGGAGTAGCAGGAGTAGGTGCTGGTGCTGGTGCTGGTGGTGCTTCGAATGCCCCACCATCTTCCGGTAGCAGCAGCAATAGCAGCACACCCACCAATGTGGTGGCTGGCTCTGCTGCAGGCGGAGGTGATCAAGTCCTGGAGGTGGGCATACGCATTAAGAATATCAATCGCGGACGCTACTAGAGCGGCGAATATGTGAGGAGATGATTTGGAGCTTACAGCAGCAGCAAACAACAGTTAAATTAGTATTACATAATGGTTTATATACATATATGTAGAGAGAAGTATACATATATGTATGTTGTATGTATATGTGTCTATGTCTATGTCTATGCAGGGATCGATGGGGAGTTGTGTCCGTGAGTGGAGGTTTCGAAGCATATTGGGGGGTACGACATACGCACACAGATAACACAGATAACGAGAATACAAAGAGGAAAGCCGATACTACAAATAAATGTGTGCAAAGGAGTCCTTGCCATTTAGATCTTAGATCTTTTTGGACACTCTATATGGGAGGATGAGAGCGAGGCAGTAGCCAGAGAGAGAGAGAGAGAGCGACACAACTCCCAAAACGAATGCAAACAAAACAAAAACAAAAACAAAAACCACAAAAGAAATCCTAGATAACAAATGTTTCAGGAGAATCGACTATATTTATTCGCACACTCAAACACACAAAAAACAAAAGAAAAAAAAAACAAAATATAAATATACTACATACAAATGTATATGGAAACTAAGGAAAGAGGAGCGAAGCGGAACGGACGGAAGAAACGACGAACGAGTGGATATACAGAGATAGCGGTACAAAGAGAGAGAGACAGCGAAATAGAGAGAGATGGAGAGAGCGAGTGGTTGGAGGCGTGAGAGATAACTATTTTGTAAACCGTATACACAGTACAGTTAAAAAACAAAAAAAAACAAAAAGAAAAGAAAACCATGCGCATAAATAACCTTATAGTATATACACTATATATTTGTAATATTGTCATACATAACGAATGCAACAAATTGTTAACCATATACACCCAAACACACACACACACACACACGCAAACAACAAACATGCATTAAATATATGGTGTGTATGTGCATATGCTTATGTTTATAGGTAAAAAAAAACACACACACCGAATATTATATTCCATTGTCGCCTGTCTGTCTGTCTGCCAGAGTGTGTGCCTGTGCCTGTGCCTCCATCCTAGATTCCCCACCCACCTCTCGTTACCCAAAGATGGGCTTATCCTCAAGTCTCCTGTTTATATGAATGTTGTTTGTTCGTTTTTTTTTTAAGTTTTCTTTTTCGTCTGCATGTGTGTATGTATATGTGTGTGTGTACCTGCCATAAGAAGAAGAAGAAAATGGATAGAGAAATCAAAGGATTCAGTGCATAATAACCATTTTTGGTGCCTTAAATTAGTTGTTTTAACATTTTCGTCAAAATCGTGATTTGTTTATGTATAGAAATTTGTTTGGATTAGAGAAAATTAAATTTGTTTATTTTTGTTTGTTTGTTTGAGCCACGGATGGTGCTGCCAGAAGCATAAGAAGAATAAGATTTATTTTAGATATATAAATATACATATAATTTAATGTACATTTATGTATATTCCAACCTCAGGCAGAGCATCCTCCAACCCGCCCCAGACAGGCGACACTTGAGCAACAATATTACAATATTTGGTTCAAAATGATGCATACTTGAGATAAAGCGACTATATTTGATAAAAAAAAACAAAAACAAAGTATAGAGAAACTGCATAAATTTATATATATATTTTATGAAATACTTTTTGTGTGGTTTGTAGAATCATATTCTTTTTTTTTTTGTTTTTTTTTTCGACAATGAAAGAAAGAAATTGAAAGTATAATATAATTAATAAATTAGCTCATAGTTGTGTGTAGCATTACATACATAAATATATACACACACAAACACACACACACACACGAACATTGTATAGTATATATCCACCCATTATTTTATTTTATTTTTATTTTTTAATTCTGCTGTATATACAATTTATTTTCATTTTAAATTTATGATTTCATTTCTCCTTTTTCCCCCATAACAAGCATACATTTATTAATATTATATAAATATGTTTTGTACGCATTTTGTTTTGTTACCCGACACGGAAAGAACATGTAGAAAGCGGTAAGGGATTCTAGCGAACCAGAAGATAATGAGAGAACGTGGAAAGAGGAGAGTAGGAAACGAATGATAGAAATGAAACCCCCAAGCGCGTAACGTTGCTATATAAATATTATTATTAAACAAAAGCCAATTTTTTGTTAGAGTTTAGGTAGTTATTTTTTTAAAATTGTATTTTCTATTATATATTATATACCTATGTGTACATATATGTATGTATGTACATCTACTATATACTGTATGTGTATATTGTATTTTTATTATGATTTTTTTTCAAACAAACAAATAATTGTGGATTTCTAGAATGCTATAAATGACGACACAATAAAGAGAAACAACAAATATTAAGAATAAATGTACAAGAATAAATCAGAAACAAGACACTTTGTATCCTTTCGACTCTATTACTATCCTAAAACAATGAAAATGATCTTCTATGTATGTACAAAATGACAATCAGTCTGGGCAACACAGATGGTGATGATGGTATTGCTTAGAGCTTGGCCTGAGGACCCGTCCCCGAAATTTTGTAGACAAATTCGTGGGCCACATCGTAGTGGGGATTGCAGCTCTGGCGCACGCGCTTCAGCCATGCCCGAATCTTGGGATACTTGATCCTCACATCGTAATCAGCCATGCCTAAAATCACAGAGAGAGAGAGGGGTCAGAGAGTACACTCTCACATTGCAGATGAATCCAAAAGACTTACGCGTCTGCTCGATCTCACAGGCTGCAAATATATCTGCGACGCGGAGCGTGGATCCAGTGAGAAAATCACTGCTCTCCAGCCACACCTCCTCGACGACATCCAGATTGCGTTCCATATGCATGCGCATCATCTCGATCTTGGCCTCGGTGGGCGTGCGACCGGTGAGCAGCGGCTCCAGCCACACGGTGCGGAAGTACATGGCGCAGGTGAGGCGCAGTGACATGTGGTGCCACTCGAGGAACTCATCCACACGGCTCTGGTCTACAAAATACTTGGGATACAGATGCTCAGGTATCTTGCCCTTGGCACTGAGATACCGCAGTATGGCCACGCTCTCGGCCAGCTTGTTGCCGTTGTCGTTGATGCAGGGCACGCGCTGGAAGCGATTTATATCGCGCTTGAAGTCATCGGTCAAGTGCTCGCCTGTGGGTGCGGGACAAAGTGCAAAGATTAGATTGGCCCCGCATACGATTAGTGAGGGGAACAGCACTCACCGTTCCTCAGGGCGACCACACGGTCCTCAAAGGGCATACCGCTCAGTCGAAATATGATGAACAAGGCCCGCGAGGGCTGCGACATGAGGTCGTAGTAGTACTTGATCGGCGACATCTTCAGGTTCGTTGTCTGCCTGCTGGGAGCTGCACAAGAAAACAAATAAAACAGAGTTGCAACAACAGTCCAAAGATCACACAATTATTTTCTTCTCTCCGCATAGCCGACAGCGGCTAACCGGTAAATTGGTTGGGGAGGGCACCACAAGCACCAGCACTCACACTCACCAGAAGCACAGTTATTCGACTGTCGCAAAGCAAACGCAAAGCTCAGCCAACAAAGCTTAATCCACGACAATTGATCACAGAGTTGAGAGAGAGCTTGAGAGCATGAGAGCGCGAGAGAGTATGTGCGTGCCGTGCATGCGTATGCCAGCCAGTACGTTGGCTATCGACAAACATTTGCGATAGCTGAAAAGCTCCCTTGAAGTCAAAGCTTTGCCAAATGTAGCTGGCGTGATATTTTGCTGTGTCGCAGAGGAACGGAATGGGGAATGGTCTTCAAGGGGTTGGAAAAAATGCCATGCACAGTGGAGCTAACCCGTTTATTCTTTGAAATTATATGTTCAATGATTTTTACAGGTTCAAAGACAAATTAAAAGCCTGAATGTATTACTAAATATATATTTTCGGAGTGGAAAATGTTGCATTGCTCTGAACTAAGGAAAATATATCTTTAGCACAATCTCAAGTGCGACACATTCACTGCTCATCAATCACAATAAGCCACGAAATGATTAGCGGAATGGAATATGGGATCACACCATATATTTTTGTATCTATTGCTTATGCGTATTGCTCATGGATGGACTCACTTTTTGCTCTATTGCTTTCCTGAAAGGCCGTTTGCAGCTGCTGCTGATCCTCCGATCCCTGGCTGAGGCCCAACAATGTTGCCAAGCGCGACATTCTGTTTGTTGTGATCACGACTCGACTCTTCGGCGGAATGGCTTGACTGCAGCTGCAGGGGTGCCACTTATATACCTATGCACATACGAGGATGGATGCTTGTCGATCTGATGCGACGATACCGAACATACAGAATGCGAATGCGAAGGCGAATGCGAATGGGGAGGCAAGTAAACAAAAATGAAGTAAAACAGCGCAAGGCGAAATTAGGCACTCAAAGAGCGTGTGATAAGACGGTTTCCCCCTGGTGCCTAATCATTTGATTCGATTTGCCACACACTGCCACAGTGCTCGTCACTTGTTGTTGACCAAGATTATCGATCAAGCTGCGGGGCTCATTGGCAACCCACGAGAGTGGACAGGAATAGCCACAATATAGAGGAAGGTTTCTCCGCTTGCCGCTTATCGCTTGATAGTGAGAAATATGTTTACCTCTGGTTTGCCATTGGCTTTAGGGATGATCAGCTGATGGAACCGGATTTATCGTACGTTCCCCGCATGGCAATAAATATTCAAAAAAAAAAAGTTAAAATAAAATAAATAATCTAAATCCGCTGATATATCCGTTACCCGAAGTTGTTCCATTTTAATTGCTTTAATCGTAGATTTGTTGCTTTTTGTTTTTATCGTATCGTATGTGGTATTTATTGATTTTTCATTTTTGATTTTTGATTTTAAACATGTTCTTTGTGTGTGTTTGTTCATCGTCCTTCCCGTCATTTGCTTTTGTACTCGTTACACACAGTAGCACAGCTTTTGTATATGTTTTGAGGGTAAATATGTATGTACTTTGTGTGTACTTGTAGCTAAGATAAAAATCAGATATAAAGCAGATGATTTATTCCCGACTCTGGTACACTGAGATAAAGCTACATTTACAAAGAGAGCGTAGTCTGAGTTTTCTTTTGGCTTGTTCCGTTGGGCTTAGGGGGGTATACAGATACAATTATTAATCCACAACATTTATACTCGGTGTAGAGACAGAGAGATCACACAGGGAGGAAGGTTTGAATTCATATTTACATTTATAATCCATACATCTCTATATCTGTGTGTGTATGTATATTTGTATATAAAAAATAAATTACAACTAACATAAAATAAGCGAATTCAAAGTTTTCGCATAGAAGTTGGCGCAGCTTATGGACGATTCCATAATATTCCATATTATAGACACTCAAGATAACATTTCTTTTGTGGAATAATAGCAGGTAATTGTTTGAGTTCTCTCGACTTATTGTTGTTTTTTGATTGTTCACATTCACTTGGTTATCTTTCGCTGCTACAGAGTAAGAGCTTGACTTGACAGTTTCTATACATTTTACATGTAGAATATACTTGAAATATTCATTTTTAGTTGTTGTTTGCTTGCAAGATTTCTATTCTTTCTTGTTACACTGTCCAACACTGCTCTGAAATGCACTGTGCATAATATGTATTTGGTTACTTGATTTGCCTTTGATATTAGGGTGATAATTACATTGCACTAATTTGATTCTCACTATCGTGTATCGAATACTTTGTGTATATTTCTCTTGTATACATACCAAAAAAAAAAAAATACAATTATGTGCCACATGCAGCATATGGTATAGATATATATATATTTATATATAAGATTTATCAATAGGTTCCATTGATTTGTAGAGTCTTTTGCATTTGTCAGCCCCTGCTTTTGTTTTGTTTTTGGTTTTGGTTTCCGTTTTCTTGTTTGTTTGCTTGGGGGATATGCGTGTGAAATGTTTTAGGAAGAACATCTTACAGTTACAGTTACATTTACATTTAGAATCGCTTGTTGCATGTTGCATGTTGCATAAAGAAGACATCGAGTGAGTAAACAAAAGTATTTCCTATGCACACTATTTATTGTTGATTTTGCTTTTGCTGTTTCTTTTTCTCTATGCTTTTTGGCCAACGATTTCTGACTGACAATCTGGAATACTACGATCTAAAATTTAATTCACTATAAGTATGGGCTCTAATATTGATGTACCTACAATTATTTATTCATATTTTGTTGCTCTCTACTTGTTCTCGATGATCATTTGCAGCTGCAGCACCAGACTCCGAGCCAGCTGGAGCACTGCCTGAGCATTGTGACGTTCAGCCATTTCTGCAACATAAAATATGCAAGAAAATATGAATAAAATGTCAGTCCAAAAGTAGGCAGCCACACACACCATTGAAGAACTTGATGACATCGGTAAAGTCCATGCTGTTGGACAGTATAATGTCGCGATACGTCTCGAGCAGTGCCAGCGCCAGAAAGAGCACAAAATGACCAGAAGCTATATGCTTGGCCGCCCAGATGACCTCCCAGGTGGCAAAGACATCGTCGTAGACGAGCTCCCGCTTAAAGTCCAAGAGGAACCAGCGATAGCAGAAGTAAAAGTGTGTGTAGTCCCCGTTCGAGTCCATCAGGTCATACATCTCCGAGTCGAGGATTTGTATGAGGGAACTGCCATGGATTGGAGGAGGATTAAATAAGAGTTTATGGATCCATTTTTATAGAGGAATACACACCGCATGTTGGCAAAGTGCATATCCATGGCACCGCCGCTGGGAAAATTCTCGATCATGCGCTCCATGAGCTTGCAGAAGCAGCTGTAGCTGAGCGATTCGTCATCGAAGATGACCAGCAGGGGGGCCACCAGGTCGCACATGCCCTGCATGTAGCCCACATCCAGATGCTCCCACACATACGTGGATATCACGTTGCGCAACTTGTCCAGATTCTCGTTGGCAAAGTACCAATAATTGCGATCGCAGCGCTGCACATCCTTCTCGATTCGATGCAGATTGAGGCCAAATTGTTCGAGCAGCTCGCTCTGTGGATTGGCAAGGATCAAGCATTAAGGATCATCAAGGGACATGTTCTTGGATGCCACTTACACTGTAAACCCCACCGTTGGAGCTGGCTGGTGAGGCGCATGCTGACTTTGGCTGCTGGAGGGCATCCAGGACCGGCGTTTGCTCCTGCACGGGTGACATTTGCTGACTGTTGCCCGATTTGGGACTTCGCTCCCAGTTGGCAATATCCACCGAGGCATTGGTAATGATAACAGCTGCCTGCTGCTGCTGCTGCTGCTGCTGCTGTGGGGGTTTGACCTCCTCCTCGTCGTTGTCCTCGGGCAGCTGCAGATCTTCGGCGCTGAGGTACTCCGGACTGAGGACGCTGCGGCTGCGACTGTCACTGGTGGCCTGATGGCCGGCACCGCCGACACCCACCGTCTCGTAGGAGGAGGCTGTCGAGGCGGAGCAGCTGGCCATGGTTGGTGGTGGCTCCGCATTGATCTTCTCCTGCTGCTCCTGCTCCTGCTCCTCGTCCAGCTCGTTGAAGTTCTCGCCCTCGTCCACATGGCCCGAGTCGGTGCTGGTCTTCATGGCCCTCGGAATGGGCTTCACGCACAAATGCATGCCACTAACGGGCACTTCCTCCTGCTGTTGCTGCTGTTGCTTCTGTTTTTGCTGCTGCACTTGGCCCTGTTGCTGCTGCTGCTGCTGTCGCTGCTCATCATCAAACTCGAGATCACCCGGATCGGATATGTCCGAGATGTCCTCAAACACTTCGTTCTCCAGCTCCCCGCCCGCATCGAGGTCAGCGGCACGGACCGTTCGTTCGTTGCCGCTGTTGCTGCCACTGGAACTGAGCTTGGCCACCGCTCGGGCGGTCTTCTCCTTCTCCCGCTGCTGCACAATGGCATCGACGGCCAGCCACTCGCTCATCGTTGTCTCGTAGTAATGCTTGCACGTCTCGTCCTGCCTCTTGCGCTCCTCCAAGCTGGACCCAAAGGCATAGTGGCCCAGCAGATAGGGCCACACCTCCTGCCGCAGCTCGGGCTGCACGCCGCCAAAGTACACCAAACGATAAAACTCTGTGGCATTCTCCAGCACACCGTCCACATTGAGCAACTGCCAGCGCTCCCTTGTCAGTCCCTCCTCATCGGCTTTCACTAACGAAAAAAGAAGAACAAAAAAACGGCAAGCATTAGGCCACCCAATGGCAGTTGATGCTGCTTGCAACTCACTCTCTGGCGTGATTCGGCCATGCACCAGGCCCGAGAGATGCGTTCGCACTGTGGATAGATGCCGACAGTAGGCCAGCCAGCCGTAGAAGGCCCGCGAGATGATCTGGCGACGCATGGTGGAGCACACCATCTCGATGCTGGTGTTCTGTGCGTGCTGATGCTGCAGCAGCAGCGGCGACTCCAGCGGATACTGATCGATGGAGAGACTCTTGTTCGAGCAGTCACTGCTGCCGGTGGTGGAGCAGCTGCTGAGCTGTGCGCGACGCGGTGTGCTCCGCACAAAGTCCAATATCGAGTGTGTGGCAGCTGCAAAGGGAAGGATTTGAGTTCAAGCTGTGACCCGCGACCGGAGCGACTCCAGTTCGTCCATTGCTCACCAAACTCCTCGTGCCTGCTCTTGCTGACAATACGAAAGACATAATCGATGGGCGTCTCATCGACAGACTCCATAACGGAGGGCAGAATGCGCCGTCGCATGCTCTTCGGCCAGAGGAACATTTTGCCAATGCCGCGCTGTGACCAGAGCGGCGGATCCAGCTGTCCGTGCGGCAGCAGGCCCGTCTCCAGGCAGCTGAGAAACTGCTGCATGTGTCCACCCTCCGGGAAGTGTATGGGCGGACGTTGTACCCCATCCTGGCCCACCAGTATGACGGTGCCGCCGCTATCCTCGCCCCTGCTCTGATGGCAATGCACGTAGACAATTTCGTCGACATTTATGTTGAGGGCATACGCCCAGAAGGCCTCCTTGTCAATGTCCTCGCCCTCGCCCTCATCCGCCTCATTGTAGCCGTTCATCAGCTGATTGGGTGTCCACTTGATGGTCAGCGTTTGGATGTGCTGATGCAGACTCAGGTAGCCGGCCATCGGCTCAGCCACATCCTTGGGCAGGACATGCACATTGTTCTTGCCATAGAGCAGCGTTGCCTTCGCATTCTGGTGCAGCGACTCCACGTAGTCCTTGGCCACGCTGGCCGATGCCATGGACTTGAACGAACCGGTGCTGGCCTCATCGGAGCTGGTGTTGAGGCTGCGCTTGAAGTTAATGATCGCCGGCCGCGAGCAGGTCGACGAGGAGCGACGACCCGAGCTGATTCGATGTCGTTGCACCTGTGGAATGAAGAGCAGAGAGCAGAGAATGAAGGATCCACTGTGGCAGGCAGGCAGGCAGGCAGGCAGGTTGCTCCACTCACCAGCTCATCCGCATGCGGATCTGTCCAATAATGATCGGCTGTCTTGGCACGCGTAAAGTCGAGGGCGCAGGGCCCCACCAGCAGGGAGCTGAGTATCGAGCCATAGTCGGAGTCGGCCACCAGGGAGTCGCGATCGTAGAAGCTGCTGGCATTGCTCACCAAATACTCAATGATCTTGGTCAGCCGCTTCTCGTAGAGGGCCAAACGGATCCACAAATACTTCATGCTGGCCAGCGCAATGCTCGAGCTGCTGGCACTGGCCAGCGAGACGGAGACGGAAACGGAGACGGAGCCGGAGGCGGCAGAGGATGTGGATGCCAGGGCGAGGGCATTGCTGCTGCTGCTCGCTGACTGCATTGAGTTGCTGCTGCTCTTCTTCAGCATGGGCGGACGCTGGAAGCTGTCGCTGCTGGAGGATGAACGCTTGTTCGGATCCATGGCCTCAATCTCCTGCACCAGCTTGCTGATGTGCTCCGCCTCGGGGCAGCTCTTGGCGATCTTGTGCAGCAGCGCCGTCGTCGAGGAGGTCTTGAACAGGCCCAGGGCGCGGCGACGCAGCCCTTGGCTGAGGCAAGCCTCCACCGCACCACACAGCGACGTCACTGAGCTGCTCTCCTCGTGGACGTACTTCTTGGTCACCGCCTCCTCCATCAGTTGCTTCACCTCCTTCTTGACGCTGGCTATCAAACGCTCCTTGTACTCGCAGCCATCTGGAATAATAGAGTCATCTTCATCATCATCATCATTATCGACCCCATCTGCGGCAAAGCTCATAAAAAAAAGAGAGTAAACCCCGCGGGGCCTTAAAATGAAATCACAGCGACAACGCCCCAAATGTCAAGAGACGAACGGAGTCCTGCCTGCCGCCTGCCTGCCTGTGTTTTTTGCCTCCTGCTGCCACATCCTTCCTGCACTCTGAAATTCAATATGTTCAACATGTGCGCTGACACAGCCCGCCCCCCAATCACACAGAACACAGAGGCAGGTCCTCTACACCCAGCCGCCTGTTGACCACTTTGGACACGCCCACAAGCACAAATGCTAATGGCATTTGCACTCAAAACTCATAATGTCCCACGGCTCTGGCTCTACATGGCTCTATATAATTTCATTTTCATTACTTGTTTTCCATTTAGCGGCCACACACAGGCATGACAAATGACAAAAATATCCAGAGAGAGAGATACAAACATAATGAATGTTGCAATATGGTGGAGAGAGGTGCAACTTCGCATGAATTACGAGTGCAAATTGCAATAAATGTTCAATGCAAAAGTCCAAGCATGAAGAATGATCCTTGTTTACGCCAAATTTGCGCAAAGGGCTTATGGCCGGGAGCAATTACTATTTGGATATAAGTAAAATGAATTTGTAGCATTAAGAAATTGAATTGTAGCATTAAGACATACTTACAGAAGATTGTTGCTATAGAACATACATGTAATATGTGAATATCGATAGACAAAGAGGAAGAACATGGATGTAATAGGTGAATATCGAAATTGAAAGAAGGAGAGTATTAAAATTGATTGAATTCCGACTTGGTCGAACCAGCAGCACTTGGCTTTTTACTTCGAGATTTTTATTCCGAACTGGTTGCGAGGAGTTGCGGAAACAATCCTGATGGTGCACAAGTACGAGACTAAAGACATCTATTTATCTGTACAGTTTATCCATAAGCATATTCCATGTGATAATAACTTGTGAAGCTGATCCTAAACTGATTCCACACATACTTTCCATGGCACATTTTTGTGCCTCTTTCTCGTTTTCTCCATTAGCAACTCAAGTGCAGAGTGAGCGAGATAATTGAAGCGAAAGTTTTGGATTGAACACAGCAAAAGTGAAGATCTTTCTGCTTCGTTCAGTTCTAAGCATGCGAGAGGGCGAGAGGGCGAGTGATTTGGCATAGAATCTAAGCATGCTGAGCGAGTGTCTGTGTCTTGGCATAAAAGCTAAGCATGCTGAGCGAGTGTTTTGGGCGAGTGGCGAGTGGGCGAGTGTTTTGTCATAGAATCTAAGCATGATGCAAGCGAAACCCAAACATAGATTAGATCTGGAATCGATCATCTACCCATTGACTGTTCCGTTTTTAGGGTTTCCTCCTCGAACCCCACACCGCACACAAATGCACTTCCACGCAGCAGTAAAGTCACCAGCTGCGTGTCGAGCTCATTATGTGTGTGCTTTGCACGTTCTAATGATGATGTGGCAGCAGTGCGCCATGCGAGAGAGAGAGAGAGAGAAAGGGAAGCGGCATTGGGGCTGGCGGCGACACTGTGCTGATGTCTGGGACGCCGACCGAGTTGTCGCCAGGCCATGGCCATGGCTGGATGGCTGGAGCTCGGGGCTTCCCCGCTTTAATTACTGCTCTTTTGTTGCACCATTTTCCATGTAGCTGTGTGCTTAGTTTTTATGTGTCACATATGCAATTAGCATTTAAATGGTCAGCGGGGAGGAGGCATCAAAGTTTTAATAACTTAATTTTGCACTGGCACGGTGCCACGGTGCCACGGAGCCACGGGGCATGTGGCATGGGGCATAGGAATGGTGTCGGGCAGCTGGCAAATGCAAATACCAGACAGACACGGCGGAGAGTTGCCCAGCTGAGAGCTGAAAGTTTTGTTCGTTCTCTCTTGCTGTTTGTCTTTTGTTGGTTTGTATAATTATTTGCTTTTCTGTTTGCCCCATGCCCCCCACCACTTCATTGTTGACGCTGCACAAATGAAAGGAAATACAATGGATAATTGTTACTACACCCAGCCCATGCCCCTTGCTGCCACCGCATCCTGCTCCTCATCCTCCTCCTCCTCCTGCACTGAGAGTGGATCTGGTGACAAAGTGAACTTTGATACTCATTGGGGAATGGCCAGCATTGACAGGAGCTGCTGCAGGAGCTGAAATTGGAGTGGAGCACGCAGCTGGAACAAGGGTACACAAAGAGCCACCTGAGCCGCCAGAGCAGAAGGTTAGCACTAGGAACAGAGCCTTGAAGAAGTCCATAGACCACGAACTGGGACATGGACTACAACCAGCAGCAGCAGCAGCTGGAGGGAACTTCGAACTGGGAACTGCATGGCGCCACTGGTAATCACAACAAAGACCAGAACGTGCACCCAATGAGTTACTTCTCACGTTCTGGCTGACCTAGATATGGTCTTGCACCCAAACATCCCACCCAGCCCGACTATTCCAACAGAAGCTGAAGGAAATTCATGTAGATTGGCAAGAGCTTAACATTTAAACGCCACATCCTCAAGGACTAGCGTGTGTCGTGGACTGGAGACTCCCAATCTGAAGACTCTTTCGGGGTAAAACAATGACTGGATTCCACTCGCACTGGGACACCAAAGCAAGGCCTGTTTTGGGTGGAATTTTGTAGAGTTGGAAACCACTAAACCAAGTCTCTCAGTGTCTGGATCTCCAGAGTTCGAATCAAACATCTTCCGACCTTCCACAATCCTTAGGTCGGTTACCTAAAATCAATAAAAAGTTCAATTATTTTGATTAAATTTTGTCGCGGCAGGTGTAATGGCTTAATGACTTTTCGCTGCAGGGATCCAGCCCCAAGCGTAAATTCATTTGATGGCCCCCACAAAATGTCAATTGATGGCTCAAGCGGAACGGGCAGAGCCAGTCCCTAATTAAGGCAGCGGTTTGGGCTGCTGGTTTCGGGTGCCATCATTTTAAATTAAACTCCAGAGCGAATCGCGTTTTCTATTTTCAGCCAGCGACATTTTCCCTTCTTTTTTTATCGCTCTTTTGTTGTTGTTCGTTGGTCCGCATTCGACCCTTGGATGGCCGCAAAAAAAGGATGAAAAAAAGGAAATGTGTGTGGGCTTGGATGCGCTTTATAAATACTTTGGAACTATTTTTAAGATGTTTTTAAAGAGCTAAATATATGATGGCACACTCGAAACAATTGCAGTGGCAACAGCCCCACGTCTTACTGCAGTTCTTTCACTTGAATTAACGCCTGGGACACCCCTGAAATTAGGCTGCTTCATGGCACAACGGAGCAGAGTTTAGGCACACATATTCATGCCTGAATATCGAAATGTATGTAAATATGTACGTACTTATGTACTTATGTATGCAGCGCATTGCCTGGCAAAGCTTATCAATCTGACAACATTTTGTACGTTTAGTGTACGAGTGCGAGTAGAATTAAGATAAACACTTAATTAGACAATGGAATATGGGGTGGTGAGGTATGGGCAAAGCAGCTGGGAGGGAGAGTGGCGGAGAGGAGGTGTAGGGCAGGAGACCCTCATGTGTGGTGTGTGTGTGTGTGTGTGTTGTTCCCGCAATATCCTAACGGATCTACTTGTGGCTTTGTTTTTGTTTTCGTTTTTGTTTTCATTTTCATTTTGTGTCCAAATGAGCTTTTGGGACGGGGGGCTATCTCGTATTCGTGCAGGGCAAGACCCGCATAAACAGATAACAAAATAATACCCAAATATGCGTACATAAGAATGTATGTGGGGAGCTGCGAGTGCGACATTAATTACGGTCTAATGTACTCGTATTCGTATTCGTATTCGAATTCGTGTTTGTGTTTCTCTGTTCCCTCTGTCTGTGTGCGAGGGCTTGTCTGCTGCTTGTTTCAACACGCAAACTGCATTACCATTGGATGTGTATCCCGCCATCCCGCCATCCAGCCAGACCGAAAAGTTCAACTCAATTTAGGATACAAGGGGATGATAGCATCTGGCAACAGCAGCCAGCAGAAGCAAACCCATGGGGAAACAATCCACACGGCCATGGGGTCACAGCACACCAAAACTTATTTATTTCCTCTACTCATTACACTCGGGAGTAAAGTTGACAATAAGTTTGTTTCATTTCTACTTATTCATTCGGCGACAGCACTCATTTGTTATTGGCTTAAATATAGCAGAGGATTCATGCAGCCAGAGTGCAGCTGGGTGCAGATCTAACTAAATGTTGCTTCTTTTGGCAATCAAAAGATTTCAGCAATCTGCGAATTTGGCCATGAGTGTCCATCGGTAAGTAATGAATTATGAAGTAAAACTTAGCCTGTAAATTCCAACCAGCATTTCTGACCGCATATCAAACTGCCATCCAGACACAAGGTCCTACTTTTCGCAGGAGAACATAATTGCTGCCACACGACACAAAGTGTTGCCTACATTTGAGGGCAACATTTCGAATAGGATTCATTGACTTACATTGCAGGCAACAACCGAATGCATAACACTCGCCAAAGGTCATAGATGGAGTGGTTGTGATTCCAGTCCACTTGAGTAATCCTTTTTTCTGCTAAATCAACCCACGCAGCCAGCAAAGACATGCAGCAGCCGTGGCAGCCGTGGCATGCACCCTCTGACATTTCACTCGCATGGAAATGTTTGCCTGGCATAATTAGGATTTCAGTTCACCGTTCGAAGTGTACAGCGACATGGACATGGACGTAGGAGGATTGAGAGTCAGCAAAATGCAAATGTCAACTGGAGAAATGGGCACATTGCGAAGGACTGCAATTGTAAAATGGTAATTTCTGCTTAACCCGAGCTGAGATTACTGCAGCGTTAACATCCCCACCCGTTGATCATTTCCTCTTCATCGCCGTGGCAAAGGTCAACCAGAGAATTTAGTCTTAATTGCATTCTGTTGAGGCATCAAACATGCAGTAACCAGCAGCACAAGTGCCAGAAGCCAGAGCATGAAAAGCGCAAGAAAACCTGAGAGAAAGAAAAGAGAACAACTTTTTGCCACTGCGTTATGTGAACACAAAGATTGAAGCGCAAGGAAGCTGCAACAAACTGCCAGATGGGCAAATGAATAACTAATGAAAGATTGCTCCACTTAAGTGTCGCTGTTGGGAATGGAATAATTATTAATGGAATAACGTAGCAAGTTCCAGATGCGATTAGTTGTCCACCAAGTCACAGGAGTAAACTTCAGTTGCATAATTAAAGCTCCTCTCTTGTCCCAACAGGAAACACTCCATCCCACCTTAGAGCATCGTCGTTTAATGGCCCATCCAACTTTGTTCATTAAATCATTTATCACTTGCAGCATATTGGGGGCCAAAGGGCAAGGGATACTTTTTCAAGACATTTGATTGACATGGAAGAATTTTCGCTTTGATATTTGCTCGCTTAAAACTTGAGAAATTTGTGGCCCCATTTGGAAATTGGCAAAACTTTGGCAGAGGCATTTCCCAGAAGGGACTACTCAAAAAATAAACCAACGATGAGAGGACAATCGAGTGGGTCAGGCTTGAGACTGAGACTGAGACTGAGACTGGCTGGCTGTCAGTCGTTGAGTCTGGGCTGGGGCTGGACGTGAAATTAATGATGACCAGACAGTGGATTTTTAATTTTGAAGTGGAGGCAGCACTGCCACTGACTTTGGGCCTTAATATTAATGGCTCGAATAGAACGCAGGACACACGTACACGAACACAAACACGCACGGCAGGATAACGGCTCTCTGTTGCCCTGACAGTAAGCCGACCAAACCCTGACCCCTGATTACCACGAAACGTGCCACAAGGCAACAGTAGAAAAAGATAAATCCCAGCACAGGTCCAACCAGAGGGCAGTGGAATGCGTTTGCAACATCAGATTTTAGGCTTGGATACCTGTATAATCCGTAGACCCACGGGGCAGAGACATTACCAGAAAATCCATTGCCCCAAAGGCAGAGACAGAGAATGCAATCGACTCTGCCACGACTCTTCCTGGCTGACTCCCTCGTTGCCATGTGCCATGGAATCTCTGCTGAAAGCCTTTTTATCTCCCATTTGAGGATACTTTTTGTTTCCATTATTGGCGACTAGCAAACCCCCCTTGGCGGGAGGCGCATGAGACTTTATGACAACGCACTTAACGCACACGTGGCAACCTACATGTCCATGAGCAGGCAGACGGCAGGCGGCCACCTCTATGACCTCTGTGACTTCTCTCTCTCTCTCCTCTTTCTGTTTGTCAGCGAGTTTTTGCCAGTCAATCTCGTACTTAGCTCACAGCTAATGCCATAATTGAGCGATTGATGGTGGCCAGACCATCAGCGCCACATCATCGTCAACATTGACCCCCGCCACCGTCCTCGCCCTCACCATCACTCTCTCCCGAGCCGCGTCGGAGTCCCAGAGTCACAGTCGACGGCGGATATGCATCACCCACATCCGAGTGGGGAGACGAGAAGTGAAAGGAGTGCCAGCAGTGTGCTGGAATTGAATGTCCGCCCAGCCTGTGCAGGCAAATAAAACGTAAACAGACGCCCACGCGACCAGCGCCAAGCGCCGAGCGCCACGCTCCTTCGACTCTCTATGGCATTGACTATGGCTCGGCTCTCTACTCTCTGTGCTTCCACATTCACTGCCACATTGATGTGGCCAATTGCCTTTCATTCATAAAAGTTTTACGTTCATCCGCCAATGGAAGCCATAAAGCAAACCCAACCCCTCCCTCCATCAATGCATGCAAACCATCCGTCAGTGTCAGTGTACCCTTGCCCCATGTCCCATGCCCCATGCCCAATACATTCATTTGTACCTCTTGGTCACGAGTCCGAGACACTGCAATCAATGCACTGAGAGAAATATATTCAATTGCGGGATGTAGAAGTAAAAATAGAGACCAAAATTCAACTAGATGGCTCGACGCCACCGCCACTGGACATTCTCGGAGAAATGCAAATGGAAATGGAAAACAAGGAAAACCAACTTGAGTATGAGGATCGAGGGGGAACGCCGTTTACTCCGTCTCCGACTGCATCGAGGGACTCGATGGCTGCCTGTCGGAGAACATTTCACCTGGAGAAACGCAACTAAAGTTAATACAAAGATCAACTGTTTGATTCAGAATATTACAAGCTAGATGGGAGCATTCAGGTTCTGTTAATAATTTCTACAAATTCTAAAGTGCTTAAGCCTGAAGTGCCATCTATACTTAATAGTGCTATTACATTAATAAATTAAGCCACAAAGTTCAATGTTGAACTCCTAGTAATCGTCACACTTTAATGGCAATTCTGGCAACGCAGTTCCTCCATGATGACAACTCGTGTTTATCTCAGCTTTCATTCTTGACTGCAGATTTAAGTTATCGTTTTCTAAGTACCAGTGGCTTCCACATTCCTTCAGTGTATAACAATTGAACGGCAACATTGTGAGCGGCAGATCCGCTCGAAAGTGAAGCCCATATATCCAGGGGATCTAAGAAGACGTACATACCACATACAGGTATGTGAAGAAGGACTTAAGCAGCAGCAGGTATAGATGGACGAACGGGCGGGGCTTAATCTTTCGCAGACAATCAATCAGGAGAGTGGCGCTGCTGATGTCTTTACATGGGATTAAATAGGGACAAGAGTACCCTGCCAGGCCCTGGGCCAACCTGTTGCCGTGAGCCATGCACTTTTTGTGCGGCCTTGATTGCGGCTAAGCTGAAAGGCACATAAATGGCAGATAGCACCGCAGAGCCGCTGCCACAGAGATAGAGTGACAGCATGAATGCACGAAGCGGCATCTGGAGGAGCCAAGGGGATAGAACACACAGTCATGGCCGCAGGCACCTGCCCACAGTCATTTTCATTTAATTATGCTAAAAGCTCATCCGCAATGACCTTGCTGATGGATGGTGGATTGCTGAGAAATGCAATGACAGATGGCCCGATGGGCCTGATAACCTGTTGCCAGGAAAACAGTAGCCGCTGGCCACGATTGCTGCTGAGTGTGCCCCAGAAGAGGCGGCCAATGATACTGGCACGTGGAGCAGTGCATAAGAAAATTTCGTTCTACAGTCTTCAGTCGCGGGCCGCACTTGCAGGACATCTGCTGGACCATGTTAAAATTAGTTTGCTCAGAAAAGTAACAAAATAGAAAAAAAGTTTCAACGTTTAGAGATATAATTGAAATCCTGCTGAGAAACTTCTTTAAGTTTCTGCCGCAACGCACCCAGCTTAGTCGAGGACTTTGCTCAAATGCATAGCCACCCCAAGGGACTTGTAAGCAAAAAAAAAAATAGATGTATGTATACTGTTGTCGCATTAAGTGAAGCACCGTTCGCTGATTGCCCGGGATTACCGGAACCCATGCACAGGCTTGGCTGAGATGCACTCCACTCACACTGCCGCATGACACTCATATCTACATATGTATATATGTATGTACATATGTACATACGTATGAATACATATTTGTATGTAAAAAATATTTGCACGAAGCTTTCACAGTCCTCACACCGCTTCAATTGCCCGCAGCGGGAGTGTGAAATCTCGAAAATGTGAAAAGCGATGCCAGAATGCATCCATTATCTGCACACGCGCCCGCAACCGACCGGCCCCGCCTATTGTCATAGTCAGTGGTTTGTGGGCTTTTGCGGTCTTACGGCTTCTAAGCGCAGTTTCTCCCAGTGTACATTTATGTATTTACCTGCATTGGTTTGCACCATTTTCGAGTGCTTCTTCCTGTGGAATTTCGGCGAGTGTGTGGGCGTGTGTTTTTTGGCGCTTACAGCGGCCTACCTAGTCGTGCGGGCAGATTGCCCAAAGCTTTTTGCTCCGCGCTCTCTCTCTCTCTCTCTCTCTCTCCCTCTCTCGCTGTCTATTTTCCTGCGCCTCTCCTGCTTGGCTGCGTCTCACGCCTCACACAAGCACACGCGCGCGCGTAAAATGTATTTCGAAAAAGTGGCTGTTTGTTTTTGCGCGTGTAACGGAATATAAGCAGAAGCAGAGGAAGAAGCAGAAGCAGCAGCACAGCAGCAACAGCTACCGAAACAGCAGCCAGGAATGTGGATGGGATGTGCGATGAACGGTAAAACGGTACAACGGTAAAACGGTGAAAGTGTCGCCTGTAGCCTATGCGTCTCTTCACTCCACTTTAGGCTCCTAGCCCTGGTCTTGTTCCTCGTCTCTTCTTTCCTTTGCGCTTCCTCGCTTTCTTTGCTTGGATGCTCTCTTCTTTTGGTGCGCTCTTTTGCCTTTTTGTTCGTGCTTCGACTTCTTATTAACTAGTTGCTGCTGCTGCCTGGGCCCTTTATAAATATTTTGGCATCCTGCCGCCTGCTGCCGGAGTGGGAGAGGAGCAACGAGCGCGCGCTCCCATCATTATAATAAATCCCTCAAATGTTCGACCGAATAACTACGAATAAACCGATATTCTGAAAATGGAAGTAAACTCGTATAACCGATAGACCGAAATGACTGAATAACTGACTTAATCACTGACCGAGTGACGACGAACGACTCGACTCGACACTCTACGAACGACTGACTAATTCCCTAGTTATTATCTTTAGTAAGCGTACGGGCCATGGAGTGGAGCTACTGCTTTCCTAGCTACTGCACGCGACAAACTCCCAAGTTAAACTGAAAACTGAAACTGAAAGCAAACCGAACCGCCAGCCAGACACAAATTCTGACGTTGACGCTGACGCTGGCGCTGGCGCTGGCGCTGACAGTGACGCTGGACGACAGCAAAAACAAACGAGGCACGAAGCTCTTGGCTACACTGCAGTGCTCTGCTGCTGTGCTCCCTTTTGCTGCTTTTTGTCCCACTGTGCACCATACACCGCCATAAAATGTTACGTTTCCGGAAGCTTTTCGCGTTGCGCCCTTTGGGCCATTGTTATCTCGCTCTCACTTGCCTAGTACATATGTACATATGTATGCTGCTGCTGTACATATGCGTGAGTGTGTTTGTATTTCCAGCTGAATATGTCTGCGTGTGTGTGTGTGTGTGTGTGGAGCGTTTGTAAAACGTTAACAGTTTGCTGACGTCGCACGTTGTGTGGTGAAAATCTGCCTGCCACAAGCAACAGGACGACAACACGCCACATGCCCCAGCCTCACTCACTCACACACACACAGGCACACACACACACACACAGGCATTTGTATGTGTAAGTATGCCCCAAATTGTTTGGGTAAAAACATTTCGGTGTAATGGGCCCACTGTTGCTTCGCATTGAGTTTGCGCCATAACGCTTCGCCCTCTGCTTTGGCCACCCCCCTGTACCCAGTACCCAGTAACAAGTAACCAGTACCAGAACCCTGTACACCGTACCATACCCGTACCGATCCATTAGAGTGCTTAACATAACCTGCACACTTTCGTTTCGTGTGTACCGAAATGTACGAAATGTTTTTTAAGGTTTGGTCTGCGTGCGTATGCCATGGCAAGCCATGCCGTGCCCCAGTTTTGTGGCCATGTCTTCTCAGGTGCAAGCAAAGATGCCAGCAGATACATAGATGGAGAGCTGTGTTGGTTAGGTAATCTCCTGTTTGGAGTGTTGGTCCATACGAGGATTTAATATATGTATTTATCTCGTATATTATTTCAATTTACTTTCTGGTATAGCATAATTAGTGGCGCATTTAATCACATATTTCTGAAAGCTGGAATATGTCTGGGATTTTTTATGCTGACCCTTTGAATTAGGTTGTCTGATCAATGATGTTTCAAAAGCAAATGTTTGACGTAGGGATATTCTAATATTTGCATAAAAGGCCGTAGAACCTAACCGGAACATAGGGTAGAAGATTAAGCTACGCATGAACCATTTTAGTTATTCTATTTTTTACTCAATTTCCTTGGCCCTTATTCAAAGCATGAATTATGTACATATGTAGCTGCTGGGTCCTGCTGGAAAACATACTTTAAAATTTGCTCAGCCACACTGGAAGAGAGAAATGGTAATAGAATAGAGACTGAAAGACTTATTGTGAGACATTATTGATATGATTATGAGAGGCTTTTGCAGCGGATAAAGTGTACGCCCATTTACACAATATATTTTTACCATTGTAGCATTTATTGATTAACGGGCATACAATGCTTCTAGACCCGATGAATCTACGATAAATTCGACGTTGGTCTGAATAAATAAAAAATGTACAATTGTGATATATTTTAAATGAAAAATAATTAAATTTGGAGGCATTTGATGTACATATGTAAAGGACCCACACAGGAATAAAGATTGGGTTATAAATATACAAAATAAATAGATAAGTGTGAGCATAGTGGAATATTTCTTGAGATAGAACCTGCAATTCAAACACACATATGATTTTAAATGGTCACCACAGCAAATAAACAATTACCTGCATTTTTTTTTTTGTAAACATTTTACATAATTCGTTTTTTTTTTATTTTACTTCATTTTGGGTTTTTTATTTTTTTTGGTTTCCTGTTAAATTATACATTTATGTTCTTTTGATCCTTTTTTTGGTATCTTCTGTTTTGTGTGATGTTTGTTTGTGGGGAACATGGTATATTCGTAATATTCACGTGTAATGCTATATATGTATGTATGTAGTTACAATCATGGGTAACACAATATGCTCGGGGGCTCTATGGGTGTCATCGTCTCTACACAGACGTTGTATAAATATATAGTAGCTTAGCTTTGATTACGATTACGATTACGATTACGATTACGATACAATATTTTGTATAGCGAGAGAGTTGTTGCGCTTCGTGTTTTCGTGTTTATCTAATATTTTTATCAAAAGTGTGGCCAAAATGATGTTTGGACTCGGAGAGAGAGGCTCAGAGGTCGTTGCTCTTTCGCTTTCATGTGTAAAATATATCTCTTGTGTTTCACTCACACACACATGCACTCTCTCACTCTCTCTCTCGCTCTTGCTCTCGCTGTCTTCTACATTTGTCTCTCATTTTTATAGATATTACTTTTCTTCTTCTCTGTTTCGGTTTAGCGCTTACAAAAATATCAATATTCAAAGAAGCAACAAGAAATCACATTAAGTTTTTATTTATTTTTTTTTTCAGATGTTTAGTTTTTTGTTTTCTATACACAAAAAGCGTGCTACTCGCATTAACTTACATATGTATGTCCCATACAATGTATATAGAGTATGTTCGTGTGTGTGTGTATGTTTATTTGTATAAACCGATAAACCGTTAGCCCTTTAGTGGAGGGAGTTTTGGTGCGCCTGCACTTACCAAAAAACAAGAAGTTGTTTGAAAGAAAGCATTAACATTTGCCTGAGAGAGAACTGTCGTTTTTGGAAACCAACAAACAAAAACAATAAGTAACCAATACACATTTAACACATTAGCTCTATGTATACAATATATGTAGGGTATATGTATATAATATGTTTAATATATTGTATGCATGTATAATATATATTTCTTCGTATTTTATGTATAATATTTTTGGTTGTATATTAATTCATCTAAGACAATAACGCAATCAACTCAAACTCAACGTTTTGTTTTTTTTTTTTCGCTCAACAACATTTTCATAACATTTTGTGTGTGTGTGTGTGTTTGTGTGGGTCTACAAGGGCGACAGGATCTACCCGAAGCCAAAACTCGTAACAAAAAACTGAAACTGAAAAGGTGTCCCCATTTCTTTCTTTTTTTTTTTTAACCTAAAGTCAACAAAATTGGATCGTGGAAACGAACAATTGCACAACAATATCAGCAAGTTTACATATGTACTTTATATGTACATAAAAACATATTTTTTATATAGCGGTCTGCAGTTGAAAGAAAATAAATCATTGAAATGTTGGCACGAATGCGACTGAAACGGAAATTAAACTCATTGGGGGGACTCCACATTTTAGCAGCTCACTTCTGCAGACCTCTAAAATGTATTTTATGTCATAGTATATGTGTGTATATATGTAGTTAGTGTCAGTGTGTGTGTGTGTGTGTGTGTATATCTGATTAATTGCCAAATCGATATAAAATAACATTAACAACAATTGGCCCACAACTTGGGCCACAAATGACCCAAGCCGATAACCTCGCACAGCATTGCAAATATATAGTATATATATATATATATATGTTATGTATGTATGTATATAATTAATAGTATATAATATAGTGTATATGTATATCTCTCTACACCGATGGTATCTAATACAGCATACTGATGGCCGTCCGCACACGACGCTCATCGCCATACAAAAAGTATAAATTTTTGTTTGTGTAACTGCTTCTTCTATGTGTGAAATGGCTGTATTTGTATATATATATATAATCGCTATATTTGTTGTATATATTGTATATGGTAAATAGTTTCTTCTCATTTACGTTGTTCATTTTCATCGCATTTTTGTTGTTGTTCTACTTCACATCTCAGGTCACTACAATTTCCTTAATTTAGCTACATTTTCCAAGTAAACTTCTGCATCGCAACTTGGGCGACTCCCAGCCGTTCCTAAACACAACAAAAATCAGAAAACAAAAATAACATCTCATTAAGAGCTTCCAGCTAATTGCCATCCACTGCAAATGTATGTATGTATTTATGTATGCCATGTGCAGGTATGACCTAAGCGCAATTTCTATCCAACATTCTATGATCTACATATGGTGCTCTCTACTAGTACATCGCATGCTCAATACTGATCGGCAAATACATCGGTTATACATCTACGGGCTATGTTTATGTTTATGGTTTCTGTTTCTGCCTCCTTTCTGCTTCACTTGTTCTCGATGATGGTCTGCAGCTGCAGCACTAGACTGCGTGATAGCTGCAGTATCGATTGGGCATTATGTCGCTCGGCCATTTCTGCAAGAGAATATCAGCATCAGAAAGTGGCATAAAATAAGCAAAATCCATCATCCATACCATTGAAGAACTTGATGACATCGGTAAAGTCCATGCTGTTGGACAGTATAATGTCGCGATACGTCTCGAGCAGTGCCAGCGCCAGAAAGAGAACAAAGTTGCCAGAGGCCACGTGCTTGGCCGCCCAGATGACCTCCCAGGTGGCAAAGACATCGTCGTAGACGAGCTCCCGCTTAAAGTCCAAGAGGAACCAGCGATAGCAGAAGTAAAAGTGTGTGTAGTCCCCGTTCGAGTCCATCAGGTCATACATCTCCGAGTCGAGGATTTGTATGAGGGAACTGCCATGGATTGGAGGAGCAGAAGGAGGAGGATTATTTAAGAGTATATGGATCCATTTTTATAGAGGAATACCCACCGCATGTTGGCAAAGTGCATATCCATGGCACCGCCGCTGGGAAAATTCTCGATCATGCGCTCCATGAGCTTGCAGAAGCAGCTGTAGCTGAGCGATTCGTCATCGAAGATGACCAGCAGGGGGGCCACCAGGTCGCACATGCCCTGCATGTAGCCCACATCCAGATGCTCCCACACATACGTGGATATCACGTTGCGCAACTTGTCCAGATTCTCGTTGGCAAAGTACCAATAATTGCGATCGCAGCGCTGCACATCCTTCTCGATTCGATGCAGATTGAGGCCAAATTGTTCGAGCAGCTCAACGCTGTAGACGCCGCCATTGGAGCTGGCCGGGGAGACGCAGGCGGACTTGGGCTCCTGCAGGGCATCCAGGCTGGCCACAACCGTGATGTCCTCGTTCATGGGCGACATGAGGCTGGTCTTGCGTGAGGTGAAGTCTTCGGTGGTCTCGTCATCGTTGCACTGCACATCCAAAGCATCTAGGGAGGCGGCCTCTGTGATGATCACCGACGTAGAAGGATGCTCCTCCTCATGGTCTGCCTCCTCGCCAATATCCCGACGCACATCATCGGCGCTGTGGAATTTACTCAACAGACCGCAGGGCTCTGGATCGGGATCTGTCTCTGTCTCTGGTTCCTCTTTGACATCCACCATGTCTACGAACTCGTTGCCCACCGTCTCGTAGCTGCTCGTGGAGGGAGAGCTCTTGATGCTCAGCAGCAGGATATTGCCGCCAGCATCCAGACCGAGGCCCAATTCCCCCTCCGCCTCAGAGTCGGCAAAGCAGTTCTCCTGCAGATGCAGCGGCTCCATGCAGTCGAGATTCTGAAACTCCAGCATCAGCTGCTCGCTCAGCTGTGGCATCAGTTGTCCGTCCTCCTGCTCCTGCTGCTGCTCCTCATCCGTTTCAGCGTTTCCTTCCTCCTCCGGCTGCTCCTCAGCCTCTGCTGCCAGTTCAGGCTCATCGGACAGTTCCCCCGGATCGGATATATCGGAGAAATCATTATCATCAAACACATCGTTCTCACCCTCATCGCCGCACTGGTCTGCCTCATCGCCACTATGTCCATGGCCATGGCCATGCTCCAGCTCCAGCTCCAGCTCCCGACTGCCATTGGTCATTGGCTTGGCAGCATTTGGGGCTCCAGAACCAGCAGCAGCACCATTGGCATTGGCCGCCAGACGCGCCTGTTCCGCACTCAGTTTCGCCACGGCCAGCGCTGTCTTCTCCTTCTCCCGCTGTCGCACAATCGCCTCCACGGCCAGCCACTCGCTCATCGTTGTCTCGTAGTAATGCTTGCACGTCTCATCCTGCTTCGTGCGCTCCTCCGGCGTGGATCCGAAGGCATAGTGGCCCAACAGATAGGGCCACACCTCCTGCCGCAGCTCGGGCTGCACGCCGCCAAAGTACACCAAACGATAGAGCTCCAATTCGCCAGAGACAACGCCATCCACATGCATGTCCAGCCACTTTTGTTTCGTGAGTCCCTCCTCATCGGCAGCCACTGTGGGGAGCAGAGAAGTTGGTTGGATATTATAGAAATGGGAGCAGAATATACGCAAAAACCAGACAGCAAATGATGCTTAGGGAACAGCGAAAAAAATAAGGGAAGAAATGGTTAATAAACAGCTAAAAGTTGGATCCTAAATCTAGTGTTTTGTGGCTGCTGTTTCTGATTAATATTCCTTTTTGGCAGCACTTACAATCGGGCATAATGCGACCATAGACCAGTCCCGAGAGATGCGTTCGCACTGTGGATAGATGACGGCAGTAGGCCAGCCAGCCGTAGAAGGCGCGCGAGATGATCTGGCGACGCATGGTGGAGCACACGAGCTCAATGCTGGCCGTTTGACTCGCCTGAATCAATGGTGGATCGCTGCTGCTCTGATCGATGGAGAGACTCTTGCTGGAGCAGTCGCTGCTGCCGGTGGTGGAGCAGCTGCCCAAATGCTTGCGACGCGGACTGGAGCGTCCCAGCTCCAAAATGGGATGCGTAGCCACTGCAAAAAAAGAGTGAAAAATACGTGAGTAACGATGGAGTTGTCTGACAGGAACTCGATGCTTACAAAACTCCTCGTGTTGGCTCTTGCTGACCACGCGAAAGACATAGTCAATGGGTGTCTCATCGCTGGAGGAGAATGAGGCCTCCATAACGGATGGCAGTATGTGCCGTCGCACGCTCTTGGGCCAAGGGAAGAGCTTGCCAATGCCGCGCTGTGACCAGAGCGGCGGATCCAGCTGTCCGTGCGGCAGCAGGCCCGTCTCCAGGCAACTGAGAAACGCCTGCAAGTGTCCGCCCTCTGGAAAGTGAATTGGCGGACGCTGTACCCCATCCTGGCCCACCAGAATGATGGTGCCGCCGGTGTCGCCGCCACGATTCTGGTGACAGTGCACATAGACAATCTCATCCACATTGATATTGAGGGCATAGCTCCAGTAGAAGCTCTTGTCGCTGTTGTCGCCATCGTTGTAGCCGTTCATCAGTTGATTGGGCGTCCACTTGATGGTCAGCGACTGGATGCTCTGGTGGAGGCTCAGGTAGCCGGGCATCGGCTCGGACACGTCCTTGGGCAGGACGAGCACGTTGTTCTTGCCATAGAGGAGGGTGGTGCGAGAATTCTGATGCAGCGATTCCACATAATCCTTGGCCACGCTCGCCGGCGAGCAGGCCTTAAAGCTGCCGCTGCTCGTATCCTCCGAGCTGGTGTGCAGACTCCTCTTAAAATTAATTATCGGCCGATGGCAGGTGGGCGGTGTGCGATTACCCGAGCTGATGCGATGCCGCTGCACCTAAAAGCAAGCGGAGATCAGGTCAAGGATGGGTCTGGATAATCGATGGAGGGTCAAGACTTACCAACTCATCGGCACAGGGATCGGACCAGTAGTGATCGGCTGTCTTGGCCCGCGTAAACTCCAGGGCGCAGGGCCCCACCAGCAGGGAGCTGAGTATGGAACCATAATCGGCGTCGGCGACCAGCGCCTCGCGATCATAGTAGTTGCTGGCATTGCTCACCAAATGCTCAATGATCTTGGCCAGCCGCTTCTCGTACAGTGCCAGCCGTATCCACAGGTACTTGCCCAACGGCGAGCCAGCTCCTCCGCCCAGCACACCGCCACCTCCGGCGCCATTGCTGACCGTGTTGATGGTGGTCACGGAGCTGCTGCTGCAGCTGCTGCCCGACTGCTTGCTGATCAGCTTGGGCTTGATGATGCTGTCGCTGCTGGAGGACGAACGCTTGCCGCTCACCGCTGGACTCTCGTGCTGGAGCTCCAGCTCCAGCAGGCGACGACTCACGTAGTCCGCCTCCGGACAGATTTTGGCTATCTTCTGGATGAGGGCCGTCGTTGAGGAGGTCTTGAACAGGCCCAGGGCACGACGGCGCAGGCCATGACTCAGGCAGGCCTCCACTGCGCCGCAGAGGGAGGTCACCGAACTGCTCTCCTCGTGGACGTACTTCTTGGTCACCGCCTCCTCCATCAGTTGCTTCACCTCCTTCTTGACGCTGGCTATCAAACGCTCCTTGAGCTCAATCTCGGCTGTGGGTGGAGCAAATGGGAAATGGAAAATGGGAAATTAATTTTCAGTAATTCGTGGTCCAGAAACAGGTTCTCCATCGTCTGTTAAGATGATCCCAATCCCTGTTGCCCTCATAAATATGCTTTGATTGATTGCACATGCCCCGAGTCGTCTTTGGAGCCTGAAGGGAGGAAGGAGACCCACGTGGACTCTGCGCTTTCCTCTCCTCTCCTCATCGCTTCGTTTCGTTTCAGGAGCCAGACCCAGACCGACGTCAATCATTTTGTCATCGCTGTCAGTTTTGGTTCTGTTTGCTCCTGTGCACAAATCCGTCGTCGTTGTCCCTCTGCCACATGCCCCATACTTATATAAATATACTTATGTACATTACGAAAACGATACGCATTTAGGTACGAATGTATGTATGTATTTTCTGTGATAAACTGTATCGTACAGTGCGTTTCGTTGTCATAAGAACGCATGCATAACAGCAGCAGCAGGGAGTCACGAATGTCACGAATGTCACGTTTCCATGCGAGTGCTGCACTTACGCAGGGTACTAACCCACACACTCCCACTCATCCCCCCATATCATGTGTGATTGCAGGTAAACGATGCAATCATTGGGTGGGGAAATGCAGCCCCATTTAATACATTAATCCCCAAACGCATAGACATTAAAAAAAAACCCCTTTGGACACAAAAAGCTCAATAAAAAAAAGATTTTAAAAACAAATGATGGTAAATTACAACTAAAATAATTGAAATGAAAAAAAAATATAAGTCAAAGTTAACAAACAAATTTAATTAAAGATTGAAGAAAGTGTCTGAGGATTCATCAACGTACTAAATAATTTATAATAATTTATTTGATAAAAACTTTATGGAATTTTAAACCTTTTTTGTTTTTAAATAAACTTTTGATCATTTTAGCCATAATTCCTGATATATTTTGGCAAAGAAAGTGAACTCTCAAAACATCTTCAATCTATCTTCATTTTACTCTGTTAAGGGAATAAAATAATAATATTTACATAAATATGTTACCCGAATCCAATCCAAGCGGCCAGTGGCACGTGTTTTACGTCAGCGGGCAGACCGAGGAGCACTGCCGCATTCTGCGCGACACACATTTATCTCTATTTATGAGTTGTATCTACACATTTAATTGGGATCCAGCCTTCGTGTTCAATATCAGAATAACCCAACCGAGAGCCCGTGTGTTCATACAGCTATCGGACGCACTGTATGCCACTGTCTAGGGTTTATAACGTGTATTGGTGCATATACAAAAAATATGCTAATAGGATAGGCAGGCGGAGGCCAGAGAGAACCAGTTCCAAGGAGAGGCGCGCGCTTCTAATTAGAATGGAAATAAAGGATTTACGCAGCTACGTGACATGGCCCGGCAATGCCCGGCAGGATGCCCCCTCTCCCTACACACAGTCCCGAAAATCGATAAGGGAGCAAAACTTTTACATCTGTGGTGGGTGACGGAGGAGGAGGTGGAGCTGGCCAAATTGCAACAACGCTGAAAACAGAGAGAATCTCTGCCTCTTCAGTCTCTTCCCATAATCTCTCACTCTCTCTCTCTCTCTCTCTGTGTGTTTCTCTGTGAAAAGCGGCAACGTTGCGACAGCTTTAAAAGCCACCAAACACAAAAAATGTTACAAAGAGAATATTATGTTAAGTGCACGACAGACAGACAGACAGACAGTGAGAGCAGAAAGTAAATCGTCATTGGTCCTAAGTTGTTTATTCTCATTTCCTCATTTCTTTTGCAATTTGCAATTGCCACCAGCCGCCAGCCGCTACTCCCCCCCTCGGTCCGTAAGTGGGGAAAGCATTTCAATAAACAACAATCGAGAGTCGAGACCCACCCCAACACACCTCTGCCCCAATCCCCCATAGAACAGGGTAACCTTGACTCGCCGACAACGATGGCTGTGGCGATGCTAAAAAACTTCCTTGAATTATAACCTTACACTTTGTGGCACAGGACTCCCAGTCGACACTCCCGTTACGAGCAGCAAAGCTATGCCCAGCACAGGGAGGAAGAGCACACACACACACACACACACCCAGACAGCAAGAGAGAGCGAGCGACAGAGTGGAGTGGGGGAGCTGTCACCGTACAACACCTGCTAGAGAGAGTACGAGGCGAGGCAAAGGCCACACACTTGACCCTGAACAACATAAAACAGCTGATGACAGGGCTAAAACGAAACGAAACGAAACGCAACGAAACGAAACGACAGAACCGGCAAAGAAGAATGAGCAGGCGCGCAAATGAGGCGACGGGCGGCGGCAAAAGCGCGGCTGAAAGGCGATGCCCTGCCTGGCACAGGGATCTATGGCTGTAATCAGAAAGGGATGGCGCATGCATTTCTGCTGTTCTGTTCCTTTAATTTGCTGCCAGTTACAGGGAGAAAGCGCTCAACCACACAAACACACCGACATGTACATATTTATATGTACATCATTAAATACAAACCCTCCTCCTATTGAAGGAACCCACCCAACCATATTGTAAGTGGAAGCGGGGACCAAACATATGTTTGTTACCCACCCAACAAAGGAGGCACACACTTGCACGACACACACACACACACACACACACACACGTGTTGGCTCCTCGTGTGGCTCGTGTGTTATGTACACACACATGCCTCAGCCGGCGCCGCCTCGCCCCACTGCCTCAACCAAAGCTCAAGTTGCAAGGAAGAACAGCAACAGCAACAGCACCAGGCATCGGCATTCAGGCATTCACATTGTACATGTGGAAGAACCACAGCCGTATTCACTCCTCTACATACATACACGCTAATCAGATTAAGTATAAAATGCAACTAATTGGAGAATGCAAAACGTAATCGTCTTTAATATCAAGCACCACTTAAAATGGCATTAAATATTGTACATACATATTTACATATTTACATACATACATACATATGTCTGTATCTTTTGTTGCAATCCTTAGTTGAATATTTATTGGCTAGCTTCCCGTTTTAATTTAATTGTATTTAACAAATCGTAAACGTAAATCGTATCTTTCCTTCCTTTTTATTCCTAGTCCAACAAATCAGGCCAAAGCTTTTAATCTTTGCCATTTAAAAACATATTCTTGGTGTACATATTCTTATTGACTGTTACTATTTTTTACATAATTATGAAAGCTAATAAAATGTTATTGATTGGCTACAAAAATGGTATCTTAAAGACTTTTAAACGCAGGTGCTTGGAAATCCTAGGGCCACATTACTCAAACACAGACAGACATATATTATTTATAATGCGTTGAGAAAGGCTCTTCATACGGCCCCTGTGGCTGTTGCTGTTGCTTCCATCTAATTGAATTGAATAGTTTGCCCTTGTACGAGGTCTAGCCGTGACCATGATGCAGAGGGATACACGAACCCGGACATGGATGGACATCGAGTCGCTGGTAGGAGCAAGCGCTGGGGCTTCTCTGATGATTACTTAATTGGCAGGCAATTTGATGAATTTCAAATGAGAGGGCCGCCCCGTCAGAAAACCGAAGTCGGGACGCCGGGAAGCGGTGAAGCCAGATGTGTGAGGAGGTAGAAGGGTGCGTGCTGCATGGCGCATGGTGCGTGGCCATCGAGTATACGTAAGAGCTGCGTCTATAATGCAATTACCGGTCGCCGTTTGACATTAAAAACCGATAATTGGCCTCTTCCTGCGCGACTTTTCTCATTAAAAATACAAGCGGACGGAACGCTAACGAACAAAATAAAAGCCAATGCCAATGGCAAATGGCAAAACACATTGAAGATTAATGCGAAAATGACTCTGTTTTGGCCCTGAACTTTCGCATTTTTTATGGTCGTTATTTCATCATTTAATTAAGGGGAAATGGGGGGAAATTGCACCCAAAATCGATGGCAATTAGAGCAGATTTCAATTTCACATCAAAGCCCCAGGTACACAAGCGTTTAGACAGAGACTGAGCGATAGAGGGAGAAGGAGAAGGAGAGTGAATGCAACCTGCTGCGGGGAATACCTGTCAACCAACAAAACCAACGACAGTCGTCGGTCGACATTCTCGGATTTTATTTTGATTCATTTCTGCAATCCTCCGCCCACACACGCGCACATACAGTGATATACCGTCTGGTACATACATATGTACATAGAGATCTGTCTTTATTGTGTCTGCTCCTCTCCCTTACACATTCTCGCACAATGTACAATAAATAAATACATAGTTATGTACATTTGTATATCTATTGGAATGTATCTTATGTACTCACACTCCCAGGAACATCCGACCCTCCTCAACAGTTCAGTGAAGCAATTTCAAACAAAAAATCCCCCCAGTTGTGCTGGCCTAAACTTTCAACATAAAGTGGGGCTTCAGTTGGGCAACAGAAACTAAAAGATGTACAAAGTACATATATCACTCCGTGACCGTACCATAGTTATGTCCATATGTACATAGTATGTTCATATGCATGTACAATCTCACGGTTGAGAGACCGAATTGAAGAAAACAGAAATTTGTGGAATATTAATCCTTTTATCACTGGTAAGCTACCAATTGGTAAGCTTACATTTTGGTTTATAATATAAATAAATACATACATATGTATGTACATATCTACATGTCTGCACTTTCTCTTATCTGTTGTCACACACTTAGGATCTATGTACAAATGTACACACCAAGAGACTACTACTAAAATTCTTCCTAAATCAAACAAAATTCCCGACGTAATTTAATGAAAACTATTCGATTGCATTCCAGGCAGTGTCTCCACACAAATTGTGAAAGCGCTTTATAGAATTTGTGTAAGTGATAGAAACTGAAATTACTAGGAATTAATTCGGCATGGAAGTAATGTCAAGAATGTGACTTATTTTTACTCGAAGTAAAGGATGGAGTATGGAAAGTAAGATTTACCTAAACAAGTCTTGGAATATTTTAATGCAAAGAACGGCATAAATAATCAAACAAATGAACATTTTGTATGATTATATGAGACTTTTTATATAAATTAATTAGACTGGTTGCGCAAGAGAAATTCCCACATAAATTGAAGCATTATTTTCAACCACAATGGTTCTAAAAATCAAATTTCTACATTTTTATGTTCATATGTACATACATACATAAACATGTATACATAATTTCTATAAAATATTCATACATACATAAATACATAAGGTCAAAGCTGATCAATTTCTGGCCAAATTTAATTAACCTTTAATATAATCGAATTTTAATGCTCAACATATAATTAAATTATATTCCTTAATAATTTCCAGGCAATTCCCATTAGTCAGTGTCCACTGTGGCACTGTGCAATACTTTGGGTTTGCGTTTTGTCTATTTTCTTTCTTTGTAGCGGAACGACGCCAAATCATTTCACTTTCGCACCTTCTTCTTCAACAGCAGCGTCGCGACGCTTACTACGCAGCAGCGACAATCAACCGAAGGGACGGACATCAGAAACAACAACAAAAGCACATCACACACACACATACACACACATATACATATGAGTGTATGTACATACCGTGGATACTCTGTGTGTGTGTTATGTACATACACACATATGCACATACACATGTATTTATATGTAATTGGATTTTTTTTGCTTCTGCTGTAATATGCTGAGAGTCCTATGGTGGCGGAGAGGGACCAGGAGGAGAGGACTAAGCTTAGGGTTTTTAGGGGGCTGGCAGAGAAGGTAAAAGTTTCTCTCTCACACTCACCGCTGGTGGCATCGCCTGTGGCGTTGGCAGCGCTGCCGCTAAAACTCTGTAGCATGTTCATTTTGTTGCTGATCCTGTGCTTCGATGGTTGGGAATACTTTGTTTGGGGCACGAACGCACGCACGCGGGTGCTTTGTTGCTGTTGGTGGATGATGATGAAGCGCCTTTCTTTTGCTTTTCTCCTTTTCGCTCCCAGCTGCTGCTACTGCTGCTTCCCGTTACTTCTCCTTTTCCTGCTCTCTTTGTTACTTTTTCTGTTGTTGTTGCTCTTCTCGCTGTGCTCTTGCTGCTGTTGCGTTGCCTTGCCTATTGCGCCTCTCTCTTTTCTGGGTGCTCTTGTCGCGTCCTTCTTCTGTGGCTTATTTCTCTGGCCAATTATTTTCGGTTTCTGTTTTGTTGTTTATGCTTGCGACTCTCTTGCTCTTGCTCCACGCTTAGCAGTATGTGTGTATGTATGTCTGTCGCTCTCTGTCTTTTGTTTTTTGTTATTGCTGCCAGCTGCTTATGAATTTTGCATTCTCCTTTGCAATTATTTTTGCAAGAAGTTGGTATAAAAAAATATGTCCTATATTTTCGTTGTATTTGGCGCTGCTGCCTCCTCTGCCTTTTTGTGATTGTTGCATTCCAATATGTTTTACTACGACGCTACACACACACACATACATAGACACACACTCACGCTCACTTATTAAAAAAAAACAACAGCTTCTTCTGTTGCATGTGTGTGTGTGGATCTTGTCTGTTGTTGCTCCTGCTGCTCCACTGCTTCTTCAGCTTCTCCTGCTGGGGTCTTTGTAGTACAAATTCCACACATATGTACAGTGGTCTCTCCATATACGTACATAAATATGAATGTTCCCTTGCAGATTGTGTTTTAAATTCACATTTTTGTGTTCTCTTCTACAGTGGAAGTGGTGTGGATTTTATGCTTGTGCCTTTCTTTTGCATACTTTCTTGAGCACTCGCTGCTGGCTCACTCGTTCTCCTGTGCAGTGTGCGTTCTCCTCTGTGTGTGTGCGGCTGTGTGAACGCGGAATTATCGATAAAATAACCCAGCACAGCCCTTAAAAATATGCCATTATATACGTTCTGATTTTAAAAATATACCGAATACACCGTAACCTTAAATAATATTCTTCGATTTTGATGTTCAATTTGATATTACTATCTTACAAAGATCTTTAACACTGAAACAATAATTTAATCCGATTGAAGAATCGATTTGGCTTATTATAAATACTCCTTTTCATTGGATTGTATACCATATGACCATTTATTTTGCAAAATATTTACCACACATTTTTGACATGTCAACAATCGCTGCAACGCTGATAACACTAACTAGCTGGTAATCAAAGTCGATGTAAATAATTTAAGATTTACGGTAGATAAACAGTATATTTTGCGTATGAAATGTTATATTTCGGTATATCTCCGAGGGTCTGACGGTGAATTTGAAGGTTTGAATGTTCCTTTGAAAAAACGTAGCAACCAGGGCTCATTTTTATTTTACGGGTTTGAGAAGTCTTTTGAGAAGTATGGCAAAAAAAAAGTCAGCTAAGAATAAAAAAAAGAAGATTAGGGAGTATCAGTATGATACGTCCTTGATGGATACACCTCACAGCGAAATGGACAAGAATTCCGCTGCTGCTGCTGCTGCTCCACTTCCAACTCCGGTGGTAAAACAGAAGTTGAAAGTTAAATCTCGCAAGAGAAAGAAGGACGGTAAACGGAATAAAATTTCGAGTCAGATCCCAGATCTCATTCGAGATCCGAGGAAAAGAGTGGGAGAAGGGAGCATCTATTGGGGCGTTGAGATCCGAACGAAGCCAGAGCCAAAGCCAGCCGCCCCTTGTGGCGAGAGTGACAGGACCGCTCTTTGCGAGCAACAATTAAACATGGATGCCCGTTGTAACGTGGATGGAAGCATCCCTTCTTACGAAGCGCGGAACATACAAGAAAGTCAACCGATGTCAGAGCCACGATTAGGGCAAGAAACGCAGACGGGAGTAACAGAAGAATCCGGTGAAGACCTACCTTCGCAGAACAGGTTCAAAACCATTGAGGAACTGCTGCGTGTCCTCTCCGACGATACAGATGATCTGGAGGAGACAGGAGGAGGTGGAGCTCAAGATGGACCCGAGGCAGTCGGCAATGGAGCTCGGCAATGACCCAGCCGAAGAGGAGAAGTCCGGCACTACGCCCATTTCCATCAATGCCGGGGGCAATCAGGCCAGCAGCTTCTGGCAGGAACAGAATTACAAAAGAAGACGATCATTTACATGCAAAAGATCACCCGCAAAGTGCCAAGTCAGGCGCTGAGCGTCACAATATTCTCAAAGCTTAAATCGATTCGGGAAGACATTGAAAATGATTCCACCCGACAGACTGGAAGTGGTAGAATCTTTCGATTCTTTCCATCCGATTCATAGTTCAAATATTGTAACAATTCGTTCGTTTGGCAACCAAAAATATGTAAAACATAAATACACTTGATCTTAGCACTGAGTCTTCCTTTACAATGAACACAAATCAAATAATTAAATGCTGCCTTTGATGAGCTTTTTGAAAGGATCAATCTGGCTGCTCTGGTTGCCCTCAGCGGTGTCCGTGTTGACGCGTAGCAGCTCGTCTGTTGCTTCAGTATGGATGCCTTACGTGAAGACTGGTCTGGACAAGACTCAGATGCTAACCATTCCGACTGACGACGTTCTGGTGCGAAAAAGACACGTGGAACACACAGAATGTGTGCAATCTGCAAGAAATTAGCCATGAAAATGGTTAGGGAATACATTTTACGAGGCAATCTGTCTACCTATTAGACATCTGCCACATCTGAGTGCGTCCGCATGCGTCCATTGATGGCAATACGAAGGAGCAGGCTCGGCATGGCCGATTTCAAAGCGTTCCAGCAGGCTGATGATATCCTCCACTGTCAGATCTGTGAGCATCGCCTTCAATATGTCCTCCTATATACAATTTAAAACCTTTTAGAGTCTCATAACCATTCGATGATCACTCCCTACCACACTCACGCCACAAGAAATCGTTGGGCGAGGCAATCATGGTTCCTGGTTCGCTAGTAGGAGGGGAACAGGGCTGTCCCGGTGGCTGTGCCGAAGGCATGTGGAGCACATTTGATTGTTTACGTTTGGTCTCTCATCCTCAATCCTTTGCTGATCCTCAGGCAGCTGGAGTTACTTCACATTGGAGCCTGGAAACCGACGTGGATAACAGATTCTTTCTCTTGTAGCTTCTTATGGTTAGAAATGATCAACGGAAATGTCGCGCATCTGTGGTACCTTCCACAGATGTGATATTGAATAAATCGCCTAAAAATATCGAAATATAGATATGTGCTCGTCCCATATTAAATATCGAAAATATTGATCAAATAGATTTTTTGCGCATCTGCGTACTAGGCTTAATTATCATTTATTTATCATTTTATTTATTTATTTATTATTTCTTTTAGATATATCGATACGAGTGATATTTGAGTTATACAAACAACGTGGCTGCGATAAGCAGCTGAGCACGAAATAGCGATATAAGCTTGTTATTCAACACTGGCAACCAGCCCGAAATATCAGCGCCAATATATTTCAAAATTGTATCGTAAAAACGAGTGGGAACGCGGCAAAGGACGAGGCTTCACTTTTATACCTGGCACTCAGATGGAACATATTTGTATCTGCTTTTGTTTTGGTATCTTTTGCCATTTTATGGAAATTGCTTATTTAAAATAGTTGTTTTCTTATATTTGTATAAATTTGTAAGCATTTTACATTATTATGCATGTAAATAATCAGCAAATCAGAATAGCGTCTTGAAATGAATATCCAGTGAGTACCTAAAGACACCCAAAGGTCTAAGGACGGCAAGCCTAGTATGTATAAGTTAAGCACCTCCTCACCCTCTCTACAAGGAACTCGCGGAATGCATAGGACGGGAGGGCTACGTGTGTCTTCAGGTGGCCAAAACGACATCGCCGCAGGTGAGTTGCTCCTTGCTGTTCGCTGTGGAGCTCCTTGATATGTAGATGCCAAAACGCATCTTGCCGCTCTGCAGGCGCGAGATGGTGGTGAGTGTGTCTGGGGAGCGTTCGCCCGTGCGCTGGTTAATGCAGATCATATCGCAACGCTGGCAGGGACCCTCCACTTGGAATTGGACCTGGCCGATGGTCAGCTGCTTGTAGGACAACTCCTCAAAGGCGGTGCCCGTGTCGATGATGATGTTGGCCCGAAAACGATCAACGGTCTCGTCCAGCGACTCTTCGAACTGCAGGGAACGCACAGAGGATCGATTGACCAGCAGAAACTGCGCCTGATTGACCAGACTTAGCTGCTGTTGCTGCTCACCGCTGGGCGAGCTCCTCCGCGAGGATTGACGCAGCAAACGGAGACCATCCATGCCGAGATATCCGCTCAGCCATTCGGCCACCTCATCGCCGCAGTCCAGACCTTCGACCGGCTGGCGGCACACTTTGCTGCGGCAACGCGACGAGTTCTCGGCCTGATCTGCCAGCGAAAGCGGCAGCGTTACAGTCGTGGACAAGTCCCCATATTGCAGCACCAATTGGTCGTCCCGAATGTGGGGTTTGATCAGGCAGAGCTCCGTGCATCGTTTCTGGGTGATGGCCATGCCATTCATGTCCACAATCATCCACTCTCTGTCATACTGCAGTCCCTGTGCGGTCAGTGGCCAGTTGGCGCCGCCACCCTCGATCTTGAGGGCTGCACACGACTTGACCGGATAGATGGCCAGCTGCAGGAGCTGCGGTCGCCGTTGTGCCCACTCCTTCAGTGCCTTGGGCAGCTCATCCGCCTGCTCCTCGATCAGTTGCAGTCGCTGCTGTGGTCTGGTCGCCAGATAGCTGAGGCGCAGCATTTTGAGCAGCTTATCCACATCCTCCCGGCGAGTCATGTAGCCAAAGGAGACGCGCACGGCGCCAGTGGGCTGGCCATCGATCAGATCAAAGTAATCGCCGCAAATGCGACCGGCACGCTTGTAAATGCCATCCATCAGAGCATCATCCAGTCGAAGGTAGCGCTGACAGGCACCTATGTTGCAGAAGCAGCCGGTGCGCAGGAGTATGCCCTGCAGGGCCGCCACACAGGCAATCTCCCCAAAGCCAACAAAGGCGCCAGTATCCGTGCGAACATTGAAGGCCACAATGCCGCCCTGCCGGCTGCGCTCCTCATATCCCACTCGGTTGTAGAGTTCAATCAGATGCTGGCCATTGGGATGCTTAAGCTCACGCAGCTGCTGCTCCAAGTACTGTGCGAGGCCATGGACATGTCGCGAGATACGCTCCATGGTGGCCACACCACCACCACCACCATCCGTCGTGCTCCGCGGCACCAGGCGTTCCAGTGTGCGAAAACCCTCGAGCAGTCCCACAATCGAGAGGAAGGGCAGTGTGCCGTCCTCGTACCGCTGATGGAACACCTCACGCAGCTGATGGTCCATGGCATGGGGATAGGCATAGTTGATGGTGCCCCCGCCAAAGAAGCGACGCTTGCCAAAGGCCTCGGCGCCGCGGCGGCTCACCAGCAGTGCACCCACACCGGTGGGATAGCCAAAGATTTTGTAGAAACTAAAGCACACATAGTCGGGTTGGTAGCGTTGCAGATCCAAGGGATTGGTCGCCACAAAGGAGGCGGCATCCAGGCAAACATAAAAGTTGTTGTCGTGGCTGGGATCTGCCATTCCCGCTTCGCCCGAAATCCTGCTGCCTGGCCCATGCGGCAGACCGTGCTGCTGGATGCCAGCAATGGCCTCCAGCGGCATCTTGTAGCCACTGAAATTGCACTGGGCCGAGAACGTCACCAGAGAGTTGTCCAGAGTAGCAGCAGGCTTGAAGCTGCCATTAACTGATGCCACGGATGCCACGGATGCCGCGTCCCTGCCACTGATCTGCTCCTCCTTGAGCATGTATATGGCTCGTGCCTGAACACGCTCGCGCATGCCCAGCACTGAGGTGTGATTCTCCTGGCAATAGTGGAAGTTGCCACTGGTGCCAAAATCGAAATTTTCAGCCACCAGCGACAGGCCAGCCGTTGCATTGGCCGTAAATATCACATGATATTCCTGCTCATTCGTATTGAAGAACTCCAGCACTCTGGGAAAATGAACAATGCAAATGAATATGCCCCCGATGGTACCAATCCTCCACTCACTTGTAGCGCACCTGATCCACATAGTCGCCGGTTAGGCGGCACGTGTGCGGATTGCAGATGACATCCCGTTGCAACTGCTCTGCGGCTGCTGCCACTTGACTCTCTGCGTACAAGGTTGTGCCAGCATGATCTAGGTAAATGCTTTTGTTGTCTAAACAATAACAATTATTAGCTTGTTATCTTTTGATAGAGGGTTAATTTCACCATGACACCAGCCGATGCCGCTTCCCCGCTCTACTCACTTGCAAGTCTAGTAAATTCCTTGTCGATGGCCGCCTGCTCGTCGACGCTGTATTCTGCTTGATATGACGACATGTCGTTGACTGTTGGTGCCGCAATAAATAACACCAATATTTATTTGTTGCAAACAATTGCCGCAAATTGAATTCGAAGATGCTCTTTCAAACCAGCTCATCAGCTATCGCATCATTTCATTATGAGACTTTGGTTTTCTTAGATTTCGTATTCATGGCACACTCCCCTCTGCTTTCAACTTTATTTATCTGCGTTTTTTCTTAATTGAACTGGCTTTTTGCTACATATTTAATATATATTTTGTAAGATTTATAAAGAAAAGAGTATTCCCAAGTCGTCGTTCACATACCAACGATATTATTCATGGTTTTTGCAGTGCTGGTAAGCGCATTACAACGAACCATTTCACAGCACACACACACTAGTAGAAATGGTGGTGGCACACTCAATCATCGACTACCATCGGTAGCCGCCCATCTCTAGCTTAATGCTGGGCTGTGATTAAATTGTTTTTATTTCGCAAATTGTAGAAAATATGCCCAGAGAAGAGACCAAATCCAGGCGACGCAGTCGGGATAGAAGGAGCAGGAGTGCCGAGCACAAGAGCAGCCGGGACAGGCACCGTGGGAAGGATAGAGAGCGGGAACGGGAACGCGACCGAGACACAACGCGTGACAGAGAAAGGGACAAGGACAGGGAGCGTGAGTGGCGCCGGGAGAAGGATAGCCACAGGGAGACAAGCAGCAAAAAGCGTCGCTCCGCCACACCACCAACCAAATCGAAATCGCCATTGGCCATGAGCTCCGTGAAGCTGCTGCAGACGCTCGAGGCTCGCCGCCTGCGCGACCAGGAAGAGCGCCAGGCCCGCAAGGAGGAGCTGAAGGCCCAGGAGACACCCGAGGAGAAGCGTGCACGCCGCCTGCAGGAGAAGCAGGCCAAGGAGCATCGTCGACGCGAGCGCATGGGCTGGGACAACGAATACCAGACATATTCCAACGATGACAATCCCTTCGGTGACTCCAACCTCACCTCCACCTTCCACTGGGGCAAGAAGCTGCAGGTGGAGGGTCTCTCGAATCTGTCCACCAAAACAGTGGAGGTGCTGTCGCTGCAAAAGCAAATGGAGAATCGCCGCGAGCTGGAAAAGGTCAAGAAGCGACGCCAGGAGCGCGAGCTGGAGCGGCAGGAGCGCGAGGACGATGCAATGCAGCAGCAGCGAGCCAAGGAGGCGGTCCAATTCCGCGAATGGCAGCGCCAAGAGGACCAGTTCCACCTGGAGCAGGCGCGCCTACGCAGCGAGATACGCATCCGGGATGGGCGGGCGAAACCCATCGATCTGCTGGCGCAGTATGTGGCCGCCGGCAATGCACCGCTGGAGGAATCTCTCGAGATGCAAATGCACGAGCCGTACATGCTGCTGCACGGCCTGCCGATGGAGGAGCTGGAGGATCTGCTGGTGGACATCAAGGTGTACGAGGAGCTGGAGCAGGGCAAGCACATTGACTTCTGGAACGACATGGTCACCATTGTCCAGGATGAGCTGCAGAAGCAGCAGAAACTCAACTCGGATGCCAGTGCGCTCAATCAGCGACGCGATGGCATCCACCAGAGTGTCGTCAAGGATGTGGCGGACATATTTCGCGGCAAGAACGCCAAGCAGCTGGAGGAGATGCGTGATCGCATCGAGGCAAAGATCAATAGCCGCGCAGACGGTGTCGATATCAGCTACTGGGAGAGTCTCCTATCACAGCTGAAGGCGCACATGGCTCGTGCACGGCTCCGGGATCGGCATCAGGCCCTGCTGCGCGAGAAGCTGCTGCTGCTGAAGCGTGAGAACGAGGACGAGGCGACAGCTGCTGCTGCTGTGAAGGAGGATCCAGAGTCCGAGCCAATGGAGGAAACTGCCGCTGCACCAGCGCAGGCGCAGGAGGGTGAGGGTGAGGATGAGGATGAGGAGGCTGCCGCTGAGGAGCAACGGTCATCCTCCCAGGGCGAAGATGAGGAAGACGAAGACGACAGGCCACTGAGGGAGCTGCTTAACGCCGCTCGCCTCTACCAGGCTGGCAACTACAGTCCGCAGTACATACGGGAGGATGACTTCACCGGCCGTCGGATACAGGCCGGCGACCGCGAAGACAACGACGATGGCGCCATGTACGATGAGAGCGATGATGAGAGTCGCATCCATCGACTGCGCATGCAAATCGTCTGCCCCGAGCGCATGGATGCCGCATCCTCGGGCAGTCAGCAGCTGTCCGCGCAGGAGCAGCGCATGCGGAACGAGGCGCGCCAGGGCATGCAGGGCGATGAGGCAGAGTTCAGTGTGGAGACAACGCTGGATGCAGTGCCACAGCTGGCCACGGACAAGTATCGGCCACGCAAGCCGCGCTACTTCAATCGCGTGCACACGGGCTTCGAGTGGAACAAATACAATCAGACGCACTACGACATGGACAATCCGCCGCCGAAGATCGTCCAAGGCTACAAGTTCAACATTTTCTATCCCGATCTGATGGACAAGTCCCAGACGCCGCAGTACTTCCTCACACCCTGCGCGGACAATGGAGACTTCGCCGTGCTGCGCTTCCACACGGGTCCACCCTACGAGGACATTGCCTTCAAGATTGTCAATCGCGAGTGGGAGTTCAGCTACAAGCGGGGATTCCGCTGCCAATTCCACAACAATATCTTTCAGCTTTGGTTTCACTTCAAGCGCTATCGCTATCGTCGCTAAGCCCCCACCCCCACATACATGCTCTTTTTTTGTGTGTAATTTAAGAATAAATTCTGTGTGCAAATTACATTAAAATGCAATCTTTGATGGGTGCCGCTTGGACCGTTTCGAGGGTTTCGCCGCTCGCTGCCCGCTGCACCTGTTGCAGCACACTCTGGTGGTCGGGAAAGGCCAGGGTGGACAGCTTGGAGTGCACCAGCTGCTGATCGATGGTCACCTCAAAGGCGCCGCGTCTGCCCACATGGCAGTGCACCTCCAAATCTCCGCCGGGTGCGGCTGCCTCCATTAGGAACTGGCGCAGCAGCTGGCACTGCAGCTTAAAGTTGCACACACCGCTGCAAGGGATTCCAGAGTGTGTCAGCAGCAGCTCATGATGCGGGTTGGCTGTTGTACACCTACCAGTACTCTACATCGACTTTAACCATTGCATAAAATGCAAAATTTCAAATTCTAAACAAAAATTGGCCTAAAAGCGGCGACAGCGTTGCCAGACTAACAGAGCAGTGCTGCCAATTTAGCTTATTTTGAGCTAACGATAAATAGCTTGTTCTAGCAGCTAAAAACAGCCTTTTGTTTAGTTTTTTTTTAGTTTAATCAGCATTTCAAATGTTTTGCGAATGTTTAAAGCCCCTTTGCGCCTATCCCTTGTTGGCCCTGGCCCGCAGCAACGTCTTGCAGGCCGCATTGTGCGTTTTCAGCGGCAGTTCATCTGTGGAGAAGAGAGAATCAGCCGCCGAATCATGAAATTTACTTGAAGTAAAATCAAAAAAAAAAAACTCACAAATCTTATGATCACCCTGAACGGGAAGCAGTATTTGCAGCTGCTCCGGCTTGCTGCAGACAAACACATAGGGACTGTCGGACTCCCCGCGTGGATACGAGTCGCGATATTCCTCCTGCGGCACACAATTCTCCACATGAACGCAGCCCAGCAGGCTGCTGGTGGGATAATGCTCGGGGAACTTCAGATTTGGATCTGTGTGGGAGAGTGGAGAAGGTTAAGAGTCCAGTGTGGAGCAAAGGAGTGCGGGAGGGGACACTCACCCTTGTAGTGGAGGCGATAGAACTCCTCCATGTGTGCTATCTCCTCTGGATGTGGCTCCTTGGCCGTCGAAGCGATCCACAAACGACCGCGATGCTCGCTATACCACACGCGTCCCTCGTGCCTGCAGAGAGCGACAGACAGAGAAAAAGATGTGAAACTGAATTTTCGCCCCCAAGGCGTTTGCCACTAACTTTTTGATGCCCGCCACCAGCAGCGAGGCCCAGGGCTGATGCATGGACATGCACTGCCGCATATCCTGCATCTCGAGCAGCTCCTTGTCCTGCACGCGGTTGTAGATGCGCTCCAGATTATCGCTGGCCGCTGGTGCCGCTGGCCAGCTCTTGTGCTCCTTGCTCGGGCGATAAACGGGCGGCCTGGCCATGCCCAGATTGGGCGCCAGTGCCATGGCCGAGTGGCCAGTTAGGGACGAAGATTTGCCAGCCAGTAGACCATCCGCTTTGCTGATGGCAGCCAAATCCTGAATCACCTGCTGCTCGTACTCCTTGGTGACGGGCAGCTCTTCGGCCAGCTCTCGTCCCGCGAAATCAACCTTAATCTTGCGCGTCAGCCGACTGCCGTGCTTCAGTTCGTGCATCTCGCTCTTCAGCCGCTCGTACTTCTCCCGCTCGACGTCGCTCAGCCAGACGGAGTTCTCCTGGAAGTAGTCCAGCTCGTCGTCGATGACTGTCGTCCGCTTCTCGCTGTTCCGATCGTACTCCAGCAGGCGATCCCGCTGAGCGATTGCCTTCTCCAGACCATCGCCAGGCTTCTGGCTGCCGTTGTTCGCCGCTTTGTTCTTCTTCGACTGCTGCTTGCCGGTCTTCTGGCCATGGATGTTCGGTGTCCTGGCCAGTTGGCTGCTCTTGGAGGCATCCTTGGCCAGCTGCAGCTCCTCGTCGGGCGTGTGAACGGGACAGCCGCAGAAGAGGCACGGCCCGCTGCCCTCCTGCTCGCACACAATGCGGCCACAGGCGAGGCAATTGTTGATTAGCTTGTGCTGCGCCGCCTGGCAGTCGCAGTGGCGGCGTCCCTTCAGCATAATTGTGTCGCCCTGCAAGCGGCCATCGTTCGCATACAAATTCACATATTTCGCCTGCTTGCCCTTGGCTCCTCCACCGCCACCGCCACTGGCACCGACGGTCGCCTTTTTATTCATAATTGGCGATCTGTTTGGAATTTGTTTGGTCGGTGTGCCGCCCTTGGCGTTGTTGCGCGCCTGTTTGCCGCTCAGCAGCATGCGGCGGCAGTTGAGCAGAAAGAGGCGATGCTCCTCAACCTCCTCGCACAGCAGATTACCAAAATAGTTGTCGAAATCGTAGTCATCCTTGATCTCCAAAATGGCCCTAGGGGGAAATTCAAGCTATTAGTTTGGCAGGAACCGTACAGCAGTCGTAGCGGCGCACTCACTCCATCATCTTGTCGGTGACCACGCAGTCCAGGCACTTGGATAACGTGTCCCGTACCCATTTTTCCATGTTGAATCGATTTGTGATTGCCGTGAAATGTGAAATGAATGCAAAATTTTGAAAACGCAAGCAACTTCGAACAGCTGTTTGTAATACTAATCAGAATCGGTATATTTACGGTATATTTTGAAAATGAGAAGGTATATTTCGTATATTTTTGAGGGTCAAGCGGTATATTTTTTATTGCTTAATCCGCGGTCGCACTGGCTGTGATCTTAAACTAAATTAAACATACTAAATTAAACCGTGGCTTGCATGAAATCCGTGCTGTAAATAATATTATGTGTGCGAGCAGCGGCAACTGCCATCGAAACGGCGTCTTCTACCAATAGTGTTAATAAAGTGAAAGTCCACATTCAGGTATTAGGCGAGAGAGTCCTCCAATAACAACAAAAGCACCAACAACGGCGTCGATGTGTGGAAGCAGCAGAGTCAGTGGCAGAGGCAATGACAGAGACATAGTGATGGAGAGAGAGAGAGAGAGGTAGTAAGCAAAAAAAAAAAGGTAAAAAGGCAAGAGCGAAAAAAAATCAAAGCGTCGCCTCAGTTTCTCCTGCGCCGCAGCAAAGCAGCCCACCAACCACCCCCTTTTGGGCTTTTACCATTCTGTCAGCTGTAACTGTAAAATAGTGAGAGAGGGGAAAGAGACCCCCACCGCCCCGCACGTACAGCGACCAGCAGCGACAGAATATTTTTTGTTAACTTTTTTTTATTGTTCATGGACAAGCGGTAGTTTTGGCATGCTAACGGTAAATTCCGTAATACGTCCAAAATGTTTTATCAAACGTATTGCAAAAATTGCGTGTGCGCCTATTACTGTGTTTTCTATCCTTTCCTCTCTTAGTCCTGTCCGACTGTGCTTGAGTGTTGTTTGTGTGTGTTACTTGCAGTTTATGCAGCGGAATATGGTCAAGATCATGCGTTGAAGGAAAGTCCCTTCTGAAATGTGGTGCAAGGAAAACAAATCTCGTTGTCCGGCCTCCTAATCAAATACATGGTAAAATTCCATGCTCTGAAATATCAAAAGTTAGTGAACACCTAATGCCTATGTAGTGCACCAACACGTGATAAATCGTCAATAAAATGCAGGGGAAAGAAAGTGTACTGTACACCACAACAGAAACAAGTGTTTATGGCATTTACCAATAATTGATATATTTAATAGAAAACTGAAGAAATTGCTTCTAGCCAACAACGCATTAGTGGCCCCGCATAAACGTTCCTGGAAATCAGTGTGTCTCTGTGAGCTTTGCGTGTTCTCTGTCTGCTGCTGCTGCTGCTCTTCTTCTGATTCTGTTTTGGTGCACGATACGCCACGCCGCAGTCACAGTGTTGTTGTTTTCGCATTAAAATTGTATTTACTGTTTCATTTTGTACATCTAGTTCTTGTAATTGTCCGTGTATGCGTGTTGTAAACCTACCAAAAATAGCAATAAACAATAACAATGCAGCCGCATAACTGACGTCATAAGAGAGGCAGGAAGCGAGAGAGAGCGTGCGCGTGTGTGAACAACTGTAAACCTCAACCGGCAAAACCTCAAAAACCGAACAGCTGTGTGCCTCCAGAACAAAATCAAAAAGCAACAACAACGATTACAATACCGCAATAAGCAATAAAATAATCACAAAAAACAAAACAAAAACAAAAACTCATTTGTTAAAATGTATCGCATCGGTCCAATTGGACGGAAATCAAACTTCCATTCGCGAGAGAAATGTCTGATTGGCCTTGTCTTGGTCACCCTGTGCTTCCTTTGCTTTGGCGGCATTTTTCTGCTGCCGGATAACTTTGGTGGCGATCGTGTCCTCCGCGTCTACAAGCACTTCCAGAAGGCCGGCCCAGAGATATTTATACCCGCCCCACCACTCGCCGCCCATGCGCCACGCAACGAGGATCCCCACTTTATGGGCGACCGCCAACGGCTAGAGCAGAAAATTCGAGCAGAATTGGGCGACATCCTGGATGAGCCACCGGCAGCACAGGCCGCTGCAGCGGGTGAAGCGGGAGCATTTGGCGCAGATGCAGCCAATGTTCAGGCCCCAGCTCCCGCTGCTGCGCTCGATGAGCAACTGGAACAGGAGCGGGCAGAGGCAGAGGATGCCCGCCATGTGGCCGTGCCCGTGCTGGCGGCTCCAGCACAGGGCGACTCCGGCACAGTTTCCACTCACAACAATCCCGCGCAGCAAATCATCCAATTGCCCATGGGAGGGGGAGGAAATGAAGAGGCGCCGGACACTCTGGACGCCACCCTGGAGGAACGACGTCAGAAAATTAAAGAGGTAAGTGCCACCAATCTACAAAAGTACATATAGAAAACTATTTGTTCAAGCAAGGGCATCCGTGAATGCCCCCCCCCCCCCCCCCCCCCCCCCCCCCCCACCTCCCCCGCCCTCCCCCCACCCCCCTCCCCCCGCCCACTCCCCACACTCTCTTCTTCTTCTCATCTCTTTCTCTCTTGCTCTAATTTGGAATTTCTTGTTAATTGTTGTTGGGGTCTTTTTTTGTTGGTATGTGGACAATTATCAGCATTCCGCTATTTGTGTTTCCTCTCCCATGTGCTCTTTCGCATCTCTGGTGCTTACTTCCGTGACGCGACTGCATGACATCGCGCTGTGGGTCTCGCTGCCCCTCGTACCTTCGGCATCCTCTCTTTTGCCCTGTAAAGAGTCCCGTACCCCGCTAAGCCAACGCACTTCTCTTCCTATATGCTTCCTGATGGTTCATAAAGGTGCCCAGTAAATAAGCGTGTGTGAATGAAAAAGACTGAAGGGGAAGTGCATAGCTTATGCGGCAGTTTATGCGCTTCTTGCAATTTCGGTATCCACACAGCAGTTTATTCTTAATTGTAACTTTCTCTATTCAGACTTTCCTACTTTAAGTTCCCTCCCCTTTTTTTTTTTTAAGTTACCTCCACCAATAAGAAATTTGTCACCAATTAGCAAAATTATTAATCCATTACAAATTTGCAAGTCTTAATAAAATCTTTTTTTTTGTTGTTATTTACAATTTGCTTCGTTTCGTTTTCTGTTTTCCGTTGCTCGTCTGTTTCTATTTGCTTTTGCTTTTGCTAAAATTCCAGTGACCCAGAATCCGTTGAATCCAACCGACGCCGCTGTTGGGGCCCCCGTAGGCAAACGAAACGAATAGAAAACAAAGTCTTGGAATTATCATTAAAAATCAGCCAACGGGTAGCAGAAAGATGAAGGGGCAGAGATGTGTGCTACGACGAGCATGGAAACAGTGAAGAATGAAACGAGATGATCGTTGGCAACGTCGCTGCCGCTGTCGCCGTTGCCGTAATTCTCTGCCTCGATGTTCTCTGCCTTTTTAGCTAGAGACGGGTGACGGGTTCGTGCGTGACAGTGGCATAGAATGGTTCTTATGGCAGAAAAATATACATACATACATATATTTATGTACATGTATATAGCATATGTACATACATATAATAAATAATATTAACTAAAAATCAATTTATATATCTCGAGAGCTACAATGTGCAATCATATTTCCCGGATATCAATACTCGATGGGCAGCACACAATAAATTGAAAAAATGTACACGACGAACCGGCTTGAGGCAAGCCCCACATTCCACTCATCTCTTGTATCTCAGACACATCGAAAAAGCTCTCAAGTTTCGCTTTCAAGTGAATATTGTTTGGTCAACAGCGGAAGATTATCTTGAGTGGAGGGAGAGAGTGGATTCACCGGTGAATCACTTCTTTGGACACTGGCCTTGCCACTGGCTATTTAATTAATTTGCTTAGATATGAACCTATGTATCTTATTTGAAATTGATTCTATGGTAATTCACGTAGATTTATAAATGAGCTTGGCGCGAAAATTTAATTTCCGCTAATTTGATATAATAACACAAATCTGATATAAATACTAAAACAATTCCATATGATTTGGATAGTATTCAAGTAAGCCATGAGAAAGCAATCAAACAGATTTATACCCAAAGATGTTTAATGCATTCATATAACAGCTGTTAAATATTTTTTTAAATATATGCCCAATTTTGTAGCTACAACAACACCCACATTTGCTAGAAGAACCTCAGAAGCCTCTTCCAAAATTTACAAACAAAAACATTTGGTTCCTTAAAAATAAAAAAAAAAAACATTTTGTTTGGAACGTTTCTTCTTTTGCACGATGCTAGTACATAACGGCATACGTGCATAGTACATTTACATATGTAGGTATATCACTTGTAAAATTGACATGCAATCGTCATACCAATGAGTATACCTTATTATATCCCCCCACTATATCACTACATCTCGCTCACGGTTGAAAGAGCGTGCGACGAAGGGCGGGCCACTCAACGAACCATTTAAACACACACATTATAAATACATAATCGAAAGAGATTTTTAGATAAATCCAACCCACCATATTGTATTTATAACGGATATATATATGTATGTACATATGCAATTTGAAAACGAATACTTATTTCTTATTTAAAATCATTTTCAGAGCTAGTTGAGCATAAAATATGCACATGACTCTGCAAAAATGTCGGAGTAATTATTGCTACCATCATGGCCACCCATTGAACGCTTGGAGTGTGGGAGATGTGTGCCTGTCATGCCATACAGTACTCAAAAAAAGAAACACGAATTGGAAATTTTTAAAATATTCAAACATTTCTATTCATGCCACCAGTCGGTGGCTGTTGCTGCCACTGCTGCTGTTTTGAGGAGCACTTTTGTTGTCAGGTTTGGGCTTTAGAACAATGTTCCCCCTATTTTTTTCGGGGGCGTTGTTAATTTAGTCATTGCCTACAAATATTTACATAGTGGACAGTGGGACCTCTTGCTGTGATGAAAGGATTGGAGTATTGCGACCATTTCGATGGCACTGTTTCCACTGTGCAACTGGACTTTCTGTTGGCCATTCGTAATGCCAACAGAGTTGTGTTCCCCCCATCCACTCATCCCCCACAATATCCCATGTTGGTCTTCTGTTTTGATGCCCCCAGTCTCTGGGGCTTGGCTTTGGCTTTCACCAAATATCGTGTGCTATGCATACAAACAAAAAAACAAAGCGCCAGAAAGGTAGGGAGAGTAAAAAAAGACCCATAGAGTGAAAGAGAGGACACATGAATCGCATAAAAAAGTACAGAAAGAGAGAGGGACAACATATTCGCATAGAAATAGTGACAAAAAAGAGAGGGAAAGAGAGGCAGAGAATGAATGGATCCCAAATAGAAGGAAATGTGTCAATAACCCATCCAAACAATCCAAAGGGGCGACAGGCGACAATAGTCGAACCTGCCACACAGACACAGTCGGTGTTATTGTTCCCCCGTTGTGATAGTGACTCACAGAGCCATAGAGATAGGCATGGATGGAGTCGCAAGGTGTTTCATGGGTTTTTCATGTTGCCCATTGCTGTGGCCTAGCCCCCCCATTATTATTATCGCAATTGTTTGGGCGCAACAAATAGTTGTGTTTTCTCTTTGGTTAAACCTTAAAATTACCCCACGATCAAAAGCCATGCAATTAAAGCCAAATTAAGCAATTAAATTTGAATGCGAATGCATTGTATTCTTTTTGGTACAAAAATAAGCAACTTTGCACAAACAATCTATATTACATCTGGAAGGATTCCTGCACAGAATCGAGTAGATATTCTCTGTGGTCGTCTCAGGTACGAGGTGTAGCCACTGGTAGCACCTGTGTTTCAGATGGACTTAAATCCAGCAATTGGGTAGAACTCGATCACAAATATCTTCGTGCTGTTCAATGGATTCGATGTGTAAAAGCAAGTCTCCACAGACACCGGGGAGATTTTCCTCTCGTCGTTCTTGAGGATTTAGCATGCACCCCGGTACTTATCGGAGTCAATGTGAAGCGAAGGTGGTCCCCAAACTCTGCTCGTTTTAGCACAGACAATTGACAATAACTTTCCCCTTAAATGTGAAAAATTCGCTCAATTTACCTTCCCCGTTTAGCCAGTCAGTAATGGTACGTTGTGTTGTAATAATTGCAAACCACTTAAATGGAAGCTCAACTGTGAAAACAAAACCTGATTATGGCTCAGAGGAGTTTACTATTACTATAAATGGTTAAGTCACTTAGCCAGTGAAAAATGGGGAGCCAGCAGAGTAGTTACACAAGTGACAATGCGACAAAGTGCGAAAAAGAACCCAAAACATGTCGCAACATTTTTTTGTTAGTGACTGACTCAAGACCAGTTGATGTCTGTGGGTACGTACAGCTGTGGCGTATAAAATAACACCATGACATTAATCTTTCTTCTTGGAGATATTTTGTTAAAACAATGGTTCTAATGAACGTTTTTTAACCTATTATATCAACTTTGAGGCTTAATTCAACTTATCCGAGAGAAATGGTATGCGTTGAAGGCTTCTGTTGGAAATATTTGAAAAGAAAAGGAACTATTCCGGTAATTGGGCAACAAAAATAGCAATTCTTCCTAAAAAGAACTTTAAATTACAACGGAATTTACCTACATATTTTCCATTAAAATAGTTTACTTACTGCTTATAACCCTTTCGAGCTTTTAGCTGATCTGTCCTGATGACAAGACACAAATCAACGGCAATTTCTATTGCATATAAGGAAGCATCATTGTTTTATTATATATTAACAAAGACATGTTGATTCATCATCTATTTTTGCCGTATATAATACCATTTGATGCTTGTCTCAATATGATTATTAGATTTTAATGTGAGTCAAAGGGTTTTGTTTCTCATTCCTTTATTCGTTTTACATAAGATCTAAAGTTTTTTCAACAACAAATCTATAACAACGTTTATTTTTGCCAACTCCGTGTGTGTTTCTGCCCTGTATTCACTTGGCCCCATGGCTAGCTTGCTAAATAGGATTTTTTCTCCGACTTCGGGCTTTTAATTTATGTTCTTTTAAGCTAGATCTAGCTTTACTTATCTTTGGAATTTTTTTAAGATCCCTTCTAAGCCATTTTTTTCATTAAATGGATCCCCCATGCTCTCAGGCACCGAAATGGGAATATTGCGCCAGTTCTTTCACGTGTTTCTTGTTGGTATCATGTTTTAAAGCATTACGAATCATTTACGTTGAGGAACCGACTATTTTCCTCACATGAGGATAGCTTAAGTAAAAATACAAATGTATCCTGGAGAAATGGCAATGCATCGCCTTTTTTTGCAAAATACCTTCCTCTCACTAATATACGCTAATATAAAAAAACGAAAGTCAAAAATATTGTTTCGTTTGGATGTTATTAATTTTTGCAACAAAAAGTGGTCCAATTCCCCATAGTGGAGGAGGGTGCCTAATTCCTTCGATGTGTGTTTGTGCTCCACCAAAAACAATGCTTCATTTAACGCTGACCTTTCGGCTAAAAGCTTTGATACCCATACATATTGCAGCGGACTCCTAGCCCATGCCATTGGCCCCAAACTTACAACCAACAAACAGTGGGATAAATAGAAGTCCGAGAGAGCGAGAATGAGAAAGAGAGGAACAGAGAGAGAGAGAGAGTTGTGTTCCGCTTGCCATTTCGTTCCGCGAGCTTTGGCCTTTGTGAAAAGCTTTCAGCGTAGGGAGCTTTCCTACGCGAACGCGATTTTTTGGCGCCAAAAAAAAGATTGTTGAATGTTGTTTTGCCGTTTTGTTGTAGTTGTCAACAACTCAGATAGGGAATGCGCTTCAGGTATATTCTCAAAGTAATTCACTTTGTGAAAATACTAATTACTAAATATAAGAAAAACATAAATAAATAGTACAGGATACAGGATAATAATATCAATATCCAAGCAACTCCATCAAATCACTAGAAAGTTTCAAAAGGCATGTTTATTTTTAATATTTTATATCAATTCTGTCTTTGAGAATACCAGAATCAGTGTCAATATCCTCCCACTGTGAGAAATTCTGTTAAAAGCCGTAAAGAGTATTCAAAGTTCGAGCTTTATCGTTTACCTTCTCTATATGTTTCCCTCTTACTTGGCGTGTGTGGTGTTCGCCTTGTTCGATGGGCTCCTCCGCGCCTACTGGCAGTCGTTGAGGGGGTGGGGGGACTCGATTCGCTTCGATTCGCCGCTTCTCGACTTGAGAGCCGAACGCTGCCGAACATGGGCCCGACATAGGTCGCTAGTTTTCGTTCGTGTGCTGGGAATAGCCTCCTGGTTATCCTTCGTCGTGGGATGGTGCTGAGAGTGGGGAGGAAAAAACCAGGAGAAGGGCTAACTGTCTGGCTGCCAATGGCACTGGCAGTGGCACTGCTGCTTGCTGCCTGCTGCTGCTTTGCCAGTGTCGCTGGTGCTGGCGCTGGCTGGTTCTTTTGCTGATGCTTGGCTCTGGCGCGTTCACTGTGTCTCCTGCACTGGAAGCGTCAACTCCATTTGCACGCGCGCGCGTCGCGTTTCCGTAACATAGCGAGAGGTACGTACGTACGGTGCGCGTATACGATTACGAGTCGAGTGTCGGCATCCGAGCATCGGGAAATCGGCAGCAAGTAACGGTAGTTTGCTCTGTGGTTGGTACGTGCGTGTTCAAGGCTATACCTGCAGCAGGCACTGTGGCCTGCAGCCAGCATCCATTTGGCTACTCTTTTACTTAATAAAGAACAAAAGTTGCAAGTTGTTGTTGCTGTTGTTGCAGTTGCCATTGGAGGAAGAGTCAGGCAACTTATTGTTTGCGTTGTCCATTAATTCTGGGTGCGTGGCTCATGGGTGTGCAGAGCAGAGGCGTCAAAACCGCCAAACCGCCGCGCGGCGGTGGCATCAGCGTTGGCGGCGCTGCCAAGCGGAAACGGAAGTGCAATGTGCCGATGACACCATCTTGCTTTTCCCTTTTAATTTTTTTGACGTGTTTTTTTCTTGTTTACATTTGAATGAAATGAAATGCGGAAAATGGTGACAGAAAAATCGGTACAGAATCACTCCAACATTTTGCTCGCAAAAAAAATGCATTAAAAATTGAATTAAAATGCACCAAAAAAATGTACGGAAATGTATGGAAAAAATACATGCCATGGCCACAATGTAATTGAAATAAAAAAATAATTTAGGATGGCTTTCATGAAGGTTTTTTTTTTTTTAATTTTTGTTGACCACAAAATAGTCCGAGAAAAATGGAGGGAAATTTAAAGTGAAATGTAATTAAATGCATGCAAAAATAATCCCCATTTCCCACAATGTAAAGTGAGTGAGATATTCGAGTTAATGAAAGGAAAATGATGAATATGTAAAAAATTCGTCAGCCAACAAAAATTAAGATTTGAGTTTGCGATTTCATGGTATTCCAAGTATGGGAAAATGGGTAATTTCTTCAAATTAACACTTGGAAATTATTTGCATTTAATGAATACTTGTGGAAAATTCATTCAACGGATATCTCTTTCAGGCAATTTTCAAACGAAAAATAAAATCAACGGAGCAAACATTTGTTAAGCTGAAAAATTCATTAAAAATTTAACGTGAATTCAATTTATGACATGAATATGCATGATTGTCTTGCAGAGCAATTGCATTAGAATTGTATTTAGTAAATATTTCTTACATGACACATAAGTAATGGAGAATAGCTGGAAAAAAATTGCGGGGCCAGAAGCTGCAAACAAATTTCTAAAATATTTTGCAAAAAACTCCCCTGAGGAAACTCTCTCGACGGTGAGGAAATAGAAAAATATAAAATGTATGCATTATTGAATAGGTAATTTATTGCATTTTGTGCTGGTATTTTGTTCGCTAGGCAAAGACCATTTTCTAGTAAATAATTGTTGGAACAAATTTCTAGAAATTGTGAATTTTGGTTTAAATTCGTTTGTTAGGAAAGGGCAACCAACACATTTAAAATATGAGAAATGCGAGAAAAGCAGAATCCATATGATATTTGGAAACAGATCAAATATTTGTTATTAGCTGGACGGAGTGGGCCAAATAAAACATAAATTATATTATTATAGTTGTTCGATTTTTGTTCCGTAATACAAACCCATAAAAAACATAATTTATTTACATAAATATGTATATGTAGATGTCTGTGTAACTACTTCAGAAGAATATTCTACACAACTTAATTTTTGAATTAAAAAAATTGACACTTTTATAACTTTACTTCAATAATTATTTTTTAAATTATAAAACGTTAAAAAAATCATTCCTTTTTCCAAGAAAAATCCTTTGTAAGAAATAAACGGTTCTTTCTTGAGCAAAAATCATTTCGGCCCCCCACTGGTTATAAATCCAAAGGAATTACGAACAAAAATTGCTAGGAAAACTTTTTTAATTCATATTTTAGCAAACAAATTTTAATCAAGCAAAATTCCACTTTTAAATTCGTTGACACTCAAAGCAACTTTTGAATGCTGCTAGCGAGCGAGGAATCCCCGTGAGTAATAATAAGGAACACAACACAGGATGGAAGGGGAAAAAAAAGCAACAAGAACACACCGAAAACAACGCACAGTATGGGATCAAGGGAGCTGGGGACAGGACAGAGAGACGGGACGGACACTCCTCTCAGCACGGGGCACATCAAAATATACAACGAATATATGTACATATATGTACGCACTCGTCGTACTCGTATTTATGTGCATAAATGAAAGCCAAAAACTAAATCTAAAAAAAATATGTGTAATATTCCGCACAGCAGGCAAGAGAGAGAAATTCTTCACACGCGAAATGTTGCAGCAGCAGTAAATAAAACAAACGGATAAAAAGAAATGTATGGTATATACGAGTATATGGGATAAAAGAGTGGGTAGGGGCGTGGAAATGTGGGCTGGGATATAGCGCAGTGGAATGGGAGACTGAAAGGCTGAGAAGAGTGTAGACCCCAATCCTCCTCTAAATGAAATATTAAAAATAAAAATAAAAACCGGTAAAAATACTATATGGTAAGGGTATTTTCGTCCTGCAGGATTACACTATGTTCAGAGGCAAACATTTTTGGGATTTTTGTTAAAATTAGTAAATTAAACAAAGGTAGCAAACATTTTAAATATTTTTCATAAACTAAAAAAAAAATGCAATTTATATGCTGTTTGCAACTACAAAAAAAAAGGGTCTTAACACGTTGAAAATTTCACATTAAAATCTCAGTCATAGACAAAACTGCTCTGCCCCTCGCTTTCGCCTCTCTCTACAGAACGATGTGTGGCCACAAGGGGTTACATTTGACTACACACATGCATGTATGCATACACACACACATGAACACACTGAGTGTGCTAGGAAGCAGTATTCACACATTCGAAAGTAACGCATAATGCGTCATTTTTCACTTGAGCAGCAGCATACAGCATAATAACCTAGCCATCACGCAATGGAGGAGGCATTGAAGGGAGAGGCGCTTTATATGAGGAGTCTAACAGGAAGATGGATAGAAAATGAAGAAACGAAGAGAAAGAAAATGACTTGGCAGAAAGAGCTTAGAAGATAGAGAGACAGAGAGAGAGAGCGTGGCAGGCAATGACAAAGAAGAGAGTGTGTAAAGTACAGTGAGATCTCCTATTGGTGAGACACATCTATAGATAAAAGATGGAGAATCAAGAGTGTTGAGTTTCCAATGAAAGATCCAAAGAGACCAAAAACCAGGAACTGTAAGATTTCCAATTTTCGCAAAAATTTGACACCAGAAATCATTCAAGTCAAAGCAGAGTACAGTACATCGTACCACCGAAAAGCGTGAAACAATTTGTTCGCCCTGTGGACTTTCTACTGTTTATAAGAAGAAACATAGAAAGATGATTTGTTATTGCAAGCTAGGGAGAAAATTGACTGCTCCGTAGAACACAAGCCCTCAGTACCACCCCAGTCCCGCAATGTGCAGCTTGCAAAGTATTTGCGAGGCGCTAGACAAAAGCGTATCGTATTCTGGGCTGCATCCAACCACTCCACTGCCGTATCCTTAGACGTATCCGTATCTAGCCGAACGAGTATATATCCATCCAGCGAGTCATGTGTTTGTTTACAGGCAACTCGAGTGCACTTGAGCGGTGATACAGACGGAGAAGGAGCACTCTCTAAGCCAAAGGACCACCAGGCCCAGGCCAGGACAATCTGATGCTGCTGCACTTGATGCGTTGAGGAGGCAGGACAGAGGACAGAGAACAGAGAACAGAGAGCAGAGGCGTGAGGTGTGGCAGGTGTAGATGTCTGTGCCACCGACAAACAAGCTGCAGTTGAGTGTAGGATAAAGAGAGGAATTTAAAGAATTCTCTTCTACAAAAAGCCAAAAGCGGAGGCAAACAGACTCTTTCTTTCTTTCGACACGTTCGTGCCGTTCGTGTCTGTCTGTTGACCTGCCCCAATGCTCTATGTGTGTGCACCTTTCTCCTCCATCTTCTAGCATCTCAAAGACACCTCTTTCCCCCTTACATTCGTTTCACTTACTCCACTTTGACACGTCTGATTTGATGTCAAGGCAACATTTACATTCATCGTTGGAAAAGAAGCCTGCAAGTCAAGGCGGTTCGGTGGCGAGGGCCAACTAGCCAGACTATCACGTCTTACGGAAAAACTCAATGGTTGCTGGCGTGCATTTCTAAAGACCTGTCGTCGCCGCTTTATTATGTTCTGCTAGAAATTATTAGCCACCAAGAGGGTGCCCCGCGTTTCATTTGGGCAAATAACGAACAAATTTCCCATAAGCGAATAGGATCCAATTTTCTAAAATAATTTTTAGGTTTCTTTGCTATATCTTTGTGTTGAATTTATATTCGAAATTTTGCATTTTATTGCACTTTTTACTAAAATAATTATCTATTTCTGTTTCTATTTGTATTTTTTTTTAAGTTTTTCATTTGTTGCAGCGGTTTTTGCTCTTTGCTTTTACCTTATTATTTTTTTCTTCCGTCCTGCTGCTGCTTCCATATGTTTTTTGTGGTTTTTTGTTGCTCTGTTGCTCCTTGCTTCCTTTTCCTTTTCCTTTTGTTGATTAATAATTCATTGGGCTTTCCACGCTTTTCTTGCGGCATCGTTGTCCAACCATAATTCATGTGGCGCCCGCCGTCCGTTTGTATAAAGAAAAGGCAAAAAGCGAACAGCACACAAACAATTTATCGGTGGGTGGTGGGACCAGGAGACACAGTGCCCCAAGAAGGTGCAGCAGTTGCTCCACAATGAGCAGTAGTACCTACTAAAAGTACTCTTGCCATTGCCCATAAAACATTCAAATGTACAGCGATCAATGTTAAGCGCCAAAACATTTTTTTTGTTTAAGATTCTACACATGTTCGTTGTTATTCAATATCTTTATGGTCTCTTTCTTATATTTTGTTTTTCTATTTTTTATTTCTTGGGTTTAATTCTACTTTCTTCTGTGGGTGTAATCTATGCCTCAAAATGACATTTTCAATTATTTATGTTGTGCAAGGGGTATCCTTATGGCTGTAATGCCTCGCACTTTTTTGTACCTGGCTTTTACGGCACTTTCCGCTTCTGACAAAACTTTTTAATGCGTGTGCCTGTGTCTGTGTGATATATATACTTTTTTTTGTCAGCTTTTTCATGCATTTTATTTACGTTTGTTTGTCTGCTTGTTTGCTGACTCTCGTACACGTAACTGCATTGGACAGCAGAAATTGTAAAAATCATTTGCTGACTTTTTGTCCCAAAAGTTTCACTTCAAATGTTGGCTGGCACCCCACTCGCCGTCTCTGGCTCCCTGTTGGCCTCTTGGCCTCTTTCTTTCATGATGTGGCTCTTGTTATCTCACTCACTCTCTATCTCTCAGTCACGCATTTCAGAGTCTCCTTCTCTGTCAGGCTTTTGGGAATTTTTCTCAGCCATCTCTGAATTTCATGGCACAGGCCTCATGTTGCATTTTAATTGCAAAAATCTAGTTTTATTTCTGTTTCGGGTTTCGGTTTTTTGTTTTTTTTTCTTTTTTGCAACTGTCTATTGTCGCTATTCTAGAGAATTGATGTGCCTCTCTGTCTCTCTCCCTCCCACTTGCTCTGGGTGAATGGCTGCCAAAGTCAGGCAGGATGGGGGCCAAAGCACAGAGACAATCCATTTTGTCAGTCCAACAATTGAAGCCAAATGTGGTTTTGTTTTGGGGGATACGAAAAGGGTATATCTGTTTGACAGGGGGGGGGGGGGAGTTGTATGCAGCCTGAGAGGAGGTGAAAAGAGAGCGGCCAAAAGGCGAAAAAGAAAAGGGTAGTCAAGCGACAGACAGACAACCAAAAAGCAATTATGCGAGAAGCTTCGTTGCGGAATTTGCAACAAAACAATAAAAACTAAAAAAGGAAACATAAGAAATGCAACACACAAACGGCGCATCATCGCCATGGGATCAGATATCGGGAAACAAATGAAGACTAAACACAGCCAGGGGGATCGGCCAGCCACCAAATGTGCATACAAGCTCTGCGTCAGTTCCCCAACATTCTGTCAACACAAAGACTGAGAGAGTCAGAGATCCAGAATACCATCGGAAGAGCGGGAAGCAATGCATTATTCGAACCATCAGTGTAGCGTTTTTGTAACTTCCGAAAGAGATCTGGCATTATCTTTTTTTTTATCTATCACGGAATGCGTGAGCGCCCATCGGTCGTTTTTGTCGTGCAGTGAAAAAGTACCAATTTTATTGCTGTTTTAAATGTCTCATAAATTGAAAAATACGATTAACTGATCCCATTTTTTGGATGCATTTTATTCAGTAGGGTTTTTACCACCTGTTTTGTAATGTGAACAATATCTAGTAGTTGGCGATGTCTTCGTAATTGTATGTCAAAGTGAGGCCTTCAATATGTATCAGTTCGTGGTGAAAACTAATTTTTGAAAAAGGTTTTTTTAATAGAGTGCCACCTGGTTCCACCTTGAAACCTATTAAACCTAATAAATGATTGTTAAAATGTATATAGTCAGAAATGCCACATTTGACCACAACTCTTACAATTTGCATTTATAGATCATAACCTCAAATGAGAAATTGGAACACAATGAAGAAGAAAATTGTGAAGTAGGGTGCCATTTTGCATTGCATTTAAGCCACCGTATTAGTCACTAGCTATGCTGGAGGGATAGAGTTTGATATCAAGTGTAATATTGTTTTAAAATGAAGACTCCCATGGAGTTTTGGAGTTCTCAGTTGTTAATTTAGGACAACAAAAGTGGTCATTGGGACCATAGTGCAATCGTATGGATTCGGAAACACACAGTTTCCTGAAGTTTCTTTCTTATGCTGCTCCTTGCATGTACGTACCCACGCGGCTTGTGCTCCATTTCAATGAGAAATATAGAGACAAGAGACAGGCCGCCCTGCCACACGCATAAAAGTATGCTAAATTATTTCTTTAGCTGCAGAAGCATTGCATATCCCAAAAACCTCATTCACGCAGCAGCAGCACCAGATAGAACAGAACAGAACAGCACCTGAATGACAGAGAGTGGGGATATTGTGGGTGTTATCTCTCTCTCTCTCTCTATGTCTATATAGAAAGAGTTGGGGCGGGGGGAAGTCCCTAAACATGTGCTGGCTGTGTGCCAGCTCGTGTCGCAAAAGCAGAGACAGCACAGGCTCCTCTGTATCCTTTTGCTGCTGCTGCTGCCTGTCAACAATTGGCATGCACTAATTAAATATTGCTTCGATTCCGGTTTCGGTTTCGGTTTCGGTTACCAATTTCTCACAGCCCCATCCCCAACACCGCCCCAAAAACTGGTCAAAAATTGGCCTATTCTATTCTATATATATTTTTTTTATTTTCGCTAACACGATACAAAGGATGACACTGCTTTATAGAGATATAGAGTGGAATATACTGGGAGATAGAGGGGGGAAGAGACTGCTGTTGGCTGTAGGATTAGAAGGCACTCTCTTCCCCATCCATGCTGCCTCTCCTCCTCTCTTGTTATTGTTATCCTTGTGGTGCAGTTTTAATAATTCAAAGTGCCTGCAATAGACGACTGGCTGCTGCTGCTGCTTTGGGCTTTTGCGTTTGTATGTTCTGCCTTCTGGATGTCCTTGTTGGCGTTGTCCTTTTGTTTAGCTTTAAACCGCACCACATTCAGAGGCACGCACACACACAATAAATACAAGGAGCAGCAGGGGGGCTAGGGCACACTGCCATTACGTACCGAACCGTACCAGAAGGTATAGCTACGAAGTGGACTGGACAGCGGTCGCTAAACCATACCCTTTATGTCAACGCCACATGCCACATGGCACATTTCTCTCCTGCCTCACTGGCTAATGCTCCTACTGGCCCCGTGATGTTGGGCCATTCTGCTCCTGCCAACGTTCGAACGTTCCAATGTTCACGCAAAATGAAGCCCCATCCCCCGACCCCCCTGCAGCCTCAGGCGATCGTTTTGAAGGCTACAGCACTACAGCACTGGCTACTGGGAAGTACAGTCACCGCTGGAAGTATAGTCAGGGATATGGTATAGATGTATGTGGGAATGTCCGTCATATTGTGCAGAGTTTTAACTGTGAAAAATAACAAAACAATATAGAGAATATAACGATACAGATTAAATTATTAACCGTTATACAGCCATCATTCATCATTCATCATCTGTCATCCGTCAACTGTCATCCTTCAAGTCAGGGGCAGGGGGGCAGCTGAGGACGTCTATAACTCTAGGCCAGAAGTCATTGGACCATTTATTTGCTGTCAGCTACTTCCTCGACTCTCTCGATAATATATGAATTTTATATCGAAATAAATTCATAATTAAGTGCATGTTTTATTATTATATATTTTTGTGTATCAGGATAATTCCCTTATCTGTCCCGCGCTCAGTGCCACAGCGTTGGATCAATATTTATTAATCCTGTCATAAAGCAAAATTGGGCCAAAGAGTCATCAATTCATGATGAATATGTCCCTGACACACTCTTAATATTTATTTATTTATTTATATTAAATATGTCTTTAGCTTGGAAATCAGTCAAGAACTAAAAGAAGATATTCTTAAAACAACAGATGAATAAAATCCAAGAATACGAACACGAAATGAAGGAAAACTGTGTGTGAGAGAAAGGCGTAAATAAATCATTAGAGGGCGAGCGAACGTCAACCACTATGCCGCTCTCTCCCAGAGCGACCCTTCAATCTCAGATTTATAATTATCGCTGCAGTAGTTCTGGGAATGGATGATGTTGTTGTTGGGTGGTCTGAGCACTGGGCAAACAGTTCTACTAATTAGAGAAAGGTTGACAGGAGCTGCTGTTGCTGCATTCGCAAGGACACGCGCGTCTGATGTCGCAGTTTGTTTTTGTTGATTTTTGCCACTGAAAAGGCGGCACGGTACTGCGGGCACGGGTCAAGGCGCGGGTTAAATGCATGCCACATGCCGCATAAAGACACACAGCCAGGCCAAAAATTGGTTGTATTTCTGGTTGCATTTCTCTCGTTTTTTTCTGGGGAAGAAATTAACTCGATTTGTGGAAAGAGCGACAGCCGCCCCAGCAAAACTTCTCTCTCTTATTGGCCAAGGACATTGCATTGAAAGAGCCTTGGGAATTGGATTTTGGATTTGAATACTCCTTCCTTCCCACCCCACAAAAAGGGAAATAGCAGCAGCAGCATCAGCATCAGCCAAAGGAAACATCTGCCCAACCTTTAGGGCATAAGAAACAAATCGAAATCAGACAGAAGAAACGTACGGCAGATACCCAGTACAGACATGATTCGATATTAAATTCTCGGGCATTCTCCTTGGCCGCATTCACTTGTGCACTCCGAGTCGAGTCATCAGTGTGTCCTCTATGGCCAACTCTATTTACTTCTCTGTGCCTAACACACCCCATGAAACCCTACCAGTGCTGGGTGTACAAATCCGAAGCCTCGACGTGCCTCGAAATGAAAATTTTTCGGGGCAAAAAAAAAAGTGGCTGCAATAGAACGGAGCGGTGCGGCGGCCGGAGGGAAGCTTTCGAAATGCAGAGGCAAATGCAAATGACAAAATAATGCGTTCAGGCAGCAGCAACAGCACCAGCAGCAGTACAGCAGTCAAAAACGGACGACGGGTAGCAGGAAAGTGAGGAAATGTTTCGGTGGGAAAATGGAAGGAAAACAGGAAAACACGTAGCTGCAGGCGCAGGCGGCACTGCTGGCCATTGCAAATGGCAGGGACCACCATCACCATTTGGGCCGCAAAGCCTACGATTTTTCCTTCCATCCGATTTAGAGGCTGAAACTTGAACTAAAATTACCTGAAAATATGTCGGCCATAATGAGGGGAAAAAATGACAGTGTTTAAGCCAAGCCCCCTTCAAGGCTGATCTGGTGGGTGGGAAAGTGCGGCTGTTCTACTCCGTAATTGGGTAATCAAAAATCGAGGCAACTCGAGAGAAAAACTTTAAAGCAGGTCAGGGAAATTGCACATATGGAATGCACAGGAGTCGAATTATTTATATGGAATTTGTTACCCGAAAGGCTAAGTGATGGATACTGGATGAATGTGTGTGCTCGTTATTTTTGTGCTTATTATTTATTTTATTTATGGGTCGAGGCTTCAGAAGCTCGCATCCTGCCTTGGTCCTTAATGGGTCGCCATCGCCATTGCGAAATTACGCATACGCATTGTGGCCTGCGAGTGTAATCCAATTTAATAGCGTACCCGGCCTTTGGTGCAGAGTAGAGGAGGGTTGGCAACGGGTGTTATGTTGGGGGGGAATGGGTACCGACGGGGACGGGGGCGATGGTAGAGGGGAGAGAATAAATTGCAATTTACTTGCGTAAATTTAATAAAGTTTCCCATCTCTCTGGTGTCCTGCTCTCTCTCTCTCTCTCTCTCTCGATTATGAAATGTGCAACATTGCTGCATCCCTTTTGCTGCATGCAACTTGCTGTAATGCAATCTGTTTTGCTGTTTGCACGCCCGCCTTGAGCCGCAATTTCATGAAAAGCTGTTGAAAATAATTAAGATGAAACGGCAAAGATTGCTTCACATTCATTTCTTTAGTCACAGCGAGCCACTGCATCAGCCACTGACATCGTCTTATCCTTCAGAGGCCCCTTCCTTGCTTCCCTGATGCATGTTATTATTATGCAATTTACTACTTATCACTGGAATGCATATGGTTGCTTGGGGATGCATTGAAGTTCTTGAATTTAAGGGCTTATGGCTTCTACGATATGAAGAGGGAAAGGAACAGAGACAAAGAAAGCCAGCCCCCTGTGCTGTCAACCATCAATTGACTTTCGTTTGAGCTGCCCCATATTCGTGATTTTTGCATTATCTCTGACTTGCAACAATGCAACAGCTAATCAAATGTTGTCACCTTTTCTAATCGAACTTTGAGCGAATTATGGTATATTTTGTGGCTGTGTTTTTAATTGAAAATTGTATTTGTTCTATCAAGTAAATTATTCTGATACTAGATTTTCCCCTAACTTGCCTACGATTTCCAACCTCCACTGTGGACTCAAAGTAATTTGGCTCACAAGATGACGACTAACATGCTAAATTGAAAATGTAATCCGTTAATGCCCCCCAAGCACTCACTCTTGTCTGCCCACCACGCACTGCTCTCAACTCTTCTCAAGGTTCTACTTAGCCGAGCATTTGCTGAGAGCCCTTTTGTTGGGAATTAATTAAGCGACAAAAGACGCAGCAGCAGCTTTATTAATTGAAATAAATAGCAACGAAAAACACACACAGAACAAGAAAAACCAAATCCAACAAGAAATTGAATAAAAGTGATGGATGGAGAGAGAGAGAGGGAGAGAGAGGGTTGCGGCAATATATGGGTGAAGTGGATAGCTTAAGCTAAAATGCGCCTAATCGATAGGATTTCTAGCTAAAATAAAAGAAATCCACAAACGTGGAATCGTCAAGAAATAACTAAAAATCAATGAGACTATTTTTCGTTTGGCTCTTTGAGCACCTGACTCTACAATTTCGTGGGATCGTGTGGGTTCACATGTTCCCCTGCAAATGCCAAAACTAAAAGACACCAAATAAAATGCATCGGTGAAAGAAGCATCGTGTTAAGGACACACTAACAATGTGCGCAAGAAACTCGCTCGAAACTTTACTCTACTCGCTCTTTTTTTTTTTGTTTGCCATTCCCTGCCAATCGTGTGGCTCGCCTTTCTCTATCTTTCTCTCTTGCTGTCTTTCCTTCTTGCCTAGTTCATCAAAGACACGAAAGTGTGCGTGCGTGTCGGCTCAAGCAAATCCGCCACATGTCCCATGCTATCCCACCCGCCGCTACTACCAGTGATAGACGCGTGTGCAGATCCCATGAAATGAATACCTAAAGCCTACCCAAAAACAAAAAGAAAACAAAAGAAACGGAAAGTTATTCAAGACGAAGCGGGAATACCCTGTTCCTTTGAAATTCGTTCGATCCTTTTTTAGTTTGTCTGGCAGATCGAAGATTTGCTCGTTGCGAATGTGTCCGCTTGTTTATGGGCAATTTGAACAGCAGTCACGGGTATTAGTCATTGTTAAAATCGATCTTAAGTAACAGTGATGTATTTTCCATTGAAACAAATCCATGGTTAGAGTATACATAAATGAGAAATATAAATATGATGCCAAGCGACGGGCGCGTTTTCATGCATCCCTTTGTCCCCGAAAAGCCTATTTAAGAGGGTATTACAGCCTAGGCATTAGAACATGCTTAAAGCCTCCCATAGACACCCAAAGCGCGGCTCAACCGTGTTGCGGCAGCAGCAGGTGCCAGTGAAAGGAAAAGTAAAAGGAAAAGTGAGATTGAAACTGATTTCATTAACATTCTGTGAGAGACATTAGAACGCCAATCGATGCTGTTGTAGGGGAGGAGAGCGAAGCTTAATGCAGATGTCAATTAACTTGAAAATGCCATAATAACGTACAGAATTGTCTATTAATATTCGTACAGTGGGTACTTAAGGTGTCTCTAAATGTGTTTTGTGATGTGTCATTTCGCTATCTACAATTATACCCAATATTAGCTCGATCTGATTGGTTTTATAAAGGATCGATCACCTTGTTTTTAGGGCACAATTTTCGCTCGTTGTTATTCTCTTTGTCTCCCAAAAGACCAACCCCATAATGAAACAAAAGCAACAACAAGAAAACTGCAATAACTGTGCACATAATAAATGTTTAACGTATCTGCATTGCGGGTTCGTGCGGTGTGCGTATTTTTAGATTTATAAACTTTTTGCTTTGCCGTTTAAGGCATGCAATAAAATCCAAAACAATAAAAAATCAAATACACTAAGGCGTGCGCTAAAAAAAAAATAAACAAGATTAACAAAAATAAATCAGCGACAACGATTGAAACGGTAAAAACATCATGCAAATCCGTTCGAGGCAGCTGCGCAGCTGCGACGGCGGCGCTACTGAAGCCAGCGTCTCGTCTCAAGGTGAACCAGCAGCTGAGAGAACGAGAACCACAAGCAGAACGACAGCGAGAGCTTCAACGAGAGCGCCAGCAAAACGATAGAGAGAGCGAACAAACGAACGAACGAACGAACGAACGAGCGAGCGAGCGAAGAACTGCAGTTGGCAGTGCAGTGGCAGTGGCAGTGGCAGTGCTGCCTTCCAGCTGCATTCGTGTTCCAGCTGCAGACGAGAGCGGAGACGCCAACGAACGAGTCGCGAGACGATCGCGAGCGGGAGTCGAAGTACAACAACACGAAAACAGCAACAACAACAAAACAAAAACCAGCACCGTTTGTTGAACTCTCGTTTGAAGCTCAGCCACAAAAGCAAAGCAAAGAAAACATAAAAGCAAAAGAGTGATCCAACAAAATAAACAAAAAAAAGAGTTAGAACAAACCAGATAAAAGGGTTTTGTCCAAATGTTTGCTTGATTGGATAGCAGCACACCCCTTCTCCCCACTCCAACCCCGCCCACCCTGCTCACCATGTGCAGTGGAAAGTTCTTCCGCATGCCCACCCTTGCCATCTGCGGCGTTGTGCTGACCATCATTTTGGTCTGCATTACGGGCATCACCCTAACGAACAGCATCAACATTTCGAATATCGTAAAGCTACGCGAGAAGGTGGCCAGCGATTCGGCGGCGGCCAATGGTGGCCACCAGGCGGCCCAGACACGTGCGGCACTGGTCGAGCAGCAGTACTCGACTCTGCAGCAACATCATCTATCGCAAAGCGATCTCAACTACATATCGGCATCGACGCATCCAAAGAATCTACAGCGACCGTTGCAACATCAGCAGCTGCCACAGCAGCAGCCCAATAAAATTGTGATTGAAATCGGACTAAGGAGCGCCAATGAGAGTGCCAGTGGCAGCAAGGGGAGTGGCAAATCAGCAAGTGGGAGTGGCAGTGGCACCACTGCTGGTAGTGGAAACATGCCTCTGGGCATGCCACATATGCTGGAAGCAGCCGAGGCATTGATGGAGGGCAATGTTGATTCCATATCATTGCCGGCAGCATTGCCACTGGTGGCATCAACGCCAACAACTGAAAAGAGCAGCAAGCCCAATGGCAATGTCAATTTCAATGTCAATGGAAATACAAACAAAAGAAGCTCGGGGAACAGTCCTGGAAGCAACAGCAATGCTCCTACCAACGGCACTGGGAAAAGCACAGAACTCAACAGCAATGGAAGGAATAGCACTGGAGGAGACATGAATGGAAATAACACTGAGAGCAATTCGGGAAGAGGCAACAGCGTCGTCATGGATATCCGGGATCACAATCCAGGGGGCATACAGTTCGAGCGACGTGCCCATGTCAAGCAGGTATACACTAAGAGAAAAAACTCTATTCAATTACAAGCACAAATCGGAATTTCCCAAGAGTAATTTTCCATAGATTATTGAAACCATTTCATCAACACTCATATGTATTGCCTACCTACCTACTTCTCCACCATACTTAGCCCACAAAGTGTTCAAGAAAATGTAAGTTTAAACATGAAAAGTAACAACAATAAATAAACACATTTACCTTATTGTACGAAATATATTTATTTGCAGTTTATTTCACGTCCATCATTTACCCGCTTTTAATGTTTCCCCATTACCAATTACAACAACAACAGAACACTAACAAAAAATTCGTTACATTTCTAAAAATTCAATTTACGAATTTGTTTTGTTTGTTTGTTGTTTTTTCTAGCTTTTTATTATTGTTGTCTCCCGCTAATCATTCGCTGCATTGTCACAATGAGCGACAAACACGAACTGTTGTCGTCGTTCACCACTGGCCCTTGCCTCTCTGCCACTGCCTCTGCCTCTGCCTCTCACTCTCATGTGCATACTTAATTCCATATGCACCCACACCATCGATACCTTTTCTGCGATTGTTTGTTACAGATAAAAAGTATATAGAAACTTTCAAAAATTTTGCAAAGATCTTAGATAGTGCGAGTATATCCTATATATCAAAATTATCTATAATCATATTTCAAAAAGTTCTACCACAGCATTCTGAAAGATGCAAAGATTTCTGATAAGTAAATACCTAAAACTAATTCAATGCCAGGGTAGAGTATTATAGATTGCGGTTAACCCCCAAGTTAGCTGTTTGCCAACACTTTCGGCATTTCCAATTCGATTCGAAACAAGAGAACGGAGAGGAACGCCTTCTAACATGCGGTGTCCTGCGAGGAAAACAGTTGCCGGTTGTTGTACCGGTGCCCCGGCCAGGGGTACAATTAATTTTGTCACGTTTCGTTGCGTGGCCCACCCAGCCCGCCCGCGCAGCCCAATCCGCATTTTGCATAAGGCTGACAACTGATGTGGCAGCTAAAACGGGTTTAAACTAGCAAAAACCGATTTTGTAATAGCTCTTGAGCCGGTTTTTATCTCTCTCTAGAAATGGCAATGTAACCTTCGAGATTTATTCTATGTTAATGGGGGGGAAGTGAATTCAATGAACCCAGGTCGGAAAAAATATATAAATAAAACTATAATGTGGAACTATTAAATGGGAAATGGTTAGAAAGGAAAGCGGGAAAAATAATTGTTCGAGAAAAGTACGATTTAACTTCGGAATATAACATTTAGAGGAAATTATCAGCTTACTTTTTGTAAGATATTTTATTCCGATAGGATTTCAGAACCATAAACCATGAATGGGGCGGTTCTCGTGCTGGGCGGCCAAACTTATATCTGATTCCCAGCAGCCCATCGACAGGGAAGTTCAGCCCAACGGACAGATCAATTCCAGAATAAGTTTCATGGTTGAAAGTATCCCTTTAAAAACAGTTTTCGTACACATTAAATCGTGCAGAGTAAAGCCACAGAAATCCATGCTGTTTATCCAACATTTTGAGGCAAACTTTTTGCACGCCCCAACATTTAATTAAAATTATTTGCCCAAATGCCCAACCACGGCCACGGCGCCCCGTACGCCAGTCAATTACAGAGACAATATAATCCGAACAATTTGCGGAGCCCTCAGGCATTACGACAAACAGATTATAGATTACAGATTACAATTAAAAACATAGTTTTAATAGCTTTTGAGAGAGAGAACTCATAAACAAATAAAGCAACAAATGCAAATAGCAACTAGGGCGCGAGAACTAAATAAATAATAAAATCTCACATCGATGGTCGGGCGGCACACACCCCTCCCCCTATGATGGGAGCGGAGAGGAGTAGACTCTTCCACCTTTGCACCGTCTCACACAAATCCGCCGCCCCCCTGTGCACACAAAAACACACAACACCCTGTAATGCGATTAACTGGAGGTAAAGCGGGTGCCGCCAAAGCAAACGCCACCGCCACCGTACACATGCCAAAGTTCAGGGATGAAAAAATACAAATAGAATAAAAAAATCTGTTGAATGTTGAATGGCTGATACCCGTACGCGTACTCGTAGCCCTCACATGTTCCCATGGAAATGGATAGACAAGCCTCCGCTGGCACTGCCACACAGCCTCCAAGCGATGCCGCTGTCGCATTACACTTTTGATACCCAGTGCTAAGGGGTATATCATATTTATGCAGAAACATACAGTTTACACAGTTAAATTGCAATTTGTATAAGCTTAATTATAATTATGATTAAAAATCTTCATCCCTGGGTTGCTTGTGCAGAAAATGTTCAAGAAAAGGCGGCCCCATTTGATGTAGTTTTTCCTATTTTCTCAAGTCTGATACTTTCTATATAAATCCACTTCGTTTGGAAGTCCCATCCAGTGAGCTTTTATTACTCAAAAATGCATCGATAAGCTGTTTCGTTTTTTTATACATCTCCAAAGAATTCCAAAAAACTCCCTCGTGGCAAATGTCAATTCGTCTGTGAATGCCCTGACCGGCGCTCTAAGTGGGTGTCCCCATGGTCGTTAGTCGCTTCTAGGCTTAGGGCTTTTGTTGCTTTATTTGTCCGAGTCAAAAGCCAGCGCTAAGCCAATTAACTTTGCAAACTTATTCCGTGTGAAATTAATTACTTGGTTTTAAATGTATGCATCCCTCCCCAGTCTACCGTTTTTTTCTTGTTGATAGAGAGCGAAAAAAATAAATGAGTGAGTGAGAGGACGAGATTGTGAGTGAGAGAGGCCACACAAACAAATTAAGTCGTTGAATTTTTTATGAGCTCTCTCTTTCACTTAAAAACGCTAATTTGTGCACTTCCGTTTTGCTGATTTAAATTCACTCTTTTCCGTCACCTTATAAAAATTAACTGCCCCTAGAGAAAGCACTCGAAAATCGCTCAGTTATTTAAATGGTGGAGATTTCGCTTTTATATTCGCCATATTCCCCAGTCACTAAACTCCGAATGATCAACCGAATGACAGGCGACACGAGGCCCTTTCCCAGGAGAAACTGGAGTAACAATTTTCCTTTTCCCACTTTTTCCTCAATTAAAGTAAAGTGGGCCGGTTGTTATTTTCGAGCATATAGTCGTACATTCTCCCTTTAGACGTTAGTTATAAACTGAATCTCGTGCTGAACACATCTCCTCACTATTTATTCGTAACAAGTAATATTCGGGAATATTTTTAGTAAGAAAATATTTTAAAAGAAATATTCCTTCAGTTTTAAGTCATTGTCAATGCTCCGTTTTACGTATCTAATGCAAACATCCACAAAGATCTGAATATTCCAACCATTAAAGAAGAAATAAAGAAAACTAGTAAGAAATACATCGACAGACTCCACAACCACGAAAATAATTTAGCCTTAAGTCTATTAGACAATAGCCTAACAGTAAGAGGACTGAAAAGATACCACATTATCGATATCCCTGATAGATAAATCCAACAAACTAAAAAGATGTTATATATAATAGCAGGGCTCATTGGAAAACTGCTATTTCTGTTAATTGAATATTAATTATACAATTTACTTATTGTTTAAAAACAGATTGTAAATATAAAGAGAAAAAAAAAAAAAAAAGTTTTAAGTCATTCCTATGGCTCCCAAAAGTGATAAACAAATAAAAGAGGATTGTCCTGCAGCCAACATGTCGAGGTGAGAATTCAAATGAGCCGTGTGACCCAATAATGGACATCCAACAGCTTTAATCAGTTGGGCCAAGTAGTGTGTCAACTCATTGAAAGTGCCGGCAAGCCCGTCTTCTATGAGGTAGTGATGGAGTTGATGGTCACCACCCTTGAGCGTCTCAGCGTTTAGACCACACTGGATGCAGGACTAGAGCTGGGTTACCTGCAAAAAAGTAGCAAATTATATTCCTACTGTGAGGCCCACCAGATGCAGGCCTCCATGCCACCAGCCATTGAAACACAGAACAAACTCAAGTCACTGCTCTCCGCAAGGGCAATGAGGGAAAGACCGCAGACAAATCTACCGGTAAAGTTCGCCAGCTCCCCAAGCGCCTCTGCTCGAAGAAGAATACCACTGCAGGAGGCGTCAAGCGTCTCTCCCACAAGGGAAGACCGCTGGCGAGGCCACTGGAGGAGTCTTAAAGCGCAACGCCTCGAAGGGGAAGGCCACTGCTGGAAACCGCAAGCGCTCCTGTTCGAAAGGGAAGACCACTGGAGGAGACGCGAAGAGCCCCTGCCGCAAGGCAAAGGCTACTAGAGGAGAATCCAAGTGTTGCTCCTCGAAGGGGAAGGCCACTGCTGGAAACCGCAAGCGCTCCTGTTCTAAAGGGAAGACCACTGGGAATGTCTCGGATCGGATTTGCATGTGGCTGCCGAAAGTTACAAACGATCTGCTAGGTACTCGGATGCTTTGCGACCAGCAAATGTTTAGGAGTTTCAAGTCTATTTTGTAGTCAAAAACATCAGGGGCCTAATTTCAGGCATCAATTCCTGGCCGCATTCTTCGCTCTCTTCGTTTGGTGTAAAAGTTTTTCTTAAAAACAAATTTGCCTAACTTTTTGGTTAAACAAAAGTGGAGCACTTTTTGGCTTTCAAAATGCCGCAGCCGCCTCACATACTTGAGAAGGGAATAGTGCTTAAGCGAAAAGGAAAAAGTGGTAAAGAGTGCGGTAAAGTGAGCGCGAAAAAGGGAGAATTTCGAAGGCGAAATGATGAGAGTGAATCGATTACCGGGAGACTGTACCTATAAATTTAGAGCAATAGTTCAGTTAGCCAACAAAAGTTCGAACATCTACAGAAGTGAGCTTAAATTTTGGTATATTTTTGATAATTATTTGAGATACTTTTGATGCGTTTTGTTTCTTGTAATCGTAGTAGCTAATTCTTCCATCCATTGATGGGAAACGGTAATCAATAAATCCGTTAAGCACAGAAAATTGAATAATTTGTTGCTATGTTTTATGTAGATAAATAATGAAATGTTTGCATTCGTGATTGTAATTTGTTTGGAACAGCGGAACTAGTTTGTGTTGATTGACTCACTTGTCACATTTTTCCACTGTCAATTACCGTTTATTTGTTCATTTCCTTTTTCCTTTTGAATAATGGTGGCTGTACTTTGCAACGGTAAACGATTCCACCTTTCTGGCTCTCTCCGTCTCTCCCTATTTCTGCCTGCTGTTCCTATTCCGCTACTCTCTCCCCTCCCTGTATGTTCCTGTTCCCCGTTCCAAGCATCTTTTGTTTTCGGTGCTGTTCCCATTTCCCGTTTGGCATCCGTCATGCCACGCGTAGCAGTTGTAGCATAATTTATAGCCAACATAATTGCAATGCAAAGCAGCCTCTTTATATGAAAAACACGCTCATGCCTGCTCCCCTAACCGTTGCTCATGCTATTTGTCTGCTTCTTTCGTTTACTTTCAGGTGAGTTGCAACTTGAATGGAAATGCCATCCAAGGATACTACAAGTAATGGTCGTGTTCCTGGTCCTTGGACAGCGGAGGACTCGTGTTTAGTGCAATATTATTGAACGGCACAGACAAACTTTCTCTAAGGATAAGAGGTACGAGTGGACAGATGGATGAATGGTATGGTGGCCGATGAAGTGCTGCTGCCAAGGGGGGAGATCTGCTATTTCTTAGCCAAAGTTTTGTGGCCCGTGTCCATGTCTTCCCTGGACCGAATGGCTGGAATGGTAACACGCCCCAATGCTTTCAATTATCATGTCCTGCCTGCATATTCACGTCCACGTCCATTTGCTGCGTTTGGCCCATAGGCAAATGTCCCCGGCATAACTTTTTACGCATATTTTCCAAGTAAATCGGGCAGAAAAAGCATCCTAAAAGAAATAGAAGCAACGCGAATTAGAGATATTCTTTCGAAACCACAGAAATAAGAAATAAGAAGTGCGAACTAAAGCGCATATTCCTTCACATAAAGTCTGTTTAAATTACGCCTAAGTGAAAGGCAAAATTCAGTCAAAGGATACACGCAACGGGTGATCTTTTCGAAAGGATATCTTTTTGGTTTTAGATGGGGAAAAAATACAATACAAAAATGTCTAGGGAACCGACGAATCATTCGCGAATGGCTCATGAAATATGTATTAAGTATGCTGTGGATTAAGCCACTGGCTTTACCCATGATTAGGGTATGCCACAGTTTTTCCTGTGTTTCCTTGGAATTGAATTCCAGCGGAAAGCTTTTGGGCTGTGGAGCGAGTGTAAGTAATCATTGTTCAATACCGGAAACTATTCAATTTCCGCATGACATGAAGCGTGTACAAAACAGACCAGGCCAGAAGAGGTTAGAACGGAGTGGAATAAAGAATCGTGTGGTAGTGGGAGTGGCAAGAGCAAAATAGAATCAACACGGTAGATTACAGGCAGCAGCAGCAGCACATGGACAGAGAACCACAGCTGAAGCGATGACAACATACACGGCGAACGTAGAAAAATAAACCAGAATGGTAGACAGAGGATAGAGATGGAAGCCCTGACCAGACAGAAAAGAGATCCCAGAGACAGAAAAAAAAAACCAAAGCGAGAGAAAAACACGACTGAAACTGATGACGGAAACTGATGTAGTGCTTGATGCTGTACTGTACCCTGCGGCTTGGAAATCCAAGCCTGACTGCTGTCATCCTGCCATTCTGCCTTCCTGCTGGACTGCAAAAGGATTTGCTATGAAAGTGAAATTGAAACTGTGATTGAGATTCAGTTTCTTTTTTGAGGTAGATTCTGAAGTGATGAAGGGAAACAGTGAAGTAAATTCCAAGTTGAAAGCGAAGAATACTCAAGTATTTATATTTTAAACGATTATTATCCAGCCATAAGTGCTTTCAAATTAAAATCAACTGCTAAGCCACAATGGAAGAGTCAGCCCTGCACGTTTTTCCCTTAAATTGTATTGCTTGCTCCCAAAATGCAATCAAATGTTTTTCTGATCGTTTAAAAATGCCCAAAAATACCCCACTGAGTGCATGGGTTGGGCTTAGTGCACTCTAGTGTTTATTTGTAGATGGGTTTCATTCACAGATTTCCTTTCGTTGAGCTGCTTTTCCTGGAGTTTCTCTCTCGTGCAGTTTTCTTAGATTTCCCCACAGTTGGTTTACTTTGAGCTGCTTTTCCTAGAGCTCTTCCCATACCGTGGTCTGAACTGATTCTGATTTTCTCGCTCAGAGCTAGAGAGGTCTCTCGCTCTCTCTCTCTCTCTCTCTCTCTCTCTCGCTCTCTTTCCCTGTCTTTCTCGGGACTTGCTGATTTTATCCTTGAGCCCACTCGGGTCCTTGGCACGTTGACTGTTCTTTTCTATTCTTATTTTTTTTGTTGATGTTTGGTTTGCTTGGTGGCACTCCTGGTCCTGTCCTGTTCCCTCTCTTTCCCATTTCCTGTCTCTATATTTTCTTCCACCTGCTAAGCTGATTGTGTCTTGCACTGCATGGCCCAAGGACCTGCTCCTGGATGCCCAAGGATGTCGTGTATGTGTGAGTTAATTCTGTTGTTGTCTGCACTTCAGCTTGGTATCCGGAGTATGAGGAATGAGGCATGGGGAGCTAGATTTTAGTACCTGTTATGCTTCGTTAACTAGGCGATGGCATAAAAAGCTTTTGGCTATCAATCAATTGTCCTTATTCAATTCTCTGGCACACCTCTTGCTATTTATCCTTCAGTCGCGGAGCTGAAGAGCGAACGAATTTCAAGCATTATGCGATGCAACATTCCCTGCCATCGACAATTGAGAATCGCGTATTTCCCGAAGCAACATTTGGCCATAGATCATGGAGGGGGATTTGCTATTTGCAGGACTCAATATCCTGCAGCATGAATGGAAGCGGTTGGGGGCAGAGGAAATGGAGAAACCATTTTGGAAATCGTTTGTTTTACGACTTTTTCTAATTGCTTGCTGCGGGTGAGCGTCTCTCCCTCTCCCCCTCTCTCCCTCTCTCGGTTGTCCAGAAGGAGAAGTCCTTAACTTGGCCGAACATTGCATACTTCTTCATCCAGCTGCTACTGCCATCCACTCCAGCCTCCGGAAGGAAGGCGTGCTTTATTTATTGCCCCTCTCAGACTTCCCGGGACTTTTTTTGGTTGCTCTCTTTTTTCTGTGCAGTTTCTCCTTCGGGGCTACCACTTTATTCTCGAGTTTGATAGCGAAATAAAGAAAAGAACAGAACAGAAATAGGAAATTGCCATCGATAGTAGGAAAATTCCTTGGGGAAATGGTGGAAAGGGAACAGGAACGAGGAAACATGAATGAAAGTTGACATGGGAATGGGAAGCATGGAAAATGGTCAACAACACTCAACGGCGGAACAGTGGAAGTGCTATTAGAACGGGCAACTAGAAGGGAATAAATGGGGAATTGTGGTAACGGAATGAACCATTGAGTTCCTCTATCAAATGGAATATCGGGAAGCAGCGGAATGGTGAAATCAGAAATACATAATTGCCATCGATTGGAGGAAAGGGGAAACATATTCTTAAGTCGGAAATTCTTTTCACTGTTTCTATGACTTTTTTTGAGACAGAGCAAAGGAGTATCAGTTAGGAACGGGCATCAGAAAATGTGCCAAGATGTCCTCAATAAACACAAAAGAAAATGATTGAGTGAAATCTTTCAGGGGAATACTTCATCAAATAAATATTTCCCCATGCATTTCCATAAAAATCTCTCAACCTTTAGAGGGGATCCTTGAACTCGCCAGAGCGAGATAAAGTATTGTAGGAATAAATACATCAAAATAAAATCCAAGTGCTCGCAAAGCAGTAGAACTTACACACCAATCTGTAGCCACATTTCCCGCCCCACTCTAAAACGAGCGAGTGCCCACATTTTTGTGTTCTATTTTTTTTGGCTACGAATCGGGCTTGAGTGAAGTTCTTAAAATCTGTCTGGCGGACGCATCTGAGTTTTGGCACTGAATGGCAAACGGAAATGGTTTTCCGGCATAGCAAACAGACGCAGGGCAGGAGAAGGCCCCGGCAATGACCAGCAGCAGCTGGGTCCAGAAACTAGAGAAAACTCCTCATTGTCGTAAAAAGAAAGACGAAATGAAATGAATCATAAATATGCGATGAGTGAAATAAAGATCCTAGACATGTACACATGCTCGTATAGAGTGGGTTATAGCCCGAAAGATAGACATGTAAAATGTCTGCTGCTGCTGCTGCTGGTTGTGGGGGGTCTTATCCAAGTGCTTTTCTGGCTGTTAAGTGGAGTCAACTTCTTCACAACTTTTTTTTGGCCACCCACAACTATTTCCACTGTATTTAGGATTCATTTATGATTCCACCTCCATTTTGGGCAACAGCTGCTGCTGCTGTTGCGGATGGAGCTGGAGATGCTACTTCGTCCTGATAGCCATCAACAACAAAAGGTTAAAGATGCGAGGCAGAGATGACGTTGCCATTGCTTCAACACAAAAGTTGTGTAGAGAAAATGCTTACAACATGCGCATACCCTGTAGTTTTTGGGGGCTTGATCTTCTTATGGGATTCTCTTTTGTTTAATATTACTCGGTATCCCACAGTCGGGAACCCCGCACACTCCTTCTTATTGAGTTTTCAGTTGGGGAAGAAGGGAAATGAAGACGGAAATGGCAGGCAAAAGTGTTTACGTCTGGTTTTGCGGTTGACCAAACGAGAGTGAGCTGAGGCTGAGGCGAAGCTATTTAATTTTTAGTTTGTTTTGCATAATTTTAGGCACTCCATATACAATAACCTAAAGAAAGCAAAGCCGCAAGCCAGGAGCCGAGCCAAAAGAATGGGAAAGTAAGGAAAAGGTTCGCATTTTTATGCTGACTCCTGCGAGTGCTGGATAAAAATGCTTACCCAACAACTGGCCAACCGATAAATGGTTTGTGGTATGCTTCATGCTGATGGCATGATGATGGGCCCCGATGACATGACCACCCTGACAATGATAGTGCTGCCCTGCTGAGGGTGATGCTAGGCGATGCCATAAAAAGATTCAGAGCTGCGGCTGCTCAATCAAGTGATTGACGGGATGACAAGGAAAATGTTTGAAGGGTGTGCTAAAGAGTGCCATAAATACCCATGGTAAAAAAATATAAGCTGAGCTTGAGTGGAGTCAAACAATAGCACACAAACTATGCATCTGAAATTGTCAAGTCTCAGTTAATGGAGAAAATAACGTTTTAAACTATTGGCTTCGATAGATCTTTCCATGGAAATTACCAAACATACATACACTCTTATGTATGTACACACTTCTGGCCGTAGCCTAAATGGCATTCGTTTACCCAAGTGCTCCTCGAACGGTCAAGGCATCGATGTGCCCCGTGTCCTATTACAATATTTGTTCTTCTGAATTTTCATGCTTGTTGTTTGTTTTTTTTGGGGGTTTTGGGGGGAACTCAATCGAAAATATGCAGACTTGAAGGAGAAATTGATACGCGCTGGGGGGCGATGTTTGTCGAAAACTCATCAAATATGTATGCCAGGCATTGGTCGAGTCACTGCCTCAATGTCCATCCCCGAGGATGACCTGACAGAATTACGTCAATCTTGTGGCATTATCGTATCTCTGACCATCTCCCTATTGCTCGCTCGCTCTCTATGTGAAGCTCTCTGTCGTAATCCGAGCAAGCTTCCTTCGAAGCATTGGCATTTGTGTGGCTGGCACTAGTTGGCTAAATCATTTGACGAGTCTGTGGATTTCTGGTTATGGCATTCTGACCTGCCATTTTGCCATCCTGCCATTCCCTACCGCAAGGATATCAAAGGATATCATCATCCACCGAGCGGACGAATGTTTGGGAGTCATGAGGTCACAGATTCAACACATAATTCAATTAGATATTCAATGGGAGGATATTCTCTCCTCTCCCCTGGCTGTTGTGTGGCACTGAGATTCGCTTGATTATGGAATTTATATGGATGTCACAGCAGGCAGGGGCAAGTCGTAAGTGCAATTACATTGCAGATTTATTCATTATGACTTTTGGGACTTGCAATTAGAATTATTTGTTATGTAAATGCCGAAATGCAAGTAAAACAAAAACGGAAGGACAGGAAGCTGCCTGCCTTCTGCCTGCTGGCCCATAAATCATTATTCTCATGCCACATCCCATACATCCTCCACTAGAGCGAGAGTTTTGCATTAACTACTGACCTGACCTTTACTTTTTTTTTTGCTCTTCTGCTTCTTTCTGTGAAGAAACCCCAACCAATAAAAAGAGAAGGAAGGCAAAAATGAGTGAATGAAACCTTTGAGCACTTCAAGCGTGAAATGCCAATACTTTGACATTTTCACACTTTTCCGAAAGGGAACTCGAAAGGAACATAGCTGGGTGATTGCAGGGATATTAAAAGGATATTCCACAAAATGCTGCAATATATTTTTGTACTTTTAAACTCCTTATGGGATCTAGTTTGAAGGAGAACAAATACATTTAAAATTGCAGCTCGGCCCAGACACACATCATTGCAGAGGTTTTTAAATAATTTCTGACTTCTGTACCGGATGAAGTGGGTGAAAAACTTCGAGACAATTCCCAAATCAACTTAATTTATGTTCAAGAGATTCTTAATTAAATTAATTAAAATCGATTATCGTCGATTTGCAACGATTTCGTTGCATTCTCCACGTTTCATCGACTTTAAAATACTTAAGATTGTTTGACCCCAATAAAAATCAACGATAAAATGTATAATTTCGAAATATAATTACGTCTAAAACATTTACCATTAATTATTCAACATTTTTAAATTTATGAGCCGCGTAATTGTTGGCGCCTTAAAAATTATTCGGAGTAAAATAATATGCAAACCAAACAAAAACGAGAAGGAACGTGTGAGACGCCTATTACGCGTCACAACTTTTATACCAGGTACTCAGTACTACATCTGTCCCTTAGCGGGGTTTTGTCAAATTTTAAATTTTTTCTTCATCTGTCATCTGCATCAACAACATTACTCACACCAACACGCTCCTTTAGCACACTGCTGAGTCAGGGCAGAGACGCTGCAGAGGCAGAGACGTGCCTGCGCGAAGCAGAGTGTAAATGAGATAATGTAAGCTGCGGGACGGGGTGGGTTTAGCCACTGAAAATTAATTTATTCATTGTGGCCATAATAATGATCCAATCGGATGCCAATTTGGTGATCTTGGTCATTCCCTACGGAATGGCGTTTTTAGTTTTCTTTTATCTTCAAAATTTTAGCTTTTGTAGGTTTTCGCCCTTTTTCGAGGGCGGAAGGGGGCGGTTCTCATTTTTGAAATACACTGGTTTCAGTGTGAGCATACAGCAGTCTGGAGCCAAAATTTGGTGGCTCTAGCTCTTATAGTCTCTGAGAACTAGCCGACAAACAAGACGGACGGACGGACAGACGGACAGACAGACATGGCCCTATCGACTCGGCTATTGCTGCTGATCAAGAATATAAATACTTTATGGGGTCGAAAACGTTTCCTTCTGTGCGTTACCCTATACCCTATTAACTCTTCGAGTACCGGGTATAATGATGACCGAGTCGAGTCATTATTTCAATTAAATTGTCATTTATGTATTGATATTTTATTTTTTATATATTTTTTTGCTTTCTGATGGCAATGCAATCATTACTTCCCCCCCCGCACAAGCAAAGAAACAAAAAGGTAAAATTAACAATTAAAATGAATGGTGGAAAATAGACGAAGTAGCCAGAGGGAATTGGAAAGGTAAAAGCTCAGCGAAGCGAGAACTTTGATAAAAATTGTTCACACATCAAATGCAAATAAACGAAAGGCAAAGCCAACCAAATGAATAAATTCCACGGACACACGCTGTAACCGAAGGCAGTAAACAAACAAAGCTAAAAGATTGAATTGCCAATGTGGATTACATGGGCAGTGCATACATACATACATATGTATGTACATACGTATCACCTGCAGAATCGCAGAACAGAACCCCGAACCCACCCATCAGCAATCAATGGAAACCGCAACATAAACCAGAGTTATTTTTCAGTGTTTTCCTCTTTTCTTTGGAGGGAGAACTGAAAACAGAAGCATATTATACACTTTGAGAGCGAAATTGTAGATTTACATGTAGATTTCATGTTGTATTACATAACGTATTGCACATTGCAGCAGTTTCCCATAAGCGAATGGCTTATGTGGAGACTGAAAAGTCTGTAAATCAGTGAAATATTGTGTGTACAATTTCAACTAAATATATTGTAAATCGAGCGAAAATTCGGGCTTATACCACAGCAACACACCCATAAATATTTATTTTTCAATTTACAGTTGATTTATTTTGTATGCAAATATTATCCCAAAAAGGAATGTTCCCCAATTTTACCTTAGAGTATGCCCGAACCGAATACAAAGTGAAACAAGCAAATGAATTGTAGTAAACTACAGATGCAGCAGACCTCAAAAAAATAATTGATACTGAAATTAAATGAAATATGCGAAATTTCGCACAAGGCAACAGGTCGTCTCGGCTTGTGATTCATATTTTCGGAGGCCTCTTGCCAGACGAGAGATTAAATTTCTTTGCCTTTTTTGCCTTGCCAGGGACTTGCGTGTGTCTGGTGGCCCATTTAATGTGCGTTAACTTCATTCCGGTTATTGAATTTAGAGCTCCTTCAATTTACGTGAAGGCAGTGGCGATGGTGGCGGCGTCTCTCATAAATTAACTTTGACTTTGACAGCATAAAATACATTACGCATACGACCCATCATCAGCCGGTGGAGCACAGCAGCAACCAGGCAGCGCATTGGGAGCCGGGCAGCCAGGGCACCAGAGCAGCAGATGGTAGCAGCCAGGCAACAGAAGCAGTTCAAAATCTATTTTTAAAGAAGGTCAAAGGCCGCTCCAAATTCAAGAACTCGCATGAATTATTCCCTGTAAAAACACATACAACAAAAAGCTTTGAAAGAAGAGTGTGCAATAAGGGTAAATCCACTAAAACTGAAAGTTTTCAGAATGGTTTCGAGTACTCGAAATAAATTCAATCAATTTGATACCCAAAGTAGACAAAAAACAAACTTGAAGAGAGGTTTGTTCCAAAAAAATAAAATCTTTCATGATGATAATCCGCGCAAGAAGAATCAAGTATTATGCTTTGATATCATTGAATTTTTGCTCGCAAATTTACGATTCGACAACAAGTAATAACAATGAATATTTCTTAGTATTTATGCGTTTCAAACTTCCAAATCAGAGGGCATCATCTCTATCTCCTCATCGATATCCTTTTGCTGCTCATTTTGTGGTGTTTTCCAGTTTATACGAAATCCTCATATTAGCGGGCTTTAATGGCCCTCTCAGAGGCGCGAAGGACTAGCAACATGAATATAGAATAAAACATATTTTTATTTATGACTGGACATAAAACGTTGAAAAGACGTATACAAAATAGAAGCAACAACAAAAAATCATAATAATACAACGTAAAAAGTTGTATGGCTCGACGGGCACACAAATGAAAAATTGGTTTTACACGCCATTCTCAGAGATCCAATGAGGATGATGTGGCGATGAGGATAATAATAATAATAATAATAATAGAAATGATAATCATGTAGCTGTGGATGTGCGAGAGGCAGAAGGGCTGGGGGCGGCTGGAATCTGGCGGATAGATGAGGGTCAGATGGTGGAGAATCGACAACCCAGCAGCAGCAGCAGCAGCAGCGGTAGCAGCAGATGTGTGTGTGTTGGCTTGGGGGAAATGCTACAAACAATGTCCCATGAATTATGATTATTGGGCAGCCATTTTGCGATAATGTCACACGCAGAGACACGCACACACAGACACATGCAAAATGGCAATTCAATCGATGCTCCCTTTCCTATCTGTTCAGACCACAGATTTGGCAATTGAATGGCACAGATTTAATGCTTCGAAATTTGTTGGTTAACTGCCATTGCGTGGCATGGTGGGAGTTTGCAAATGTGAATAGAATTGATTGCCACATACCGAGTAGTACAACTACAGGCCACATTAAGTGTTTGGCATGTGGCAGCTGAAGGATAAGTACATGAAAATAATGCACTCAGGATGGCTCAGGAAGTAATGGATAGTGCATAGCCACACTGCGAGAGAGAAACTCAACGAAACTCAATGCCTAGCCACTCAAATCTTAGCGTAGACACCCTAAAGGATCCCCAGCAGCAGCAGGCTTTTCTCTGAATTATCACAATGGAAGCTTCTAGAAGCTATAAAGAAAAGTTGAAACAAGTTGAAACAAAATTTGAAGGAATAGATGACAATTGGAGCACAAATCAAACTGTTTTGTTCACCGGCCCATACAATGCAAGACCAAATGAAAAGAAAGATTTATCCAATCAGCCGGACAAACGAAAGATTTCCATAACCAATTAACCCCAATCTGTAATCTGACAGAAATCTATTGCATAGAAATCTTTCGCTTTGACTTGGAAATTTTGCATGCACTTTCGCTCAATTTGCATAATTGCATTGTTGATCCGAGTGGAAGAGCTTGCTTGGCATGGATTATCGGATAAAGTGGCACACAATACAGAACAAAGTGCAATGATCTGTTGGGTATCTGTTCTACTTATAGACACAGACATATATCTACCCTCTTGCCTTGCTTGTTGCTTCTGAGGCTGATTTCAATTAGCAGATGTTAAATGTATAGAGAACAATTAGCACACATTAATGTGGATGTCGCAGCCCAGTTACGGAGAGTTCATCCGAGCAAAGAGACTCTGACTGAGACTGAAACCGAGAATGAGGCCTTGATTTCGTTTTGGGTTCGCTCTTAATTGCATCGGCCAGGCATCCACCAACTGGCATGCCGCTGCTGCTGCGCAGCTGGCTGGTAATTAGATCTGTGGAGCACAGCACATCACAGAGCATAAACGGGGCAGGGCATGCGGCGGGTGCACTGCGTTTAACAAACCTTGTGGCACAACAGTTCCTGCCCGCCCCCAAACACACGTTCTCCCTCTTCAAGCAGCAGCAGCAGCAGCACCAGTCATAACCATAATCGCAATCATGAGCACAATTTCATTTCATTTGCCAGCACACACACACATTTTCTGTGAAGGGCGTGCGTTTAATGAGGCCAATAAAGTGAGAGCCCAAAGCCTTGTCCATTCCCTAATGGTTCCATTGTATAATAATTGATTTTTATTGGATGATCCTGAAACCTGATGACGCCCCGCTCTTTTCGCTTTTTTAAATTAAAATAAACTTTGGGTAACCCTCCATGGTGTTTGCTTTTATTCTCCACGAACAGATCTTTGTCGGGTGCATAGACAAACATTAATTTATACAAACCACTGAGACACATTTAATTGTGTGCTTGATTATTTTGATTGTTAAAGCTAACAATTAATGGATGACTTGGAGCTATCGCTACTGTTGCCTAAAGCTCCCTAGGGTTAATAGTACTATTGATAAAGATGGATGTTTGCATAAATGTGTACATATTGGAGTTTTCTATGCATTTACATTAGTTCGTTATTTGGGAACTTTTGCTCGTGGGGACTACGAAGATGCTGCATGGGTTCTGATTTCTGATATATTAAATGTACCGAAAATCATTTATTTATTTTCTTTTCAATTATTAAATGTCTTTAATTTATTGTTGTTTTCGGCTTTTTGTATATACTCCTGTTTTTGGTTTTATTTTCGCTGCTCTTCTGGCTTTTAGCCTCAACTCGGAGTCATATTTTTCATGTTTATAGCAGTGGCAGAGCCGGTCCTGTCCTCCGCCTATCCCTTGTGGCTGCCGCCCATTATGGTCCGCTGAGTCTGTGTATGTGCATGTGTATGTGTGGAGGCGTGGTCAGGGGGCAGATTGTTTAGTGCTTTTTGTTGTAAAGAGTTTTTTATTTTCATTTGCTTTTACTCCTTTTTTTTTCAAGCCCATAAATTTAATGTGTGTGTGTGTGTGTGTCTGCCGCAGACCCATTACCTACATGTATGTAGAACGGTGGAATTGTGAGGAACAAAGAGTAAAGTGCACTGCAGTAAGAGTTCACCTCTAATGGCATCATTCAGAGGCCAAAATGTTGGCGTATTTTACGACTGGGAAGGTTCCTTTCGGCTAGTTTCCTATTTACTTTCATTTTCATTTATCATGGTCTCCCTAAAGATAACTAGCCCGGAAAAAGCAAAAAGCGAATATTTGTTGAATCCTTGCAGCTTGAAACCGCTTTAGATATGACTCAAATAAATCGAATTCCATTTAATTGCAGAACAAATTATATATAGAATATATAATTGTATTTTTCTTTTGAAATTCTCCTGCGGAGTGTCCTTAATTTAACTGCAGTGCATCCTGCAGCACACCCATTGTAGAGGGTCATTGTCCATTGTCCACTTGCGTTATTAAATGGATTAATGCGCGCTCCACTCCACACCACACCGCTTGAAGACAACTCAACTCGAAACAACTGGAGAGTCCCTCATGCTCCGCCAGTACAGCAGTTTCTCTCTTTTTGCTCAGAGTATTACATGCCACTGCAGTGGGACTTCAAGCTATATTAATGACACACAGCACAAAAGGAAGCACTTGGCGACTGTTTAAAGTTGAAGCTTCATCGGTTTGGGAGCAACTATGTTAAGTTCAAAGTACAGAAGATTTTATTGGATATGAATTTGAGTCCTTATGCGAGTCAGTTTTGTATAAGTGTATATAAAATAATAAATATATAAAAAGAACGAATACCGTATAGAATAGACTTGCGTTGCCAACTCTAAGCACGATGTGTTTTTACTAGAAGAATGAGTGAGTGCAAAAACCATGGCATACTTATTGGGGCGTCCCTTTTTTCCTTTCCTTTCGTTTTTCTCTCAGTCATTTGTAATTGCCTTTTTCCTTTCCATAATCACCGCGACCAAAATCATTTTTCTAATTAACTCTTCTTTAGTTTTGTGTGTTTCCTCCCTTACTTTTTTCTCAATTTTTCGCTCTGTTCTTTTTGTTTTGTGTCCATTGTGTGAGTGTTGTCTCCTTTTGTCTGCCCCGAAGAAATCACGCACAAAGGCGTCAATGGTGGCGTGCTGCTGTAGGGGGTTCTGGGATTTGTATTGTTGTCTTGAGCGCTTTACGCCTTCAAAATATCCCCCCACAACACTTTTCCTATTTTCTCACCTCAACCTCCTTCTCCTGCTCCCCTTTCTCTTGAGGGACACAATACAACTTGTTGTTGGCTTTCTAATACCAGAAAGCGACAAGGAAAGATGGCAAGAAAAAGCAGAGCCAAGCACAGGCAAGGTAACGATGTCAGACACAAAACAAAACATAACAAAAAACACAGCCATAGAAACGAGCCACAGCAGAAATATTACAAAAACCCAACGAGAAAGGAGGGCTAATACCCCAACCGAATGATCGTTAAACCCCCCATTCATATTTTAATCTGTATATCCCATTAAAGATAATATGTTCTGTACCGTCTTAAGGCATGCCCTTACGATGGCAATGCGATGCATTCCAACATCTTCAAAATTCGCTGTTAATTATGGGAAAACTAAGCATTCTTTAGGCATTATCATTCTGGAATAACCTTACTAATGCGGCTCTAAAAATCACTTGAGCTAGTGCGAAAATCAATATAAAAAATACGAGTAGACTTACTCCCCTTTGAGCTCAGAATTAATGCAAATTAGTGGGGGATTCTTGTTTGTTTGTTTGTGGAAATCCTGACACCAATTAGTGCGGACTATTCTGCACTCTACTAAGGATACTCGCACTCGAATTTTCCACTTGATTAAAGCTGTGAAAATCTTTAGAATGAGTGCCGTAATCCCTCAACAATTTAGAAGGAAAAAATCATTTTGAATCGGTAAAGATTTGTGACGGAAATTACAACAAATTATAAAGAGATTAAACAAAATTTCTGTTTGCTAAGCAAAATTCAAATACCCTTGGGGTAAAGTGTGAATTTTGTTGTATATTTTCGGTATGACACCCGACGATAAACAAAAAAGAAAAGAAAAGAAAAGCCAAGCCCATCAGTAGAAGCAGCAACAGAATTTTCATCTCCTGCCCTGGTCCTGTCTGCTGCCTGTTGTCATATCCTTTCTGCTTTCTGCTTTTGGGCATTGTTACAGTTATTGTTGTCACTGTACTTTATTGTTTTACTTTCGGTGTTTTGTGTGTGTGCCGCTTCGGCTTTTTTCCTCACCTTCTTTGTGGAGGGAAAGCAGCCGCCGACAAGTGCAAAAATGTTACTCTTGTTGCTCGCCTACTTACTTACTTGCCAAGTTAGTTACTTACTTACTTAGTTGGGGGGCTTATGGCCCAATAAGTTATTGTTATGAAAATGCCGAAACAAAGACAAAGCACACGCGGAGGGCGGGTGATGGTGGAATGCGACGTGGGAATTAATTTATGGCAGGAACCAGCAGACAACACACAAAGACAACACACGGAAGAAGAGACACTGAAGAGAGACAGCAGTCCAGAAGGAGGTTGAAAGACATTAACAAAGTTGACAGGGAATTAGTGGAACACATTTCTCAAGGCCTCTCTCTCTCACTGTCTTTCTCCTTCCCAAAACAAAGATGAGGGCAATGTGGGCGAGCGGAGAGAGGGAGAGAGGGAGAGAGAGTGGCACTGTCAAAGAGTGAAATGCCATGGAAAGAGAGTTGCTTTAAATCAGAAAAGCTAGTTTCAACTTTTCACTGATTTATTGTGAGTAATTATGGAGAGTTGAGTTTTGGTCTAGCCATTCAAATCCACAAAGAAATTGTATCTTTCTGGCTTCGAATGATTTGTTTTGAGATCTAAGCGAAACTTTTGTCCTTGCTACATTTATAAAAGAGATTCATATTTTATGCCTGCACTCTTGATAATAATTTTATAACATCTCTCAAGGAAACTCATTCACCTTTATGCTGGCACTTCCCCTCCACTGAAAATCCTGTAAAGAAGAAACTGACGCCGAAGCCGAGGCTTCAGCCTCAGTTTCAGCCGCAGCCTCAGCCTCAGTCTCAGTCTCAGCCTCAGTAAGAAATGAGTTTTGGCGAATGAATCCTTTTGGCTGGCGGGGGCAAAGGATTTTTAACCCAGTTATTTTTTCTAATTAGTCGCGTTGCCTTAGCCAATTTCTTTACAAATTTATGCCATTTAGGGCCCCAACAGCAGTGGCAGCAGCTGCGTTCTATAGCCGGACGTGGGTTGGGTGGGGCAAAACGGGGAACGTATACTTAACACGTTTTTATGATTCGCCTTTTCCTGCTGCGCTGCGTTTCGCTTCATTATACGGAATACCTATTATCCGTTGTGGAAATGGGGGTATAAAGAGCTAAGATTGGATTTATGAAAACGAATATATATACAAATATTTTTGATCTTTAATAGTATAGTAAAACGGAAAGCGTGGGGGTTCTGGTCAAAGCTTTTAAACCATTTCACAATTAAATAATTAAATTTAAAGATGAAGGTAATCCATTTTGGCTATCTTTGAGCCGTTCGTTAAATATAAATCAGATTCAGTTTGAAACGTTTAAGACGAGATTGTTTGTCGTTTTATTCTCTTGCTCTAAGTATGATCCATTTTCAATAATTGCTGTGCATCCACTAGATAAGATTCATGATTCTGCATTCATTCTGTTATCAATTGCCTTATTAAATTTACGCTTTAGAGGGTATCGCCCTGGCCCAGATGCCTGTCTGTGGAATTTTACTTTGGTGTTTCCATTTACAGTCATAAATTAAACATAATTAAAATGTATATAGAACGCACACACACACACACACACTAACTCTTGATTATTTTGTGTTTCCTCTTTTACATCATTTTGCAATTAGCATTTGGAAATGAAGCTTATATTTTTTTTTTTGCTGCAGGTCTTCGAGTAAATTGTCATCAATTTGTTTCAATAATTGTTCACTTGTCTTTTTTTGTACTTTTTTGTCAATTTAAATCCGTTTTTTTCCCATGCCGCAAAGCTTTATAAAATAGTTCGAAATTATTTATTATTTCTTCATAGATTTATTTATTATTAAAATTAACCTAATCTCTTGATAAGTATCCGGTAAAGAGAGCTTTGACAACGATCGCTATTTCCATTGCCACACCTGTGCAGTGTGTTTGGCCTGCCCCCTGGCCAAGGTGCCAGTGCCTTTACTTTGCTTGAAATATGCCATGGGTTAGAGCTTTTTGTTTGGTTCTCCATTGCCAAATTGTTGCGCATTGCATTGCGTGTGTGAGTCCATGTGTGTGTGGGTGTTCCGTTCCGCCTGTTGCCGTTCCGTTTCGAACTCTTACTCTCTCTCTCTCTCTCTCTCTCTCTCTCTCTCTCTCTCTCTCTCTCTCTCTGTATCTTGCTTTCACTCAGCATCGCTCAAACGCTTAGTGCTTAGGCGCCGCTCTTCGTTCGTTTCGTTCGTTATTCGTTCGCTTCGTGCTTTCGTCACTTGATGCGCTTCGTCGATGCGGCGGGCGTCGTGGTTTGTCGCTTGTCGTTCATCGCGTCTCTGTCGTCCCATTTGCTTGCGCCGTGCCCGACCGCCCCGTGCCGTACCGGCCCGTTCCCATCTCTGTTCCGGCAGCCGCACGGAGGGCCACTACACCTCGTGTTTTGTTGCTCGGGTGGGTGTCGGTTCTTTAGAACGTTTTGCCCCGTTTTCTGGCGCCCATTGGTGTTGCCTCAGTTGCCGCATTCGGTTCGCTTTTGGTTCTGTCTCGTCCCGCGGTTCTCAGTGCGTGCACGCGCTTGTGTCGGGTCCCAAAAAAAAAAAAGAAATAAAACTGGAGAAATACCCACAAAATCAAACGAAAAAATACAACAAAATACTAGATACTACGCGTATTCGTACTCGTACGGAAGGAAGGGACGGAACAGAAACAAAACAAACTGAGATATTTTTTTGTTTGTATAATTAAGATGTGTCACATTGAATTGGTGGACTTTTGAAGCGAACTAACGAACGAACCAATTAAGGTTCTAATTACATTTTGTTATAACATACTCTCGTGCAAGAAATTAATGGAAATTCTCTACTCGACTCTTTACTGTGTATGTGCAACAGTTCGAAGTGGTTCTTGTGGCTGGTGGAGGGAGTGGTGGTTGGCGGGCGTTGGGGAAGGGAAGGATGTTGTTCCGTGTCGTGTGTAGCTGCGAGAGAGACGCGAGATGTGAGAATTTGGTTATCATTTATTTAGAGATGCGAGCATAGCAGATGGGTGGAAAAAGGTTGAGGCGAGATTACAAGCGAGTGACCAGAAGTAGGCAAAGGTCAAGCGGATAGGCTTTGTGGATAGGAAGAATCTTAGCATGAGAAGAGGAGATGGTCTTGGAGTTAAGAATAATGAGAATCCAAGCGAGTTAAATAGAAAAGAAGAAAGCGCAGTCTGTCTGCTCTACAATCTCAATTAAGAAAAGGGAAATCAAGCACAAGCTGGAGAAACTTGAGATAAAGCTGAAAAAGAGTGTGTAAAGCACAGTGCGGGAGTTGCGAGTCGCCGATGATAAAAGTTTCTATTAAAAAAGAGAGCCATAGAGACAGAAAGAGAGAGAGAGAGAGAGAGAGAGAGAGAGCTTCTCACGAAGAGCGAAATATTGTGAATGATACCAGGCTCGCAGAAATTTCAGCAGCACAAAACTGCACGGTGGCCTCCTGCAGCCTGCAGGCTCCCTCTCTGTGTGAGGTGCAGTGCGTAGTTTGATGGCAGCGGGATTGGTTGGGGGTTGCCGTTTGATGGCAGGACTGTGCGGGCGCCCCGAGGCTTCGACGACTGCTGCTGCTCCTCCAACCAAGTGCCGCGACGCGCTTGACACGTTTTTCTCATGCGAGAGACCCAGAGCAGAGCAGAGCAGAGCAGAGCCTCCGGTCACCCAAAAAACACACTCGCACACACACAGCATTCCATGAGTGTCTCTTTCCGTGTGTGTGGCTGACACATGTATGCGTGCAGCTGTGTGGGTGTATGTTTGTGTTTGTTTTTGTTCAGGTTATGTTTTATTTTCATTTCGTGTTTCTTTTAATTGCCAACTACCGAGCCAAGCTTGTCCTTGAGCCTACACTCCCACCTAAAGAACGAACCCCCAGCCACACCTGCCCCGTCGCACGGTCTTCCATTTTGCCCTGCCCCTGAGTTTATATTTAAACGCATCTTTCAATGAGCTTCGCGCTAACTAGTGGCTGAAATGAGGCATCACAAAAACCAAAACAATAACAAAACAACCCGAAAATAGAGAGGGGACAGAAAGTGAGACAAAGAGAGAAAACAAAATAAGGGACAAATCGGCGAAGAAGGGAGACAAATTGCAATGAAAAAATGCCAAGATACCAAAAACTTATTTAATGAAAGATTCCTCGTACTTTGTTCATGTATTTTTTTTTTGTGTACAACTGTGGCAATCATTTGTACCGATATCTATGCCCCATAGAGGCCCCATAGTGTACACGTAGAACACACATGGATACAGTAGAACTTCGCTAGGTTAAATCATCAAAAATAGGAGCAGAACAATTCAATTCAGCTTTTGGAAGAACTAATTACAGGAAAGAAATTCTCTTAATAACTCACGGAATTCCGATTTGGAAAGCTAATGGATATGACAAACACGTACACAAATATTCACCCATTGAGCAGTCACTGTAGAGGGTAAATACACTTATACCCCCCTTCGCATTCGTATCTTTGAATCATTCGACTGGCTGCTGAATGGCGTGCGCTGTGAATGCGCGAATGAATGAATTGATGCGAATTGAATTAAGTCAGCCCGCCGCCATCTGAATTCCCTGAGACAGAAAAGATATTCTATATTTCCTTTTTACATGCCACATAAATATATCTATGGATCTCTACTCGATTGGGTGGCGGGGCCATTATACGTGAATACATTTGCCATTGAATGGTTAACGATCTCTTGCCTAATGTCTTTGTGGATTTTATTTGAATGTGGAATTTCAGTCATTTTTAATGATAAATATTCCTTTGCTTTAATTAAGAACTTCCCCTTCTAAAGCAGTTCCTTAAATTCAAGTAGAAAATTCAAGAGTAAATCTTTAATAAATGTTTAAGAATTTGCATTCACTCTCTTCAGTTACAGCCAAAAACAGGGCCAACATATTATGAAACTTACCTCTAGAGAGTTTGCCAGACAAAAGCAAAAGCATCATTATTTTTGCACAATATTGCACTGAAATTTATTTGCGTTTGTCCTCCACAAGGCGTATACGCAGTGTAGTCAAGGCAAGACATTCATTATCCGCACTGGTGTGCACAGGCAACTTCATTGGTGACTTACACACACGGGCCACACTCCACGACTATGTGCCAGGCTCTAGTATACATTTCCTCCCCACCCATACCCTTGAGAGTTTTCTATAAAATCTCATATTTCCCCCTTAACCCCCGCACTGAGTCTCTTGCCAAGAGCGGGCAGTGTCGCTCTCCTATTGATTATTCGGAATTTGAAGTGCAGTCGTGCGGCTGTTTGCAAACAATTGGAACATTTATAATATGCATAGAACACAGGACAACCCAGACAGAAGACACGATGTGCAGTTTTCACCCTCAAAGGCTCTTAAAATCGAAAAAAAAAAAAAAATACATCCAGTTTTTTTTGTGTTGTAGTCCTCTCTCCAGATATTTTTTCCAAGAAGTTTGTTTCTTATTCCTTTCTTTTTTGCTGATGATGCTGCTTGAAAATTTTGCATTTTCTATGTTTTTGTTTTCGAGGAATTTGTTGTCCTTTCGAGTGGCATGGCATGTGGCTGTGTTGTCTGTGCTGTTTGTGTGGCCTTTTGGCTTCTTCGAAAGACAGAAACTTGGCCAACTTTTATATTGCTCTTTGGGAGACGACGGGAGATGTAAAGATGCGAAGCAAAACATGATATATAAGCAAATAAATTCCATCAAGGGGTTGCCAAAAGAAAACTGAATTGGGGATTCATTTATGGGGCTAAAAATGTGATTCGTGAAATGTGCATGCCTGCGGAGAGAAATAAAACCTTGAAGAATTCGAAAGTATTTCAAAGTCCCCTTGGACATGCCTCAGCTTCAGTAAAAATCCATGACAAACAATCAAAAATATGCTCAAATAATCAAATTTAAATCAAAAAGATAAAGTGAAATTATCCAAAAGAAACGACTAAACGCCACTGAGCCATGTGCCCAAAGACATCTAAAACGACGCCCCTGCTGCTGATCGGTGGCATTGGGTTCGTCATTGTCCTGGTGGGCATCACGGGCATAACTCTGATCAATAACATTAATCTTTCGAACATTATACGGCTGAACGAGAAGGTGGCCAGCGATAGTGTCAGTGCGAGTGACAATCAGATTAAGGAACTCAACTATGTGAACAATCATCCAAAGAATATCTATCTAAAGCTGAATGACACGCTCCACGCTGATGATGATCATAGCGATGGTGATGATGATGATGTTGCCAATGGACAGCAGCGTGATGAGGCAGCACAGGAGCCTGGTGGTGGTGTGATGGAGCCACCAAAGGTGTCGGCGGTTATTGGCAGCGATCCCAAGAGCTATGAAGGGAGAAACTTGAACCAGAATCAAACAACTGTTCCAGCGAGTTCTGCAGTTGATTCTTCAGCTTCTGCTCCATCTGCTGCTATTCCTGCTGCTACTCCTCCCTCAGTTCTGCCCTTGGGCTGGGGCAAGGACATGTCTAACGCGTCCAGCGCTGGTTTGATTGATTACGAAAAGCGAGCACGAGTCGTTCAGGTGAGTTCGTGTTTTTCGGGACTAAAGGCAGGACTTTCTCGAGTATTAATTTCCAATAGCATGTATCTACCTTTTTTTCTGGGCGTTTATTAAATTAATGGAGTCGAATGAAGTCAAATCTTGGCTTCCATTTTTGATTCAAGAATCATTCGATTGCCCACAATTATTTGTACGCTTTGTCTTGCAAAAGTTTTGCCCTTCTTGTCGATATTTTCATATCATTTTGTGACTTTCTTTGAGTGGAATATTCCAGCACTTGAAGGATTTCCAACACCAAACACAAAGGAGACACAGGGGCAGGGCTAGGCTGGGCTGGGCGAATGTTAAAGCCGAGGAACGGAAACGGCCAAGGGGCACAAGACAAGTGGCAGGTGGTAGTAGTTCCTGCCCCCCTCTACCTGAGAGACATTTACAAAACTGTTGGGGAACCAACACCAGCGAGCGATGAACATGGACGTGACAACAACAACGACAACGACTACAAGGAGGTGTCAAGTGGAGGTACACCTCCATTTCGCCCTCGTCCTGTTGTTCCTCCTCGTCTTTTTGCTCCCCTTCACACACACACACACACAAACACACACACACACACCTTATCCAGGGAATGTGATCTAAATCTTGGCGTTTATTACGCTCACTTGGCTCCTTCTCTTGTACAATTGCCATTACGTGGTTGGCTCTCCTCCACTGCCACTGCGGTGCTCCCGCTTCAGAGCCAAGCGGGAGGGTTGGGGACTCTGGCCAATTGCTTTACGCTTTCACGGCTCAAAAGCCCCGTGTTGTCGTGACAGGGAGACACAGAGAGGGCCATGGAAACGGACAGAGAGAGCGAGAGAAAAAGAGTAGACCTTGGGCCCGGCGATGCGCCTAAACAAATTGCAATTGCAATTGCAAAACTGAAACTGGAACTGGAACTGCAGTGGTATAATGGCAACCACCGCTAGAAGCAGCAAAGCAGAACACAACTGTACAAGAACATTCCATCCCCCCCCCTACACACATTTAAAGTCAGCTTAAAGGCGAGAAAGGAGAGAAAAGTCACAGAGAGCAAGTAGGAAACTTTGCCATTTGATTAACATTTTAAATGCATTGCAATCGATTTACCACAAATAGTTGGTAATCGATGGCTTTAGAAAAAGTGGAAACTGGGAATGAGCTCAGGGGATAGCAAGAGCTTTAGGTACGCTACAAAATTCCTAACTTTTAGTGCAAATCTCTTCTAAAATTCGTTGCTATAAGTGCAGCAATCTTGATGCATATTCTGACGACCTCTGGCAAGATATTTTCTTAACCGGAAACACTCACCGAGATATGATACATGTATGTAGATACACTCCATCTCTATTCAATCTCAATACAAGATAAAGAATGAGAATGAGGGCTACGAAAATTGAATGCAAATGTTGCAGGTGAATGGCGAGGGTAAATTTATTCATGTGATTGCCTGTCCGGACAGACAAATGAAGATATCTACCATACATGCGTGTAATCCCAGCTCAAGCATTGCAGTTCTTGATAAGAGAAATGCTGAAAAGACGAGCACTGGGGATGGAGAACAATACAATATGTTAGCCCATTTAAGTTTCTTGTTTCCTGTTACTCCGCCATTGCCTTTTGTGATCCTAATGTTTTATTCATGGTCTCTCGTTTCAGGTGAGTTTTCTTCGATTGATGCCCGACACTTAGTAGAGCAGGAGTCCTGGATAAACGTTTGCCATAATATTAAGGGGCTAAACTTCTTATGGGTGAAGCTAAACAAATTGTATTATCACTCTGCTGGCATTATAAATGATTTTACAAGGTTGATATGGTAACAGTATCTAAAACGGTTATTTCTTGTCTATGTTTACCATTTTTCTAACTGCAATTACACGAATGTCGTGCCAAAAATGTACGTCTAAGCACATGTCATGACTTAAACACTCAAAAGTTGACACATTTCACGATATGGCGAGGCGCAACCAACTTCACTCATTACAGCAATCAGCTGTTTATACTTTTGAATCTTTTTTTTCTACTTCCAGTCTGAATGCAAGTCGTAATTGTCTGGTGTCGCGATTCCACTCTTCACTAATATAATAATATTAGAAGCACAAAAAGCGACAAAAAAAAATACCCCAGTGGGGCCCCTTCAAGGGCGATTCCTGCTCTTTGCTTTTTGTTCAGCTTTTTCCATCTCCCCTACCATTTCGTTCGCTTGTTTTGGTTCTCGTGTTCTACACATGTCGGCAGCTAATAATCGAATTGTGTTCAGCCATTTGTTCTGCTAATTCCTTGCGCCAACCAAGGCCCCAATGCTCGTTGAATGGAAATTCAATGGCACAGCCACACCACAGCACACCACAGACCAACCACTGACCATTCAAATTACAATGAGAAAAGGAAAAGAATAATTCCAGAGGGATGGGCCAAGCCAGTGAAAGTGGAAATCGAACCGGGGCGAACAGCATTGAAAAGCCAAATCCGGACAACTCAGCCGCTTGTCCAAGGTGAAAGTAAGAGTGGAAAGAGAGGTTAAATGGGAGAAAGGGGATGGCAGTGGTGGGTGGCAGACTCTGCCTAACATTGACCAATTCAGCTGGCCGTCAAAAATGGCCAATATCCAGTGGATGGATGGCACCGGCAACAAGAGCCGCACATCCAACAAAACACTCGCACAGTGGTGCATGGCAAAAGAAAGCGGCCTGTAGCTTAACGTTTTAATATATTTTACAAATTCAATAGCTCAATAACAGCCCGCTTCAAGGATGATGGTTTAGAGACACATCCTTCAGGTTGGGTTACTGTTTCTCCATCAAATGGCATGGTTGACATGGTGCATGGATCGTGGTAGCATGGTGCCCACACACACGCAACATTGAACATTGAAAAGAGAGACGAGAAGACGAGCTCCCTGTCGTCTGGCTGGACTTTAACCCAGTTATGTGTCGCTCCAGCCATAGTTTTTGTCCACCAATTGGCCATTGTTTGTGTGTGTTTGTCATTGCCTCCCATGCATTCGTGCAGCAATTTGAGCAGTTTCATTGTCAATAGCACGGGGTCGCCAAAGGGTTCACATTTTCAGGCACGGAATGGCAGTGCACGATGAGAAGGAAAGAAAAGTGAGGAGATGAGGTGCGAGGAGAGTGTCAAGCGATTAGATTGAAGGCGAAAAACGATTGAGTAAAAAAGAAATGAAGAATGAAGAACGAAAAGGGTAAAAGAAAGGGTTGGAAAAATAAATGGAGTACCAGGATGAAACCATAACAACAACAAAAGTCAAACAGCAGATGGAAAGAAAGAGATAAAGAAGTGAAATGGAAAGACAAAGATTGCAAACCCAAGAGAAGATCCATGAGGAGAACCTTGCAGATGAAAGAAGAACCAGAAAATACGTACATCAACGGTAGAAAATGCCAAGAACCAGCTGCATTCAACAATTTCTGTGTCTGCTTTCTTCACAAACTCTTTATCTGCTGGTTGGAAAAAGCTGAGTTCATATTTTGATATTTGCAAACGCCACGCCCCAACGCTGGCACGCCCGCACAGTCACAGCAGCCAGAGGGACAACTTAATGCAAATAGTTGAATTGTTTTTCCACCAACTTCAGCATCCCCATACATACTACATACCCTGTAGTCCATGAATACGGCGAAAAAGTGTGCTTTTGAGACTTGAAATGTAGCTATAGATCCTTTGGTATGAAGTGCTTAAATAGCTGCATACAGCAGTCGGAAATGTTGTCTCTTGGAATCCATCCTTAAGCCTGACTTTCTTACTGTCTGCAGATCCTTTGACCATGGCTCGGCCTCTGCCTATTCGCTCATCTCATCTAGAAAAAGGGGCTTGAAAGTTCCAAAGTTCCTTACTTAACAACCATTTAAGGGGTATTCCCATGCAGAGATTTGCATCTGAATTGCGTTCAGATAGTCTGTGCAGAGATGTGGGAAAAATGGGAGGAAAAGCAAAAGAAAACTAGATTGGTTGGAAGCTCGTCTTTTGCATTATTTTATGGCCTCAAGCAAATTATTTTTCTTTGGCCTCAGACACATTTTTTTGTTGTTAAACTTTTACGCTGCTTCCACGTTCTTCTGTTGCTGAAGGAAGTTTTTGGTCTTTTATTTTTCGAGCTTACTCCTTTAAGGTTTATTTTGCTGTATTCTTTGTGTGTATTTTGCTGGTATTTAGTTGGCATTGTTGGGCATTGTTGTTGGTGGAATTTTATATCTCACTTCGCTCGTTGTTCCGCTGCCTTTTGTTTGGATAAAGAGAGGGCGAAAAAAGTTCCAACCAAAAGTTGCATTGAAAGCTATACATGCACACAATATTTCTGGATTATTCAATTATGGAAAGCCAAAGATGCAAGTCCTTCCGCATGCCAAGCTCTTCTACTTACCTTCCCTTCCCTCTCTTCGCACTCTGCTCTCTCTCTTCTTAATTTATCTCGGCCCCTTGCTCTTTGTGATCGCAATTTCAAGTTTTCATTTTTTGGCTGTAAAGATTGCGCTCGTAAATCGCCGGGCCCTCAGGGCCTGCCATTAAAGACAGTCTCTCTCCAGCTTCTTCGCTTCTCGACTGAACAAATGCCTTTTCAAGGGAAAACGAAAACACGACACCAAATGAATTGAATGACGAAAGTCACGTGCCGCTGGCTGACGAAAAACAATTCCAGCGAGTGCCAACATTTTGCGGCATGCCTCCCCCCAACACTACTTTCGTAGAAGTGTGCCAACGGCTACTGCCGGAATACCAGACGAGCAATACTCATCGGAATATTTACATAAATAGCAGGAAGAACCCCATTGCCATCCCTCTAAAACCAAAAAAAAATTCAATATTCAATTAATTTTTTGCTATTCAATTTAATTAAAATAATACAAAAAAGAAAGAAAAACAATATAACCACCTGCGTTGAGGGAACCGAAGAACTGCAAAGGAAAGCCAACTTTAAAATGACTCAACAATGATTATGGCATAGATTTTGCTGGCACTTGGCCAAGGCTTATTATAATTTGATATTTAATTTGCTTCTGGCACAACATAAACAATAATAAAGGGTTTACGAAATGTACCAAGAAATGTGTGAACATAAAGGGACTGGGAACTGGGAACTGGAGACTGAGGACAGAGGAGCGAAGACTGGTCGCTCTCTGGAGGGCTTCAATTTTCGTGGGGAAGCATAAATTTTCGCTTCGCTGTCTTGCTGCTGGTGGTTGGTGGCTGCTGCTGCCACCTGGCGACGGTGACTGTCTGGCATGTGGCAAACATTGTGACACACAGGACGAGTGTCGTTTCGCCTCCAACTGCCACGGCAGCAGGCTCTACGCTGATGTTTTCACTCTCATATGTTGGCTGCTCGGCTCCCTCTCTGTATATGTTCGCTGCTCACATTCCATCGCGGAAACGATGTTCAAACATAGCCAAGGCAAACACACCCAACTCTGGTACGGTGAATGCTGGCAGTGCGTCACGAGTTGTTCTAATGCCCTTCCTACGTGTCTTCACCGTATCGCGCCTACACTCTGGCATTCCAGTGTATGCTGCTGGTCCTGTGCCACGTACATATACACACACACACACACACTCGTATGTATATTCTGCGACGTTTGCACATTGTCAGGATATAACTTCATGTTTAATGAAGACATGTAAACAGGCAGCACACACACACACACACTCGCTTTCTCCCTGCCTCCTCCCTTCTGCATTTTGGAGTGAGTGCGACAAGAACCAAGGAGAGAAAGAGAAATTATTCAATCAATCAGTCAAGTCCATCAACCAATTTCCACCCGTAAATAAGTCAGACTGAATGATTGAGAGACTCGCTTGGCCTGTTGCTGGGCTTAGTGGATCGTTTAAAGGGAGCAACTTAAAGAGCAACATTTCCATCCTTTAAACTGCTGCCAACTCAGTTTCGGTTTTGGTTTCGGTTTCGGTTTCGCTTTTGTTTGAAAATCAATTAATGTATCAATAATGAATAGGTTTTTGTTGTTGTTGAATAAGTGGTTTCGTTTCGTCTTGTTCCGCTCCTCCCATTTGAAGTCTTCAATTGAATATTTTAACATTTCCACTAATTGAATGGCATTCGCTGAGTGAAGCTTGATGGCCCTTGTATTTTGTCAGTTATATTTTTGTTACCACAAGAACTAAGCAAATGTTGTACCTATTGATTGTTTTTGTTAACTATGAATGGAGATAAAAGCTCCTTAAATACCAAATCAAAGGCGAAGAGAGATATAAATTCAACATTGAGCGAAACAACAAATAAATCAAAAATGTTTCCCAATATGGTAGATTGACTACAAGCATTATTAATATTATTAATATTATATTAAATATTATATTATTATTAGTATTAAGCGTTAAATTAATAATCAATATCAAACAAATTGAGGAGTTTTAGCTGCTCTCGCAGTTGAGCTAAATCGAATGTGGTCTCATATTTAAACCGAAAAATATCTCAATAAATGTAAATGAATCACGGGGGCCACTTCTCGCACACTCTAAGCAGAAAACCTTGACCTTGACAGAAGCATTTGATACTCAGCTACTGACCTGCACGTCCATCCAATGTAAATGCCAAAAATCACAGAGATCTGTCACAATATAATGAAACTATTAGACAGAGGTACAACCGGAGCTCATTGTACTGTCAAAATTAATTGTAGACTGCTGTACATTGTCCGGGCCCTCGTTGCTGCTGCTCCGTTCTCTCCTCTTCAATTTTGCTCTGATGTTTTCTGCCTCTGCCCCGACGGCCTCCTGCTATTTAGCATTCCCACTGGTATGCCCATCAATCTGTGTGTTGTGGCTCATTAAATCCCAGCAAGGAGAGCCGAACAGAGTCAGAGGCAGAGTCAGAAGCCGAACGAAATGTTCAAAACTTTGTTCCAATCCAACGCCTTTTGACCTTTTGCCTTGCCCCACCACTGTCTGCACTGCCATTTGCCCCATCATCCATGTACCATCATCTCCACCTTTGCAGTAGATACAAAGTGGCAGGGACAGGGGCAGGGATGTATGTCCTGAATTCTGACAGTAGTTGTAATCCGTTTAAAGTCTTTTTTTTTGCGGCCTGTAAACATTTTCGACTTTTAATTCACTTGACAGCAGTGGCTGCTCTCTCACTCACTCACTCGTGCCATCAGTTACCCACTCACTGACCCGTTCAGTAGGCCCTTGGCCTTGGCATTGGCATTGGCATTGGCGTTGCATTTTGTTGTTGGCTTTTTGGGGGTTCGGAGGGTTCTGCGTGCTAGAAAGGTCGTGTCCCGGAATAAATGTTGTTTTGACTGTGGCTCCTCCTTCACTCTGTTGTCCGATAAGAGTTGGGTAATTATGTTTCGAAAAGAATGCAAATTATGCTTCTGACTTTTGTGATGACAAGAACCCGAGGAAGCGAAGAAGATGAAGAAGAAATATAAGAATTAAAATAATATTCATTCATCAAAAACTGTTGACTTTTGTGGAATTGTATTCTCGAGAACTGATCAATTAAGCTGATTTATAGCTATACTTATTCAAAAAATATGCCACTAACGCATTCAAGTCTTAAAATATGACCACCTTAAACATGAAAATATTTTAAAAAATTGTCAAAGCTTCGACTTGTTAGTAAACTTTGTCTTTGAGTCGCCATACCTTCAATGAAAATTCCTGCGAGAGATGGTAACATTTTTTTTGTATACTCAATTGGTTTTGTGGCTATCCGCCCTGCAGATTCTGTGTAAAAACGGATGTGATCTCATTTTCGAGTCCTACAGTCTAATTTTTGTCTAAGTGTTATTAGACATATAAAAAATGTCAAAGAAAGAGGCACTAAAAGTGCTAGGATAATGGAAACTGTACATAAAGGGAGGAAAACGAATAGTTTAATGGATCTATCATGCACAGAAAGAGTATAAGATGATCGTCATCGCTTGAATTCAAAAATGACTAACGAATTATTCAATGCACACGTGTCGAAGGTTCACTCTGTGAGTTATCTGCAATAGTCTGCAATATAGCAAGCAAGTTTTTCATTGCCATGCCAACGCTTTGACATTCCTTTTAATGTATAGAATGTGTTTTTATACCCGGTACTCAAAGAGTATATCGGGTATATTGTATTTGTGCACAAAGTGAATGTATGTAACACACAGAAGGAAACGTTTCCGACCCCATAAAGTATATATATTCTTGGCCAGCATCAATAGCCGAGTCGACAGAGCCATGTCTGTCTCTCCGTCTGTCCGTCCGTCTTGTTTGTCGGCTAGTTCTCAGAGACTATAAGAGCTAGAGCCACCAAATTTTGCATCCATACTTCTGTATGCTCACAATGAGCCACGCCACCTTCCGCCACCGAAAAAGGGCGAAAACCTAAAAAAACCTACAATTTTGAAGATAAAAGAAAACTAAAAACGCCATTCCGTAGGGATCAGATCATATGGGATCCGATTGGATTATTATTATAGCCATAATGAATAAATCAATTTGCAGTGGCTAAACCCACCCTGTCCCGCAGCTTTTGTTGTTTTTTTTTTGACATTCTCTTTCACACTCAGCTTCGTGTAGTCAGCGAGAAGTGTTGTAGATGTAGATGACAGATGAAGAACAAATTTAAAATTTGACAAAACACCGCTAAAGTGCCGGGTATAAAGTTATGACGCGTAAGAAGCGTCTCACACGTCCCTTCTCGTTTTTTTGCGACTTTTAATTCAGTTGACAGCAGCTTGGCTGCTCTCAATCACACCAACACGAACGCAGACCATTGCATACCACTCGAATCAATTTCACTGACTGACTGACTGACTGACTGACTGACTGATTGACCCCTGCAGGCCCTCGACCTTCACATTGACTTTATCTTTTCGTGGTCAGCACGTGGGTTTGGTTCTGTGGGGGCTTTTGTGGACTAAAAAGGTCTTGTCCAAGGATAAATGTTGTTTTCACTGTGTGGTCCTGTGCTCACTCTCGTGTCCGATGAGAGTTGAGTTTTGGCAAATGAAATGTTTGGTAATTATGTTTTTGGATGCAAATACCTAAAGCACATGAAAGAATAATGAGAATAGGATGCAGAATTTTGGATCTATCATGCAGAAGAATAAGATTGTTAATCATATAATATTTATTTTAGAAAAACGGAAGGCGAAATCGCTAGGAAAGTTTTCCTCTAGTAATTGCGAAAATTTCGTACGAAGTTTCCTAAATTTCCACTGAATATTAGTGGCCATGCCCCCCACACACACACACACACACACACACACCCAAACACACACTTATATATTATTTAAAACAAAAATTTCTCAATTAATGTAAATGAATTCCCCGAACCCCCCAGGGGGGTGGTAATGTAAACCGAAGCCCCTAACACCATGAACCATAAACCCCACAGAGAACAAGATTTGAATGTGACATGTGCCTCGCATAACACACACACACACACACACACACATAGCCCACAGAGGCCATGGAAAAGGCCAAGAAAGCTTAAAGACTTGGGCCAAAACTCTTAAAGTGGGCTTTATGGGGTTAAGTGGGGGCGGCGGTTGGGGTGACTGCGGGTCTTGTAAGGGTTTTAGTTGCGGGGTTTATGTCAACGCGTTGGACTTTACTTAATTACCGGGAAATTTGTTAATATTTGCTGTACTCCTCATGCACACAGACAGAGACACTTCACAGACCCTGCTCCAACAGAAGCTTCTCCTTTCGCTCTCTCTCCGCTCTCTCTCTCTCGCATTTTCTCGTTCTCTATGCTTCCCCATTTGCTTGCGCGCATAAAAAGTGATAGAGCGAGGAAGAGACAGAGGTGCAGGGTGCAGAGTGCATGGTCCGTGTTGAGTGCTTTGTCGTGCGGTCGTAATTTAATTTTTTACTAAAAGAAAGCAAAGAAAAACGGATAGGAAGCAATAGCGAAGAGGGAGAGTGAAGTAAGAGAGGGAGCAGGAAGAGAAAAGAGTAGCGAAACAAGCGAGAGAGAGAGAGAGACACAGAGAGAGCGAAGAAGAAGGACACTCGAAAGTATGCAATGCAAAATTATGTTATGGCACCATGCAACTCTCTGTGCTTGTGTTTGTGTGGCAACGGATGCGAATAAAGGGTAAAATGCAAAATGGCCAATGAGCCAAAGAACCGCCTCGTGCAGAAGCCATATAACACACACAGACACACACACCATTGCAGAATTTTGCATGCCACAAATATTTTTCGGGGCCTAAATTGCAACCGCAGATTACAGCTTGAAAGTAAAGTAAAACTTCGAGCATCCAAAATGTAGACCCAGCAAACACTTTGAGAGCGATTGTGACAGTGGTCTGCTGCGTGCCAAACATGGCCAAATAACTGTTCCCGATCCGTGGAATATTCCTGGACATCCAACAGCTTTAACCAGTTGGGCCAAGTAGGGTGTCAACTCATTGAAAGTGCCGGCAAGCCCGTCACCTATGAGGTAGTGATGGAGTTGATGGCAAACATGAAGAACCGTCCCCTCACCACACTTGAGAGTCTCAGAGTTCTTGTTCTTGGCCTAATGAAAGGACATCAATTAAATATAATGCAAATAAATAAACGTTTCTTCGTTTCTATTGCAGATGATGGAGCATGCCTGGCGCAACTATAAGCTGTATGCTTGGGGCAAGAACGAGCTGCGTCCGCTGTCGCAGCGTCCGCATTCGGGCAGCATATTTGGATCCTATGATCTGGGTGCAACAATTGTCGATGGCCTGGACACGCTGTACATTATGGGGCTGGAGAACGAGTATCGGGAGGGTCGTGACTGGATTGAGCGTAAATTCACGCTGGACAACATCAGTGCAGAGCTGAGCGTGTTTGAGACGAACATTCGGTTTGTGGGCGGCATGCTGACCCTGTACGCCTTCACCGGTGATCCGCTGTACAAGGAGAAAGCACAGCATGTGGCCGACAAGCTGCTGCCTGCCTTCCAAACGCCCACGGGCATACCCTATGCCCTGGTCAACACAAAGTCCGGCGTGGCCAAGAACTATGGCTGGGCATCGGGCGGTAGCTCGATCCTCTCGGAATTTGGCACACTGCATTTGGAGTTTGCCTATCTGAGTGACATTACCGGCAATCCGTTGTACCGCGAACGCGTTCAGACCATCCGCCAGGTGCTCAAGGAAATCGAAAAGCCAAAGGGATTGTATCCCAATTTTCTCAATCCAAAGACGGGCAAATGGGGACAACGTAAGTGGCAGTGGATTATTCCTCACTGTAGTGTTCTCTGATCATTTCTGTTGTTGCAGTTCACATGTCGCTGGGCGCCTTGGGGGACAGCTACTACGAGTACTTGCTGAAGGCCTGGCTGCAGTCGGGACAAACGGACGAGGAGGCGCGCGAGATGTATGACGAGGCAATGGTGGCGATCATGGATAAAATGGTGCGCACCAGCCCCAATGGACTGACGTATGTGTCCGATCTCAAGTTTGATCGTTTGGAGCATAAAATGGATCATTTGGCATGCTTTTCAGGTGAGTTTTGAATCGATTTACACGAGGATGCCACGATGGCTGTAACCCTCCAACTCTCTTTTAATTCCATTCCAGGCGGCCTGTTTGCCCTAGGCGCTGCCACACGCCAAAACGAGCACCGGGACAAGTACATGGAGGTGGGCAAGGGCATTACAAACACTTGCCACGAGAGCTACATACGAGCGCCGACACAACTGGGACCCGAAGCATTCCGGTATGATCAATAAATCTTTGCTGCAAACACCACAACAGCGATCTCTGTCTCTTCGTAAAGTTTCAGCGATGCTGTGGAAGCGCGGGCCCTGCGGTCACAGGAAAAGTACTACATACTGCGTCCGGAGACATTTGAGAGCTACTTTGTGCTGTGGCGCCTCACGCACGATCAGAAGTATCGCGATTGGGGCTGGGAGGCGGTGCTGGCACTGGAGAAGCATTGCCGCACACCACATGGCTATTGCGGCCTGCGTAATGTCTATCAGCAGGAGCCACAGAAGGATGATGTGCAACAGAGCTTCTTCCTTGCCGAAACACTAAAGGTTCGAGTCACAATTAAACACGACATGAGGAAGCTTAAACCAATAATTATCTTGTTTACTGTATCTGTGTCTCTAGTATCTGTACTTGCTGTTCTCGGATGATTCGGTACTGCCGCTGGACGAATGGGTGTTCAACACGGAGGCGCATCCGCTGCCCATTAAGGGTGCCAATCAGTACTATCGTCAGGCGCCCGTTACGCTGCCCGTCTCGAATGCCTCATAAGAGACCCGACACTACTGGCAGCTGCTTCTCTTGTCTATAGCAATGCACTTTACTTAGCTCCTCATATGTACTAAAGCCAAAAGTGCATATAACCTCCTCTTTTTTTCTTCTTTTTTTTTGTTTTTTTTTTTAAGTTTTAAGCTAGTTTACAACGTAATGACAACTACAACTGCATAAGGCAACAAAAGAAAAGAAGGAAAGTAACGAAATGAAAATGAAAATGAAAATGTAATCTTTAGCAGGCACACAGCAAACCACACACAAACGAGAAAAAAACTTTCAATGTAACATATTTATCAAAGCTAAATTATGGTATCCGTTTACATATAATTATATCGTAGTTCAATTGTAGCTGTCTTCAGACACAATTCTAATCTCTATCTCTATCAACAAATTTGACAGTGGGCCTCAAAGACCCCAACAACATTTTCAACTTCAATACAAAGATGATGAACGATACATGATAAATAATAATGTAGATGTAGAAAAAACTCTTGATATTAAAAACATTGATATGTAAAACGATATATATGTATGTTTATATATGTACATATATACATATATGTATATATATGTTAAACTCAGGTGTTCTAATTATGATTTACCTTGCGCTCTCAAGGCTCTTTCTCTATAACCAACTAACTATAAAGACTAGTAAAAGTAATCGTATCTAACTCTCTCAATCATTCTACACGCAATTCTCAATCTATGACTATATCTTTTCTACTGTACGATTATTGTATGTACAACTAGCAGGCATTTCTCTTGCTCTAATTTCCAACTTTGTTTTGTAAATAATTCACTTTCACTCCCAAAAATGAAGGATGAAAACGAAAATGAGCAACAGAATAAAAGATGATAAGAAAATTGAATTGATATTTATATATATAAAATATAAATATAATCTAACATAAAAGTGTTTATTTTTTAGACTAAATATATAGAGAATATGTTTAGAAATATTATATAGAAACTAGCTTACTTTATGAGGGCAACAATTTAACGCAAATTACCTTAAATCCAGAACATCAAACGAATAGAATTGTAAATTAAATATAATATATAGTATATGTATATCTCTATATTTGTAATAAACTAATTATACAAGGGCACGAGCAGAGAGAATGGTAACATAATTTTTAAACGAAATGTAAAGGTTTTTATAATCTTAATCATGATAATTGTAATTGTAATCATAGGCCTTAACGACAGACACACACATACACAAAAAAACACCTTTATAGATGAGTAATTGAATAGTTTTCGTGCAGGTGATTTAAACAGACAACAATTAATTCCAATAATGACATAAAAGCAACAACAAAATATTTAAACAATTTCAGAAATAATAAACTATAAAAACAACAAATTACAAGCCAAGAAAAATATAAAAAAAGTAGATTACCTAAACACATCAATTAAAAATAAGAAAAGGAGATAAAAACAATGACGAAATTCAAGAAAATATCAACTTAAAGGAAGCACACTCACTTTAATTGAAAGGTGAACAAATAAACGTTAAAAAGTTGAAAAAACGAGCTTTAAATGAAATAATTGAAATGAAATGATCTAAAGAGAATCGAATCTTAATAAAAATAACCAACAGATTATAAAAATCACCAAGCAAAGTGATTAGAAAGAGTTTGTAACTAAAGCTGAATAAATCATTACATTTTATGAAAACACCAAATTAAATGACAAACTAAGTAACAATTAAAGGTATCATAAAATAACTTAAAACAAAATGAAAATTAAATAAACTTAGTCTCAAAAATATATTCTTTAAATGTTGTTATTACCCTTTTGATATTGGACAGCTAATGATTAACTTGAAATAGTTTTAAATAAATAATAACGAGAAAAAGTAAAAACATAAACACTTAATTGGAAAATCTAAGAAAAGTGTAAATGACAGCATTAAAAATTAACACAGGATAAAAATCACAAGTAAATTAAAACTATTTAAATAAATATAATGGTAGACTTAACACCAATTTTTTTGTTTGTTTAGATCAAATTAGAATTGAGGCGATTGATACACATGTGTATTATGATATATACACATATTAGTAATAATTATGCATGGTATATGTATGTATGTATCGGGCGATGCGATACAATATAAAGATTCGAGTGGCAATATGTAAATGCATGACCATGAATGGATTGCATACATATATCCGCAGTTAATCGACTGCTGGAGGTTACATCTGTATTTGGATTAAAAGCATAAGTTTAATAAAGATCTAATGAATAACTTAATACAGAACGGATCATTGGATATTAACATTTATACCCATTGCAGGGGTTATCAATGGAGAGATGTCAGGCAGAGATTAGATTCGGATCAATTTCAAGCAGATACTTGAAGAAATTGAAGATGCATTCAAAGCTTTATAACTTTCAGTTTATTTACTGTACCGATAGGAATAATACAATTTAACACCTTTTTGAGTACAGTTTTCAGTGTTTGTATAGTGATGCTTGGATGAAAAAGATATGTGAAAGATAACCCTTTGACGTCTCTTAATCAAATCTATCATATTGAATACCAAATAATTCCTCATAATGCTCAATTCTTTGGCTTAGAACTGTAACCCGTATTGTTCTTTATCTCGACATTCAATGATAATTTATCAATAGCTTGTCTACCTTTAACTAATACAACGCCCGTCAGCAATCAATGGGCTTGGAGTACACAATTAAATACTAAAGCTATTCGCGTGCTTAATTAATGAGCCGCCAACCCATATACATATGTACGTACAGTGCGTGCTTAAACTACATGTATGCCCGTGTATATGTTAAAGTGTGCGTATACTTAATGAACAAACTTCGCACAAAAGGCAAGTCACAAAGGAAAGTGAGGTTAACAACATTCGAGAACCCGGAAAGGGAGTCCGGCAGACAGTCACCCTGCCCCCCTACACACTCCACTTAATTCCCGACAAATGTATCTCTCCAATTGCCGTTCAAAGTCCAACCGTAAGCATCAAAACAGCTCTTGCAGTCCCCGGAATGGAGAATGGCAAAACGGGAACAAAGCATAAACATAAAATGAACTGCAAACGACCTGCAATCCCACCACCGCCCACTTTCCACACCCGCGATACCGAAATTTTTGCAACGAAAACCGCTCGCACAAAGGCAAACAGAGGGAGAGCGAACAGCAGAGACCGGTCGGTCTCTCCATTGCCTTGCTCTTTCGAGTGACGCTCTCTCGCTCTCTGGCTTTCTTTGTGTTCTCCCGTGCCTGCTTGGGGTTCTCTGTTTGGTTGTTGTTTCTCCTTTGTTGGCTAGACCAAGGCAAGGTGTTTTCGATGTTAGGTGATGTGTCGCAAGGGTTTCTCAATTTCATTTAGAGCTTGAGCACAAAGGTAATGGAGAGCTCAGGAGAGTGGTAATCGCCACCTTATTAAAATGTACAATGGACGAGCCCACAAAACCAGACCCAACCAAGCACAGCTGGGTTCTCTGTGTTCGTTTTTGTTGTCTGGCTGCTTTGCCACCCTCGATTTTTCAGAGAGGCAGCGAGAGAGTTTGCTTAGACTGATTTTCCGTTAACTGCAGTTGCGCGCTTATGCTTTCAGGGTATCTGCAGGTCGACTCTTGTGCCGAGCGTTGCGTTCCGTTTTTGTTTTGTTTGTTGATGCGAATGGCGGCGTCGCTTCTAGCGAACCGCACAGTTCGTTTCGAGTGTTCGAGGAGAGCGCCAGCAAAACTCCAATAGAAGCAGCGACAGTGCTCCCAGCTCCTACTGCATCTCAAGGAAACCCCTGATCTTCCAGTGACAGTGTTTATTTTTTGCAAGTGCAAGTGACAGCAGAATGCCCTTCCCTATTCATCCGCCCAAGCAGATGCCCTGCCCCCACTGGCAGCATTTCCCCATCAGCCCGGTGGACACCAAGGCCAATCCGTTCGACTCCATGGGCGGAGCCGCTAGCGCCGCCAATGGCTCCACTGCGGTGAACAAGCCACCAGAGCCAGTTTCCTATCGCTACTGTCTGCAGTGCAAGGCGAGTGGCAAGGAGGGAGGCAACAACTCCGACCGGGACTAACGGGAGGGCAATGCACCGAACCGACCCGGCCAGCTCGGCTCACCTTCTAGCCACCCACAATCCACCATCTACTGCTAACCACAATCCACCTTCAACGCCATCATAATCATCGTTCACTTCAGACGCTTCCAATGTGACACTAACATAATATAAAGAGAGAGGAAGCGCCCTCAGTGGCTGCTGCTGCTGCTGCTGTTGCTGAACACTCGAAAGTTCTGCTCTGCTGGAGAAGACGCTTGGCAGCGGTGCAGCGGCACCAGAAGTGCATTTTGGAAACTTAATTAAAATGAAAATGGGAAAACTAAGTTTTTTTGGTTAAGCCTAAGCAGATGTTTTTTTTTGTTTCTATTTTTACCTGTTTTGCGTGCCAATTTTCGCTTTTAATTTAAGCATTTTGTATTTAGAGCTAAAGACTACAATTTATACGATTTTATATGGATCTTAATAAGCACGAATAAAACGCACGACGCATTTTAAACAAGAAGTAACCACACTGTATTCGGGGGTCGAAACATTTGATACTCTTGCATATCCATTGTTACTAACATTTGTCCAAACATTCGCTGCAAGTTATAGTACTCTCTGAAAGTGTATCAAAACGGGTTCCACGCGTATGCTACTCTGTGAGTGCGCGTTTGTGTTTTGTGGGTTCTTGCTCAGCGGCACAGTTTTTGTTGTTTCTTCATTATTTTTGGGCCTCAACCCAGACTTTGTTATTTGTTTTCGTCTTCAGTTTCGCTCTCAGCCGATCGTTTCGTTTCTGTTTTTATCAATTTCTCAAGGTCAAACTGTACAAACAAAGGTGCGATAAGCTGGGAGGGACAGAACCAGCGCGGCTTGAATTTTGGTGGTCCGTTCTGGCACATTCGTTGCTGCTTCTTCTCCACCAATGATAGGAAGATAGAGACGAAGCGAGAGAGAGAGAGAGAGTGTGAGAGCGATAAGTTCAACAAACCGTTGGAACGTGGTGGAGAGTATAAAGAAAGCGAAAGCAAAGAAGAGCTGCATTGGTCTGGCGCATGCAAAAATGCACTCCGCGTACAGTGGTGTCTAACAAGTTGTAGCCCTAGAGCTCTCCTCTTTTCATGAACCCTTTTTTGCACATATTTGTACTCACATTATATCTTGGATGTCCCTTTGGCTCCGACAGTATTTAATTTTAGTAAATAGAGAGTGTCTTAGATGTGTATGACATACAATCACTTATCGACTGCACTATGTCCAGTCTGTACACTATATAAGGCTTATCGCGTGATGTGAGAGTGGTGGTGCACCACGAATGCGAGTGCGAACAAAACACACTTAATACAGTCAAGCACTTTGTGTTCCTGCTTAACAAATACATCATTCCCTCTTCGCATTTTGATAACTTAAATTAACTTTATAAAAATAATGACACATTTCTGTATTCAATTGACGTGTTCTGAGTATATTTACGATATTTTTGACTTAATAATGATTTTATTGTTTCTTTTTATACCCTTATCTTCTGATATGGTCGTTATCTAGGGGCGTCGAGAACGTGCCCCCCAAAAAAAGACGCACACTGACACATAAAGATATGAATGCAGAGGCAGATGTGTACATATAAATGGTACGAACATGCCGACAAACATGACACACAAACAGTTGCGGTCATGCCAATAGTAATGCTGCATTAAGTGTTCACATCTGGTAGAATTAATTGAAAAGGCTGGCTATGAGAGTACTCAGTATCAGAGATTTGTACATGATTATTATCTTCATTAATAATAATAATAATAATTACACAAATACAAGAAAAACTCTGCATCATAATCATTTAAACCCGTAAATCTGTCAAAATCCGCGTGCAATGCGAAGACGTTATTGCCGCACTGTGTGTACATATGTACATGCATATGGTTTTAATACATAAATTTGTATGTGTATCTGCTGGTCCCACTGCGGTAATAAGTTGCTCGATCTTTTTTCTGCTCTCTTTTGCTCGTCACTCACTCTCCCACTCTCAATTTGCATCATCCTTTTCCAATGTTTGTGCTTTCAAAAGCTTTCAAACAGCTTGCAAAAAAAGCATGGCTCTCTTTTGCGCTGGCTGGCTTTCTCTCTTCTCTCTGTGTAAGTTCGTTCGCGTCATGTGCTCTAGGCACCGCTCCGTTTCGTTTCGTTTCGTTTCGTTTTGGTTTCGTCTCCTCCGTCGCATCTTCAATCTTCGTGCTAGAAAGAGGAGCCGCCACTGCCACGGCACGCATCCACTCAAAAGACAGTGAGTGTGCCTAGCAGAGGCAGCAGCGAGGACATGGACATGGGAGCAGCAGCCACAGTCGCATAGTCAAGCGCAGCAGCCACAGTCGCCAGCAATTGCAAGGGCTCCGCCTTCGAGAGGTCCGCCGCCTGAGAGTCCGAGTTGAGTTTTTTTTTTCACGTGTGTGGGTGTGTGCTCTACACTGTTTTTTTCTGTTCTACACTGTTGTGCACTGCTACTCTGTTCTGTTCTGTTCTGTTCTACTATGTTGTGCTCTGTGCTATTCTGTTCTATTCCCACGCACCAAAACGTGTCCTGATTTGTCCTGCTCCGGTTTTTGCGTGCGTTTGTGTGTGTGGCGATGCAGCTAGTGCAACCGCGTGCAGCGGCAGGGACACCAGTGTGTAACGGTAAAGACTTACAGTGCGACGTGTGCCAATTGTGCTGTCACTGTCCCTCCCATTCTCCGCCGCTCATGTATGTACTTGTTTCAAGATTATTATATGCCGTTTGTTTTTTTGCTGCCTTTGCATTTCCCGTCTTCTTCTTTTGGCAGCTACGTAATTGCGCTGCTGCTGCTGCTGCTGCTTCTGCTGCTCTTGCTTTTTTTTTTTCAGTGTGTGCCTCTGTTTGTGTGTGTGCGGGTGAATGCAAAAGTGCGCGAAGCAAAGTCACATGCATGTATAGTGCACATGTATCGTAAATGTACTGCTGTCAATAGAACAGGCTCTAATTAGTGTGCGTTAACGCTGCTTCCTTGTGGTCGCAACAGGCCCCCTCTCTCCTAGAATGGGTGTCTATATAGCCATATAGACATGATATGTGAATGCGGTAGTCTTTTCTCTATGTTGTTGTTCTTTTGCATGTGCTCTCGTTCGCTCTCCATGCGAATGGGCGTGTGTGTGTGTGTGCAATAAAATTGTATAATGGTTGTTGTAACAGCTAAGCTAAGCCAGGACACCCACCCACACCCCACACTACCCTAAATGTATTTCCAATTGGAAAAGGCGACCCCCAAGAGGCGAAAATAACAGGAAATGAAGCGGAATATGGTAACAAAAATAAAAACGAAACTCAGCAAAAATCAACAACAATTAAATTGATAAAACTTTGAGACCAAAAGTTCCCAGGAAAAGACAAAACTTTGCCGGATAATGTGACCCAAATTTATTGAGGCCCGCACGCCCTCCTAAATAGTTTCCTTGCTTAGTTGAGAAGTTATTCAAAATTCCGAGGCTGAAACCCATTTTGTAGTGTTTTTGTGTGTTCTTAAAGTTTCCTTTACACATGTATTTTCTGAGATATAAAGCTCATTTGAGGCAAATATCTCAAAATAAAACATTTTGTCTTCTCCATTTTGTATGAGTCTACAATTTTAGGTGTTTGCTTACTGACTTGCTTTCTTTCAAATGCTTTCTTTAAAAATTTATATAATTTCTTGTAGCATTTGGAGGTCCTCTGTTTTAGTTTATCAATTTTTCGGATATATTTTCTGTGTCTTGTTACAGAGTTTTTTGAATAAAAGCCGTTTTAAATTTGGGGTCGTTAGAACCATAAAATATGCCAACACATGCTGAAGGGTCCTCTGTGCCGCCCCCATTCCATATAACGCTGAAGAGTCACGTTTTTGACCCATTTTCACATGCTTCATGCCTCGGAGCATAAAAGCTGTGCCTCATCTCCGGGCCTCTTTTGAGCCTTGTCGTATTAACCATTGAATCCACTTAACCTTCGAGTGGGTACAAGTACCATTGCCAGGCCCTGTCTCTCTGATGTAATTCCATTTGATTTGCAATGGTTAACCAGTTCCCTGCCTGCCACTGCCACTGCCACTGCCACAGACATTCGGCATTTTGCGGTTTCTGGTGTATGCGGCTGATCCACCCATGCCACATGCCCCAGGCCTCCATGAATGGGTTCCTGATTGTACAATGTAGATACTATGTAGAAATATGTGTGTAAGTTTAAGTGGTTTGTCGTTCTTGCCACATGAATACACTGTTGCAAGTCAGTAAGTTTGATAGCTTTTGGGTGTGTAGTTGTTGCCGAATTTGTGACAGATATAATTTAACTGTAATTTGTTTGTCTTTCGGTTCTCTCTTCGGTTCTCTCCCTCTCTTTCGCCAGTAAACCCATTTGTGACCTAAGGCCAGGGTCCAAGACCAGACCAAACCAGACCACACCAGCAACTCAGCTTGTTCTAACCTCAACCAAACTAAACGAAACGAGACGAAGCGAACAGCAATGCAACGGAAGTGCAATCATTGAAATGATTGATTGAACGATTGATTGTTTTTTTTCACCCGCAAAATAAGCCTAACCCCACAAAAATTATCAATAAGCCGCAGCCGATGACTGGACACATGCTTGGATCTCCGGACTAACGATCAACTGAAACACCGTGAGGCAAAACCAACCACAGACTCATTTACTGGTGAGTATTTTTAGGGAGTTTCGGAGTAGAGCTTCGAGGCATTGGATCATTGGACACGTGTAAGCGGATGATCATTCAAATTCGAGAGAAAGAACTAGGATCGAAAGCAATAATATTCCGCATAGATTTTGCTCTTTCAACATATTTTTGAATACATTTTTGGAAGCTTCAAGTAGGACACACCTCTTTTGAACACTCGAATGTTTACGCTTACGTCTGGTCCACATGATTTTCAACGCCAGCTTGCAATCACAAAAATAAGCAAAACAAACAAATTGTTACATATGCACATCAACGTTTATTTACAGCTAGCCCATTGGTTGGGCCCCACACCAAACTGGCCCATCAATTTTGGTTCTCCTACCCGCCACCGGGCGCTGGCGGCGGTTCCTCAAGTGAGTTTTACGGTTTTCGCATGCGAGCGCTGCATTTTGGCCCCCTTCTACTACTAAATAATAAGAACTACTCTACTACTCCTCCTCCTTCTCTAACCTGCTCCCCCTTTTCATTTTTGTTGTTTGTCCATCGGTGTCTATGTAATTTGATTGATCGATACATGAACGACAAATCGTCCTATAGCAAATAGTCTAGCCATCAGTCTCCTCCCCGACGGGCAATGGGAAGCACTGGGCGAATCCCCGCATGGGCAGCACTGAGCACCAGATGCTACGCTGTTGGATCTGTGTTCCCGCAGCTTGGGAAGGGAAGGGGACTGAAGCGTATTGTCCTTTATACTGTTTCGAGTTTTTTTGTTGGGTAAAGAATTTCCTTCTTGTTTTTCCTTATGTTTGGTTATCGTGAAACACTGTATGACTTAGGCCATCCTATGAGTCCACTCTCTTTATATCTTTGGTACTATCTGTATTATCATATTACATATATATCTATATATATCTGTACGTACGTATATGTCTGTATGTCTGTGTCCTTGTCTTGGTACGTTTATTGATAAGTGATAACTCCTCTCAAAACATACATATCTAAAAATATATATATATATTGTATATCTCTCTATATATTGTCGTGTATTACCTGTGTAACCTAATCAGACATTAGCAGATGATTACCCCATTTCGTTTTGGCATTACTTAGGTAAATATATCGTATCGTATACATATATATCGTACTTATATATCATTTGATTGTAGTTAGGAAACGATAGCAATAGGCATATAAACAAGACATATAGAGCCAAAGCCACGGATCATGAAGAGATAGTTGTTTCGTTTTACTACGAGTAGATTGTAAAGCAGTATAAGAACGTTTTATTAGCAATGGTTTTTATTTAATTTTCTTTAATTTTTCTAAGCGGCAGCTATGAAAATTGTTTACCAACAACAAAAACGTTTTTTCGAAGGGTTTAAGCCAACAAATTGTTATGGAGTTATGCCAACTAGTCGTTGGTTCGCTGTGCAATGGAAAAGTGATGCCCATTGTTGAAACTTTCGACAAGTGGGTAGCACTCTTTTTCGCTCACACTATTTGTTGGCTTTATGCTTCTGACATGAGCTATAAATAAGATTTAGTTCCAATTCAAGTGCTAATAATTGAACAATTTGTGTGTTTGTCTTTCTTTCTTTTGCTCTTCTTTGATTGTAACGTCTTTCAACACCACAACAACAACAACAACATCAACATCAACATCAACATGAAAAATATATACCATAGTATAACAGTTTTAATTGTAAACCAATAAGGAATCAAAAACAAATAATCAAATCGGAAAAGAAAAAAAAGAAACCAAAACCAAAAAATAAAAACAGCAGAGAATTAGAGAGATTCTTCGAATAGTACGGCGATCTCTCTTACTCTGAAATCAGCTATCCATCTCTCTTCTCGCTCAATCTTCCTCTTTCGAATGAAACACACACACACACACAAGACACTCAACGCACTCACCTAACGGTATTATAACGGATACGAATTCGACCACGATTCGGCTTTCGGGTTTGCGGTTTTCGCGTTGCGCGCACCATTTTTGAAAGTGCTCTCCCCTCATAGAGAATATTGCAAATAAAACAAAAGAAAACGAAACGAAACGAAATGAAATGAATACAAAACGAAGCGATGCAAAAGAAATTAAAAGAATTGAAATGAAAGGAAAATAACAGGAAAGAAACGAGAAAAACACCGTTAAGCTAAAAAACACGAACATCCATAAACCCACAAAGAAAACAGTAAACAACAACTACAACAACAACAGTAACAGTAACAGTAACAGTAACAGTAACAAAGAACAACAGTTACAACAACATCAGACACACTTTGAGGTAAGGAAGTAAGTCTTTCTCTGTCTCTCTGCCATCCCAACCTTCCCGTACCGCCATCACTTTCTGTGTCGCTCTCTCTCTCTCTCTCTCTGTCTCTCTGTGCCTTTATCTCTGGTCTTGTAGTTGTGTTGGCAACCTCTGCCCTGCCCTGCCCCGCCCCTGTCCTGTCCTGCCCTTTCATGGCCCCCATACATTATGCCCCTTAGCGTGAACCCCTAGTTGAAAGAAAATTCCGTTATACCGTTGACTGTTCCGTTACGTACTCGTAGATTTGGATTTCGTTTCACGTTCCACCACCTCTCGCTCGCTCTGCTTTCCTTTGAGTTGTTCCAACATATTTTCTTTGCTGGTTTCTGTTTTTGTTCTAGTTTTGCCTTTTCCTTTTTTTCTTTTTGTTCTTGTCTTGTAGAACATTTTAGTTGAATGATGAGTCCCGCCCCGCCCCCAAAGCCCGCCTCGTACACGCCCAGTCAAAAAAAAAAAAAACAAAAAAATAAGAGGATATGAATGTTGATTTGTGTGCGTGCACTGCTGCAACCCACTGTACGATGTGCCGTGTTTAACCGCAGATAAATCTGACAACGGGTGAACCGTTAAGCGGGTAAAACGGTTCAAGCGGGTTCTAGTCAAGGCTAACGCAAGCCTCTGTGTCTATCTGTCTGTTTGTGTGTGATTATGCCTGTGTCTCTGAGTTTGTGTGTGTGTGTGTGTGTGGTGGCGCTACCCTGAGCTCAACAAGTTTATCCTTCCAGCCTCCTCTTCCACGTCCTTCTCCTTCCTGCTGCTGCGGCTCCCACTGCTGCATGCTAACCTTGCTCATTGTGTATGCGCACACTCTTGCGGCCCACTGCGAATGCACTCAAACGTCGTATGCGCCGTATGTGTCGACTACAAATGCATACATACATACGTGTGTCCGTGTGCGTGTGCGTGTGCGTGGGTGTGTGTCTGTGCTGTGTGTGAATGTACATACATAGTTACTCGCGTTCAAGCGGTTGAAGCGGTTAAACGGTATGCTAACGGGTGTAAACGGTTTGGTTCTCCCAAAGCTTAATAATCGCCTGACGCAAGTCGCTGAAAAAAAATACAAAAAAAAAACAAAAACAAAAAAAACATACAAGAAAGACAAGACGCGACGCGACGAGAGGCAAGGCAACGCAGCGACGACTAATTGGGATAGTCCCCGTCCCGGCCCGGCCCGGCCGTGCGCCGTTTTTGTTCGGGTCAGTGTCGTTTGGGTCTTTGCCAGCGTCTGGCCTGTGCCTGGCCTGGGTAGAACTGCGAACTGGGAACTGAGAACTGAGAACTGAGAACATGTCGCCGCCGCGCAAGCTGAGCCGCTACCTAATGGCCGTACGCGGACGTGGCCAGAACCAGGAGACGGAGTGTAAGTAGAGATGGAATATGTCCCCCCACACGCACACACACACACACACACACACACACGCACAACAACACCCAACAACACAACACACAAACTTCGTGCCAGGCGATTTGATGTGCATGGCGCGGCGTGGCGTGGCGTGTGGTGTGTCGTGGTGTGCCGTGGAGTATTTTGGTGCGTGGTATTTGCTGCTTGTTGTGTTTGTTGCTTGCGTGCGTGAGGGGCAGGGGCAGGGGCAGGGTGCGGTATGGACATGGGCATGCTCTCTCGATGTTGTGGTGTTTGGCCTTGATATAATCCACAAAATGCAAATGCAAATGCAAATGCAGATGCAGATGCTGCGATACCTATGTATATGTATTTTACATCTGTATGTAAATGTGTGTGTAAATGTAAACCTGCAAATGTAAATGTAAACCTGCAAATGTAAATGTAAATAGTGAATACTGAATAGCATGCTGCTCGTTTTCCTCCCCCTCCCCCCACCCACCATTTTTAGTAAAGATTTTTGGAGTAATTTTCTCAGCATGCTGTCGAAAAACGCTTCGCATAAAATAACAGTAACAAATACCGTAACAAGAAAAATGAAAACCAAATTCAAAAAATGCCAAACATTGAAATCAGCTTGAACATTCGACTCTCTGTCTCTCTTTCTCTTCCACTCTCTCTCTCTCTCTGTCTCTCTTGTCTTCTGTTGTGCTTTCTCTTTTCTCTGGCAGACAGCAAAAACGCACAAAGCGACGAGGACAAGCAACGCGATCGACAGCGCAACGAGCGCGAGGCCAAAAAGGAAGAGCAGGACGCCATCAACTACAAGGTGAGTGTGTGTGTGTCGCTCCCGCTCTGAGTCGCTCTCTCTCTCTCTCTCTCTGTCTCTGTCAATCGCTGAGTCGCTCTCAGTATGTGCGTGTGCTAGTGTGTGTGTCAACAAGCGCGTAATTAGCCGAACAAAAAGTAATAACCAATTAACAAACGCAAAGCAGAAAGCAGAAAGAAAACAAAAAGCAAAAAGCATAACCGATAACTACCGATTAATGATAACCTAAAATATAACCGATAACCCGATAACATGGCGGCTTAATACACAAACAACAATTTATAGTAAGAATGCACTTTGCAACAATTGCATGCAAACAGCGCGACAAGGAGCAACGGGAGGCACGCTTGCTGGACTTTGAGATACGGCGTCAGCAGAAGCGCGAGGAGCAGAACCAGCAGCGCCAGCAGCAGCAGCATCAGCACCAACACCAGCAGCAGAAGGAGAAGGAGCAAAAGGAGCTGAAAGAGCAATCATCATCGTCGTCGTCGCACCATTATACGCCCAGCGAAAAGAGTCCACCAACAGCATCCACTTCCCAGAAGCAGCGCCAACAATTGCAACTGCACCAGCAACAGTCCACGCAGCAGCAGCAGCAGCAAGCAACGGCCAGCGGCAGTGGGAGCAGCAATACACCCGTGACACCTAAGCTACAGACCCCGCCACCGGATCGCTGTATACCGCCAGCATTTCGTAGCCGATCCATTGAGCGAGAAATCCACTACGAGCGCAAGCGTTACTCCACACCGGAATCGGCAGAGATCAAGGTTTTTGCATAGATTTACTCCCACACCCCCCCCCACAACCAACCCTCTCTCTCTCTCTCTACGTCTCTCTTTCTCTCTCTCTCTTTTTCATACTTTGTACATGTCTTGTGCTCTGTCATATACTGCACCATTCCTTTGCACTGCCATGCCTCATTCCTGCTGATCCGTTCTATGCTGATTTTATTTCCTTTATTAGGAGCTTGTGAGCACAGCATCATCATCGTCCATCCATCAGAGCTTTGCGGCAGGCGTCAGCGGGGTCGCAGTAACAGCAGGCAGAGCAGCGTCTGCGTCAACATCAGCGGTAGCAGCGGTAACGGGTCACACGACGACATTGGCGGGGCCGCCGGCAACAGCTGCCGCAGCGACAGCTGCAATCATTCCCATCTTGCCGCTCGGCGTTGCCACGCTGCGCGATGATTCCACCGAGTCCGAGCAGTCCGTGACATGTGCACAAAACCAGCTGGATGCCTACCATCGCATCATGTAAGTATTTATTGCCTATGCCATATGAATATTTAAATCTATTTCCTGTGACTATTATAAATGACATTAGCTAATAATGGCCAACCAACATACAATTATTTCGCAATGTGCTCGTTATTCAATTTGTTTTGAATTGTTGAAGAGTCCATCGCGTGCTTTGTTTTTTGACACAGTAGTACGTTGCCTCAAGGGGGTGTTCGCTCTGTGGCATGCATAATGTGCATATTTTTGATAGTTAGAACATCTTTGAAAGGTGATTTATTTTGTAAAAAAGAGACAAATCCAGGAGCATTGACCACAGTTTCTGGACCTAGAAACAAGTGATTTGTGGCTCCTAAAAGTTAACACAAAATGCCAGAATCTGAGTGACCAATAATGCATCTATTTGGCATCACTGGTATCCACTGATATTCGCTCTATAATAGGTACATCTATAGGTACCCATGTACATATATGGTGATAATTCCATGTTTTATTTTGCTGTTTATAACCCGCGGGAACATGTGCACATACTCGTTGTTGAATAATTTACTTATAGCTTTTATGGGGACTGCTGCGAAATGATTTACATATATGTAAACACATACACATGCTTTATATGCGCATTTTAGATAGCGCAAAATACCTAGTGCACACACACACAGTGGGTCAATAAATTGTTTCCACGGAAGAGAACATTAAAGAAGATTTATTACCATATCTATTTATTTGATTACACTGTTGAGTGGTCATTAAACATGATCTAATATCCATTGCATTTAAAACGAGATAAAAGCTTTTCTTCAAACAAAACCAGAAAATAGTTTGCACAGTGCAAAGACTTTTCTGCTACACTGTTTGCACTCGACTCCCGTCACCCTGCCGCACCGCCACCGTACACCATTTGCCTTTGACTCGAATAATACGAAATGCGTTCGTTAGCATTCGGGCCAACCGTTTGCCTAAGGTCAGGGGGCGGAGATTTTCCACTTGCCCACACTTTTCGCTCCACTGCTCTCTCTGGCTCTCTCCCACTCTCTCTCTCTCTCTTTGTTTCTCCCCCGCTCAGAAAGCTTTGCAATGCACCAAGCGACGACTGAAAGCCAGTAGCAGAGAGAAAGCTTTCAGTGTGGCAGTTTTTCTGTTGCATTTCTCGTTGCACGGCCACACCAAATGCAATGCAAAAATCGCAACCTGCGCCTAGCAGAGACACGAACCACACACGAAATTTATAGTCCACTTTTTTGGTTTCCATTTTCAAAAAGTCAAGTATACGCCGCATGGTACCTACAAAATTGTAAATCATTTTGAATGTCCCTAAGCGTATTTTATTACTAAATAATAATGTTAACTGTCTTACTTGTATCAATGTGGAAAGATTTGATATTCCCATTATATCAAGTATACGCAGTGTTCTCGTAATCCGTACCTAAGTCATTGTTTTAGCAAGGGAATAGTCTGCGGTGCGGCTGGTGAGTTTTTTTTAAATAAAAACAAATACAGAAATAATTGTATTTTTTTAATTTATATTTGTTTAAATTTTGAAAAGTGCAAATTATGATTTGAGTTCATATTTATGTTTAGGATTTAATTACCCTTAAATTTTCAATTCATATTTTTTGAAGGACTCTTTTCTTCTGGGGAATGCTTACATACATATGTAGATCCAGAAACATACTGGTACTGGAGTCATGTTTTTCTCGCTTGTAACTTTGCAACAAGAGCGGAAACTATGCGAAAGTATTTCTTATGCATATGCAAACATTCCGCTGCAAGCCTCCTTGGCATTTTCTTAATTGACAAATAAATCTGAGAGCGCGTTCGCTCCCGCTCCCTCTCTCTTCTGCTGTTCCTGCTGCTGCTGCAGCCAACCCAGTGCTCTAATTTCTTGTGAATAATTAAGAATGCTGGATGTGCACCGGGCAGGGAAGTCTCATCCACCGAAATCGAAAGGAAACTGCACAGCGGAAAGAGAGCTTCTCTCGATATGTGGTGTGCGGAGGCGGAGTTAGCTTTGAGAAATACGACCATTTGATTTGAATAGCAGCAGAAGCAGCTGCAATTATATATTGTCAGTCTGGCCTCAAATTAAAATGGTTAATTTTTCATTAGGGCCAAGCTTTGAATCGCTTGCCGCCTGCCTGTCTGCCTGCCTGCCTGACTGTCTAGATGTAGCAATTGCCATCGTTTTGCTTTGCCTTGATTCTGGTCTGCAGTTCCGGCATCGCTTTCGTTGGCAACGGATCGGAGTTGTGTTTGGGTCGATCCATCTCTCTCTCTCTCTCTCTGGCCAATATTCATAAAGTGTATTAATTCGCGAAAATACTCGTAAATAGCAACACTCAAGCCCCAAGGCACACGGCTCAAAGCTCAACGCTCATCAATTAATCAGTCAGACAGAGTAAGTGACTTATAATTGCCTGGGGAATGCTTGTAGTGTTTTTGTTATTTTGCCAAATTTGCCTCCGCTAAGTGTGCTTTAATGTAATTTAATGTGCACACCCTTTATGCACAGAGCACTCTACACACACAGAGAGAGAGAGAGAGAGAGAGAGAGGGAGCGAACGCGAGAGCGAGAGTGTTTAATGGCCTTTTGCAAATGACTTGTTCGCATTTCATTCATTATTCATGTGACGGCCATGAGTGTGTGTCGGCAAGGCAGGCTGCCATCGTCATCGTCATCGTCATCGTTTGTGCTGCAGTGTGACTGCTGGCACTTTCGTTTCCCACTTGCCAGTGCAATGCATAGGCCAAGGCGGTGACGTGGTCTAGATGCATGTGGGTACACAATGCCATAATGGAAGCTGCCAAAACGGAAACAGAACTGTCTCCGTTGCAAAGATAAATCAGGAAAAATGTTGAAATCTAAGGAATTGCATGCTGATTTATAGTCTCGTACAATTTATCTTTCTTTCCACATACATATATTCTTTGACAGAATAATTCCAATTGAAGTACAACCAACAGAACGTCATTAAAAGCCACACATTTATGTTCAAATAATCCTTATAACTACCTGATTTATACCAGACAAATGCTGTGCAAATACATGCATACCCGGCACCGTCTAGCACATTTTATCATATTTAGACAACCAAAAAAGGCTAAGGCTAAGCCCCATAATTGGCACCAAGATGGAGCGTGGTACCAAGCCCAGGCATTTGCATGTGAAGATTTTAACGCCGATTTCAGCGAAACTCAAGACAATGCATTGCAATGCTGCAAAGGGTTTAATTCTAGGAAGAATGACGTTCCCTCTTCTATCATGAATCATCTTATATCAATAAATCAATAGAGGAAAATATGCCAGGAATTAAATTACCAAAACAAAAGGAAAAAAATTATGAATAATTTATGATTTTTATAATAGTTCAAATTAAAAACAAATTAACCAATTGAAAGGATAATTTCATTAAATTTTTTCTTAATTTAAATTACTTTAATTGAAATTTTGTTTAACAAGTTATTTTTAAATGAATTTCTATGGATAATTTTTTATCACAAAAATAAGTATTGCCTGCTTATTGGGGCAACAACTTCGAGGCATGCGAGGCATGCGAGGCCTACTTTTAGGCAAACATTGAAGATCGACCCCCCGGAAAAGACGCATTTATTTGTGCCGCAACACTTGTAAGTGTATGTTTTGTGTGGGTGTGTGTGTGGGTGTAAGGACATCGAAGTTATTTACATCATCGGGAGTGTTGGGAATACTCGAGTGGCTGACTGACTGCGAGACTTGGGACCCGAAAGCCAAAATGGCAATCTCATAAAAAACACGCATTCCCATCTATCTACACACACGGACGGGCGCACACTCATGAATTCTCATTGCAGCACACTTGAACGTACAAACACACACACACACACACACAGGCACACAGACACACAGACACACGCATAGATATTCTTCCACACATATGCACAAATAGGCAAACACATGGAGAGCGAGCAGGATGCCGGGCGGGCCAACAGCTAGCCAATTTGCTGCCCGTCGTTGAAGAGGGTGCAGGCAGCAGACAAAAGAGGGACGTAGCAGTACAATGTGGAAGCGAAGAGTAGGAGACGGAACTGGAAATGGAAATGGAAATGTAGAAGACAGCGAGCGAAGAGATGGGCCGGGCTGGCCTGCCCACAGCTTGGGCGGCTTTATTGATGGGTGGGCTTTTTAAATTGGGACACGTGCGTCGGTCGCAGCTCCCCTCCGAAACTCACCACAAAAACAGATAGCCAGCAGCAGCAGCAGCAGCAGCCGAAAAAAAAGCTCCACATTATCCGCTCTCAAAATTGCGCGCGCTCCAAACATTGCGGCTCTCTTGAACGCACTCTCTCTCTCTCTCTCTCATTCTTTCTCTTTGGCCTTTTATCGGTTAAAACTATTTGATTGTCGAGGGTGGAAATACCCTAAAATCCATTCTGTAATAATTACACAATAATATTTGTATAATTAGGTCGTACAAATACATTAAAGGCGATCTTTGGGTGCTTATCTCTGAATAATATATTTATTCCATTCTTAAAGAGATTTGCGTCGTTGCATCTTGGCCCTTCGCTGTGGTGTACACTCTCATTGAAGGGCATATTTGGCGCCTCGAGCTTCTGAAAGTTTTCTCCCTTGTCCGCCTTGTCATGTTTTATTTTCGTTTTGTTGTGTCTCTCTTCTGTTGCCTTCATTTGGCGAAATAACACGTGCACTTGTCGTAGCCACTGTCGTCTCCCTCTCCCCCTGCCTCTCTTGACTCTTTCCTCTTTCTCTCTCTGCATCTCTCTTTCTTTCTGTGTGTGTGTCATTCGTTGCCGTTACGGTAGCCCCAAGTGTCTGGCCTGCCTTCTGCCGAAGGTTTTTGCCTTTGATACTGCCACTGCTTTCGCCTTTTGGCCATCGTCGTTGTCGTCGTCGTCGTCGTCGTCGTCGTCGTCGTAGTCGCATTTTGCAATTTTCGTTTTAGCCGTTTTGCCATTTTCCCGATTTCGGTTTTCGGCTGCGGGGCCCGAAAAATATTCGTGTTTGCGCTTTCCTTTCCGTCTGTGCCTGCTGCTCTGCCTGCCGTCTTCATTGCGGTGTTACGTGTTTCGCGTGCCAGACCGACGCGTCGCGCGCGCTCCGAGGCGGCGACTATTGAACGAAATTATTTAATAATAATTTATAAATAATTGTAAAAGACGAAACACGCCCATAGCTATAGCCAACGAAAGTGCCAACCGATCAAAGACAGATATAGACAATATATACATATATATTCTGTGTGCTCTTCGAAATCGAATCGAAATTCGCGTGACATTTGTTTGCATTTTTTTATTCCTGTTGTCTGTTTAGTGCCAAAAGAGATTTGAATCTGTGGGATCTTTGCTTTCAAACTGTGTTAAATGCTATTTCAATTATGATTATAGCTGATTGCTGTGTGGGCAAGGATGAGGCAGAGGCCAAGGATGAGGCCATGTGCTCGTCTCGTAAACATGGTCCCAACAATATGGTGTCTGGCACTCAGCTGGATCGTTTCCTGCCAGGGGGAAGCGTATTATAATAAATGCATAATCGTATTCTTTTTTAGCCTTTTTTAAATATCAATTGGATATTGAATTTGAGTCTACCATGGACATACTTTTGCTGTGATAAGTATCTTAAGTATGGAGTGAATCTAGACGAAAAATCATTCAATTCTTGAACATTGAACATTGAAAATTGCTGATTTAAATATATGCCATGGAAGCTTCTGAGCAGAACTCTCCGTAAGAACAGCTTTTGGGGCGGAATTGAATCCTCGGGCTGCGTGTAGAATTTGGAACAAATCTACACATCTCAGCCCCAAGAAAGTAATCCAGATAACATGACTCTTGCCAGAAGGAGACTTCATGCCTCCCACTGTGTTTTTGCATTATGTATTTGTACATAATATACATTGTACATGTAATACATATGTATTTTGAAATCCATCTACAGCCATGAAACCAAATATGGGTTAGTCTTTTTATCTCAATGGGAGTCTCTCTGGCACACACACACACACACACACACATCAAAACTCTGAGCAAAGAGCCCTGCTGGGGATACTGCCATTCCCTTCCCTCCCCCACAAAACATTAGCAGGGTGGGGCAGGAGGAGGGGCAAGCAACATCTGTGCCACGGTGTCAGGCAGCAGTGTTCCCCTGCGGATTTGCGTCGTGTATGTGTTTTTCTGTCGGAAATTCCTTGGAGGAAAACAAAACCCCAAACAAACAAACAAACAGAACACAAAATATAAGAGAAACCAACAACAGCAACAACAATTGGTTCAATAACTCCGCGTGCTGAACTTTAATGTCGTGTGAATTGCACTAGAGCCAGACAGAAATCGAGCCAGTAGCCAGTAGCCAGTAGCCAGTAGGCAGCCAAAACAGAAGCAGTAGCTGTAAGAGTAACAGGAACAGCAGCAACAAGAGAAATTGTGTTTAGTAAGTAAGCAATTACCCAGTCACGCCACTTGCCTTGGCCAATACCCAGTGACAGGAAGAGGCAGAGAGAGAGAGAGGGTATGCTGGCACTTACTAAAAAGAGAGTTGAACCAATCCTTCAGATGAAGTAAAGTTTCTAGTTGTTCCAGTTGTAACATTCTTCATACAATTATAAAGATATTTGGCACAAATTAAGTACAAATAATGCTGGAACTTCTTTGGGTTTTTGGGCTGCTGGAGATCTCGATTATACCCATGTCTGGCACTTTATTTATTCCAGCTAAAGGGTATTTCTCACTTCTCTTCACTTTTGGTCGTGTGCTTTTTATCGTGTGTGTTTATTGATGTTTGGCTGTGTTCTCATATCGATAAACCTCTAAACGCAATGCCCATTTCGCCTTGCCCCTGCCCCATGCCCCATGCCCCAGGCACAATATGTCTGCACTAACCTTGTTGATTCACTTCCGTCGCCGCCACTGATGGGAATATAATGCAACCAAAAGATTTGGCCATTATGGCGCAGGGCAGGGCAGGGCAGGAGCGCCGAGCCGTCCCTTTGGCTGCTAAAATTCGTGTGAGAAATGTAATTTCGATATGACATGCCACGTGTCACTTGATCCGGCCTGCCGATAGGCTGCGATATGAGCTGGCCGGTTGCCCGGTTGGCCTGGTAGTTGTTGGTAGTTGCATAACGATCGTAATAAAACAATTAGCACGGGTAGGGAGTTTGCTTTGTACTTTGTCCAGTCACAGGAATAAGAGAGAGACCCCCTATCCAACTAGGATAGGATATTTTCTGTGCATTGGTCAGGGCCAATCAGCATCTACTGGCAAACCAAACACAGACAGCCACCACTTGGTTAGCCTCGAAAGCCATCTGCAAACATCTTGCAGCGAGTGGGCCACATATTCCGTGTCCCGTATCCTGTTTCCGGCATCCTGTTTTTGCCCTCATCAATTTATCCTTTCATACTTGACATCGCACATCCTGTGTCCCTTTTAGGTTGGTTCATCCTTCATACTTGACGGTGATGGAGACAAATTCGAGTGGGTCTCCGTTTATTCGCACCAACTTATCCCCACTCTTTTCATCCACTTTGTGTGGATTGTTTGTGGAACTATCAGCTATCCCCAAAATAAGTTGTCCCTATCCCTTGGTAGTTTCTGCCTCTATTCCTGTTCTTACACTTCCCCGCATCGTTGATCTCTTCTTGCGCATTTTTCATCCCTCTTTCCGCTCATTCTTGATCACCAAACTTGATTTTTTATACCCCGTACTCGAAGGGTAAATAGGGTATATTGTATTTGTGCACAAAGTGAATGTTTGTAACACATAGAAGGCAACGTTTCCGACCCCATAAAGATGACAGATGAAGAAAATATTTAAAATTTGACAAAACACCACCAATGCTATCGATCTCTGATTCTATTATCCGTTTTGTATCCCTTTTTCAATTATTCAACATTCTTCATCCGTTGTATCCTCAGTTTGCATGCGTTTTCCCTCACTTTTTATCTGGGTTTTCCATATCCATCGTTTCCGTTTTGCTCATTCTTCATCCTTATTTAATCCTCATTCTTCATGGATGTTTCCTCATGCCTCATTCTTTATCCTTCCTCTTGCTCCTTGCCTTCCTCCTTATCGATTATCGAATGTTTTATTCACACTCGAATGCACATCTCCCCGTGCTCCCAGCTCCACTGCTATTCATATTCGCTCGTGTATTCGTATGCCCGCATGTTCATAGGCCCGACGCAGGCCGGTCACTCTGGGAATCAAGTCAGTGGGTCAGGGCAGCAGCAGCAGCAGCAGCAGCAGCAGCAGCAGCTCTCCTGTACTCTCTCCTGCCCACAAAGGAAGGCCCCTCCAAACGACGGCGTCGGCGGCGGAGAGCGAAGAGAGTGAGAGAGAAATGCGGCATATCGACCGGTGTTGGTGTCACGCCATGCTGCGGTTGTTAAAAAAAAACAAGAAAATACATCCACTCACACTCTAACACACGAACACACACGTATGTGTGTGTGTGTGTGTTCGTATTTGATACATATTTATATTATTATTTGCACTTTTGGCTACGTGCTGCGCAAGTGGCAGAGTCGGCCAAAAACGGAATTCCAATTGGGCTGCTTTGTTGCTGTGGCCTCTCGCATTTATCCTATGGCTCGAAACCCTTCTAAGCCGCCACATGAATACAAACACACACAGAGAGAAATGGTAACATGCACATGCATGTTGCAGTTGCAAGTCAAGGTTGCATGTGGGATGATGATGTTGATGAGCCTGAGCCTGAGCCTGAGCCTGAGGATGATGCCGTCCACAGTGCCAGGGGAAAGTCAGCAGCGAAGTGCATCAAATTGGATTTTTATTCTTCTTCTCTGCACTTTTCTTGTTCTCGCTTTGTGATTCTCTTTTTGGTGTTTTTTTACCCCATCCCACTACCTACCCTCGCTGCATAATGGGTATACTGATTTGTGCGGCAGTGCAGCTCGGTTTATGCTTTGCTTATTTTGCTGCCAGGGGCTTGCAGTTGCGCTCTGGCTGCAAACAGACTCAGTCCCAGACTCACCTCTATGTGAAAAATTGATCGCAGAACAGTTTTGGTTTTATATTTGTATATCCTGATCCAGTTGCAGCAATTTAATTTGGAACAATTTAGCCTCAAAGGGTATCAGAATCTTCCATCAGCAAAAGTTATGAGTTTCTTTTTTCTGCTTCTGCTGCTTCTAGTTCTTGGGTCTGTGCACAGGGGAAGGCGCATAATTGAGAACCAGCAGCTGACACTGGGAACGGTAACCGTTGCTGTTGTTGTTGCTGCTGTTTCTGCTTCTGCTTCTGCCTCGCCTGCTGCTGCTGCTGCTGCAGTTGCTTTAATAAGCCTGTAAACAGCTTAGGCTTGAGGCCTTCCCTCTCTCTGTCTCTCTCTTCCTTGACCGGGGTTGGTCATACAGCCCCACAGTGACCCTTCCGGCATGTGCTGCTCTGTGCATGTTCTCTGTCGTGTCAAGGTCAGCGGAACGAGCCAAAAAACAAACAGCCAGCAAAAAAGATAATCGTGAGTGATTCGATTTGAGTGCAGACACAAGAATTTCAGCGACAATTTCAGCGACCCAGCGGAAATATACCGTTGCAAATACACACACAAACACACCGTTACAATTGTTGCTGTAGCAGCGATGAACGCGATGAAGCATTGATTTGTCATGTGTACACACAGACACAAGCATGTTTGCACAGTCAGTCCGTTGATTTGTTGGGCTACTTCTGTCATCTGCCGTCTGCTGCATTCCAATTTCATTGCATTGCTGTGGTTTCCCTGCCCCCCCCCCCCCTGCCACATCCGCCATTCCAGCCATGGCTGTTATGTGGCATGCACTCGGAATGCACAAGGGAAGAGGATAGAGCTCAAGTACTGTCTAATCAGCTAATGGAGCAGCAGCCATAAAAGTATTCGTTGAAATAATTCTCACGAAATGGCTATAATTTCATGTCCCTGATAAATTGATAGCCCTTGCACTCGATTTTTACTAGCAAATGGCAGATTAATCAGAATTCAATTCAAGTTTAAGTGCTGCTTAGCAGGGTGTTTCCTTATTTAATCTGATGATCATCCTCTTGCCTCTTGCCTCTTGCCATCTCCCGCATGGCTGAACGCTTAAGGTTGATCCATCCACGGGCTGCCGATAATCTTAATGCAAGCGTAAATAAATGTCACAGCACCTTCCTTCCATCATTCACACTTGTGCTTGATGATAAGCAAGGATAACAAGAGAGCTTTCGAGATGAGTGTGCCTCGTGTGCGGGTGACTAAAAGTTTAAGTCGTAGATTAGCTGTCACTGCGTGTTGTGTCTCTTGGGGCATGGCACGTGTGAGTGTATTTATTGAGCTGCAAAACTTTTGCACTTGTTCTGCTTCAAACTTTGCGAGACAAGCTGCGGAGGGGGGTGCGCGGTGAGGTGGGAGATCCAGCAACGCCAAGTGGCCATTGATCCCAGAAGTAGGCTATGCTGGAGTGAAGAACATTCTTCGTACTTCGAAGCAACTCCTCCCCTTGAAACGGCTTACCGGTGGGTTGGCTGAGCATTGCATAAATGTCAAGAGTTCATGGTGAAAAGCAAGCCCAGAGGCAAAGGAAGGAGAGGCAAGCAGGCGGACGGACACACATTCACTTGTCCGTTTGTTTGCCACTAATGAAGTGGCATGAAGTGGCGGGCTCTGTGAAGCTCGCTTAACCAAATCCCCAATCCACTGTGGTATTGACAGCCAGTCCTCGTTGCCTCGTTGCCTCGTTGCCTCGCTGCCTTGGGGAATCATTGTCAAGGTTAGGGGCTATAATTAAACACCAGCCGATAATTGGAAATCAAATGCTGTCTGTCTGCCTATCTGCCCATCTGCCTGCCAATGCATATTATATATAAATATATCTTTATGTACACACGCGGCGGATTAGATGAACGGCTGAACAACAGCAGGCGTAGTCTATTTCTGCTATGCTCTCTTGGTCTTATGCTCTGCTCTTGGATATGTGTAGGAGAAATCCTCAACTGCCATATGCTTAGCAGCAGCATTTGAGTCTGAGTCTGAGTACGAATACGAGTACTCGTATGAGTATTTTGAATGTACGACACTGTTTAGACCATGTTTACAAGTCTTTCGGGTGGTATGTAGTCTCCACCCACATTGAACCTCCCTCTATAAAATGCAAAGCTAAATGGAATGCGACAAAGTTGCAGGCGGTGCCGACGCCGACGCCGCCGACGCCGCCGACGCCGCCATCGCCACCGCCGCTGCTGCTCTCTTGAGCGAGTGAGTGTGGTGAAAAGCTTTCGCTCTCTTAGACTTTGCCGCATCTCGCCCTGTCTCTCTCTCTTCTGTGTTGTGCTCTTTTGCTCGTTTCGTTTCGTTTCATTTGTTTTGTTTTGCTTTTGTTTTGTTTTCGTCGCATGCGGCGGCATGGTGGGGGGGGTGGTGGATGGGCGGAATAACTCGTGGACTTTTGAGAAAACTTTTCAACCAAGATATCTCGGATGCTTTTTTCTGCTTGTTTGGGCATTAAAAGCGGAGACAACAGATGCCTGGCACTATCTTTCGATGGGAATATGATTGTTCTTCCAATATTTGGCACTTAACTCTGTTAATTTCTCAAAGCGCAGCAACTTTTATCGACTGGACTTTGCCTTAATGATGCTAGAGAAAAACATTTCCATTGTGATTTGTAGTCCAGCTTTAGTCGTATAAATAAAACCCAAAAGAAATCCAATTAATCTCCAGCAATGGCGTCCAGTAGTGTCTAACAAACAATTAAAAAAAAAAATAAGAAAAACCGCAAAGAGAAAAAGTCGTCCTGCGTGCAGCCATTAACCTACTGAGATGTCTATGGCATTGTGCAATCTGAATAGCGACGGCAGCCAGGCTCCGCCGCAACAGCCGGCGCAGCAGCAGCAGCAATCGCAGTCAGCACAGGCTGCTGCCGCAGCTGGCAGCGCTGCTGGAGGAGCTGGAGCAGCAGCTGGAGCTGCATCACACACGCAGGAGAGCATGCTTGACGCGAGCAATGCCACAACGCCGCTGCTGCTGGGCCACGAGCAGGGCAGCAGCTCTGCCGCAGAGAGAGCAGCAGAGCGAGAGAGCGGCGACGTTGTGGATGGCACTGCAACATCGATACCCATGCCACTGGAAATTGCAGGAGCCATGGAGCATCCGCAGCAACAGCAGCTGCAGCAGCAGCAGCAATTATCGCTGCCACCGTCGCTGCCGATGCTGAATGGTAGCCATATAATGATGGCACTGCCAGGCGGAAATTTGAATTTTGTAACGGGAACGACTGCGCAGGCGGCTGTGACACAGCAACAGCAGCAACAGCGGATGATAAGCAACGGCGCAGTTGCGCCCTCGACCAATGACAGCAATAACAACAATAACCCCAACAACAATGTGGACAATACGAGCGACGACTCGAATCCGGTCACAATTTACAGGTAATGTGCGCAACAAGGGAACGGGACAGGGAACGGAATGGAATAAAGACTTAGCGTGTGGGGAGTGGGGAGAGAATTTAACGGAATTGAATGCTCCGCTCCACAAATTCCATTTATGTAAAGAAAGAATGAACAAGTTACCCATCAAACTTTGCTTAAAAGCAAACCTGATAATTAGGTATCAATTTTTAAATACAACTTTTGTGTTATTTTCTTTACTGTTTTGTTTTCATCTGTTCGATTTTTCTTTGTCGTTGCAGGTGCCGGGCTCCAATCGCGTCACTCGACTGCATGGAGGAGTTCAGTGGTACGGGCGGTCATCTTGATTTCGGTATCAAATTTCTCACTATCAAATAGGCTTATCATTTACGTTGTTTCCTTTCCACTTAATGGATATTTATTGAATGTCTTTGCCTTTGCATGTGTAGTTTTGTCTCGCCGTTTCTGTGTTCTGTTTCTTTTGTGTTTTTTTTTGTACATACTATTCATCGGTTATTATTTGTTGCTGTACAAATAAGTGGAAGGTTCGGGGAGGGTGGAAAGTGTTGTACTGTATTTTATCCGTTTATACGAAAACAAAAATAAACCAAACCCAACCGCGAGACGGTGGGCGTCATTGAAACACTTTGACACTCCCACACCATCAGTCGGCAGTACATTCCCAATGGCACCGAACCGCAAGCCGCAAGCCGCATGCCACACCACACCACACCACACGCACGCACAACACGCACCGAAGGCACGCACTTTGCGGCGAAAATGCCTCGCCAAAGGACAGCAGGCAGGCAGGTGGTAGCAGCACGGACGCAAAGGAAGGAAGGAAGGAACCAACAGAAGAATGTCACTTTTGTTTATTCATTTTCATTGCATGTCACCGCTGATACCCTGGCCAATACCCTGCCACAAACTAAGTCATGGCAATTTTCGTGAACTTATTTGAGCGCTGAAAACATCGAATTTTCAGTATAACTTTTCAGCATTCTCATTTCAATTAAATGATAAAATATAACCTTATCCAGAAAGCCTTATCTTGCCAGCATTTGCAGGGTATTGGTGCTTCGGTGCAATGTTTAGTTAATCACTGCTTAGTGCTTAGCCTGCTTAGACCCTCTTATTTCACAATTCATAATAATATTTTGATACCCGGTACTCGAAGAGTAAATAGGGTATATTGTATTTGTGCACAAAGTGAATGTATGTAACCACACAGAAGGAAACGTTTCCGACCCCATTAAGTATATATATTCTTGGCCAGCATCAATAGCCGAGTCGACAGAGCCATGTCTGTCTGTCCGTCTGTCCGTCCGTCCGTCTTGTTTGTCGGCTAGTTCTCAGAGACTATAAGAGCTAGAGCCACCAAATTTTGGCTCCGGACTGCTGTATGCTCACACTGAAACCAGTGTGCGGTGCCTGCAAAAGGGCGAAAACCTCCAAAGTCTAAAGTTTTAAAGAAAAAAGAAAACTAAAAACGCCATCCGTAGGGAATGATGCCATATCTATCAGATCACCAAATTGGGCCATATTATGGCCACAATGAAGAAATTAATTTGCAGTGGCTAAACCCACCCTGTCCCGCTTTTCCAGCTTTTGCTGTTCTTTTCACATTCTCTCATTCACACTCTGCTTCTGCTTCACTCGGCCCTCTGCTTCTGCCGAAGGGCGGCTAGCTAAAGGAGCGTGTTGGTGTAAGAAGTGTTGTAGATGTAGATGACAGATGAAGAAAATATTTAAAAGTTGACAAAACACCGCTAAGGTGCAGAAGTAGTACTGAGTGCCGGGTATAAAAGTTGTGACGCGTAAGAAGCGTCTCACACGTCCCTTCTCGTTTTGTTTGCTGTCGTTGTTGTTTCTGTGGCTGTTGCGTTGCTGTTGGTTTTTGCACGTTTATTATTTTAGTTTTGTTTTTGTGCTTTTTTTTTTTTTTGGTTGTTTCTCGGACACACTCGAGCCCACTCGAGCCCCATTGCGAAGGCCTCACTAACGAACCGCTCCCTTTGAACCACAAAAAACACGAAACCATTTCCATGCGGCACTTGAACTGACGATGACCATGTACCTGGACATTCCGTGGAGCGCAGGCCGCTCGATAAGTCTCGGCTCGAATCCGGCACTGCCGCTGCGCCATGGGTCGACACCGACGCCGGGGCTGCGTTACAAGAATCTGGGCAAGAGCGGCCTGAGGATCTCCAATGTGGGCCTGGGCACCTGGCCCGTCTTCTCGCCGGGCGTCAGCGACGAGCAGGCGGAGGCCATACTCAAGCTGGCCATCGAGAGCGGCATCAATCTGTTTGACATCTCAGAGGCCCACTCCGAGACGGAGATCGGTAAGATACTGCAGCGTGCGGGCTGGAAGCGTACCGCCTACGTCATCACCACGAAGGTCTACTGGAGCACCAAGTGAGTGGCCATCGGACGAGTGTCCTTCATCCTTCATCCTTCATCCTTCATGCTTAATGCATCATTGCAGGTCCGAGGAGCGTGGCCTTTCGCGCAAACACATCATCGAGTGCGTGCGGGCCAGCCTGCAGCGTCTGCAGCTGCAGTACATTGACATTGTCATCATCCACAAGGCGGATCCCATGTGCCCCATGGAGGGTGAGTGTGGAAGTGGAGCTCCAGTTTGCGTGGCAAGAAGCAATCGTTGTAATCCCCTTTCTCGCCCTTCCGTTGCCCCTCGATTCTCCCACAGAAGTGGTTCGTGCCATGAGCTATGTGATACAGCAGGGTTGGGCCATGTACTGGGGCACCGCACGATGGAGTCAGGTGGAGATCATGGAGGCCTACACCAACTGCCGGCAGTTCAACTGCATTACCCCGATCGTCGAGCAGTCCGAATACCACATGTTCTGCCGCGAGAAGTGTGAACTCTATCTGCCCGAGATGTACAACAAGATCGGTGTGGGCCTCATGGCCTGGGGACCCCTCTCGATGGCACTGAGCGACACCCAGAACGGTGACAAGATCTTTCTACCCAAGGGCTCCTTCAAAACGAAAAGTTTCTCATGGACCGAAGATGAGATCAATCGAAATGTAGGTGCAAATTGCCACTTTGACTTTGACTTCCACTGACGCGGCTGCTCTGCTGCTTCTTTCAGGCTGCTCTCTCGCCGCAAGGCAGCTGGGGCAAGGATCGCATCGAGGAGGGGCGACGCCACTGCGATCGATTGCGTGATTTGGCCGCTCTGGCGGAGAAGCTTGGCTGCAGTCCCACGCAGCTATCGATCGCCTGGTCGCTCAAGCACGAGCCCGTCCAGTGCCTTCTGCTGGGCGCCACCTCAGCCGAGCAGCTGCATCAGTCTCTGCAGTCCCTGCAGGTGAGAAACAGTCTAGAGAGCCCTAAACATTTTCTATTTTTATGTTGTTTTGAAATGCCTTTTTGTCTGCCCACGCAATTGACAAATTTCTTAACTCGTTTTGTTATCAATTTTAGCTACTGCCGCGCCTGTCATCGAGCGTAATGCTGGAATTGGAGCGGATATTGGAGAATAAACCGGTAAGACCGCCAATGATATCGACACTGGCGCTACGGTGACAATCAGCCTGCCCGCAGGGGCCGCTCAGCCTGAGCGGGGGCGGTCCCTGCGGCGCCGATTCACCCAAGCATGTCGAGGATGAGGCCTTCATTGAGGAGGTGGACGCTGCCAAGGATGCTGCTAAGCAGGGTTTCTGTCTCATTCAGTGACGAAAGGAGTCCTTAGATAATGATAATAAATTTTTGAAAGTGATTAGTAGTAAAACTAGCCTAAGTAGCAATACTATGACGACAACAATAAGCAAGCAAGAACTACAACAGCAGCAGCATCAGGCCATCACCATTCACAGCAGCTCGATGACAGCAGCAGCAGGAGGAGGATGCTCGTTAGCAGCAGGAACAGGACCACCACTTGCCGCCTCTCAGTCACAATATGACACGCTCAACAACAACTACGGCAGCAGCCTCACGACTACCAATCAGCGAGACATCAGCGAGACTCCGCCCCGTCGCTCCCTGCTAAACTTCAAGTCCCTGGACTTTCACATCAAATCCCTCTACAGTGGCCTGCGCAACGGCGGCACCAGTCCCAGCAATCCGAGCAGCTCAACGTCGGCTGGTGTGCAGTTGCCAGCGCCGGATGGAGTGCAACGACGGATGCCGTATCTGCGCATCGAAAGCGTCGATCCGGAGGGAGAGCCGAGTGGAGCAACGGCAGCCGGAGCTGGACCATTCTCCAGACGAGAGTCGTTGGCGGGTCAGCGATTGCAGGTCTCGCCCAGCCTCCTCTCCCCGTACAGCGGTGGTGTAGGTGGGGGTGGAACTGGAGCCAGCCTGCTGATGCCCTCACCGGATGGTTCAACCATACGCCGCTCCTCCACCTCCGACATTGTGGCCTGCCGCCGTGGCGGCGGATCCCAGGACAGTCGCCGGCCCAGCACCTCGGATCTGCTGCGGCGGGCCAGGGAGAGGCGTGGCAGTGAGGCGCGCATGGGTCGCAGTGTCTCGCAAGGTGGCCTGACGCGAGGAGGTGGCTCCTTTGGCGGTGGACTGGGTGGCAGACGCACCAGCATGGCCTTCTAGAGGAGCAACGCGACGCACGAAGGCAGGAGAAATCGGCTGACTAAATGGCGCTTATGAATTTTTATCTAGACAAAAACAAAACAGAAAACCCAAAAAATATATCAGCTTATAAGAAACAGTTTTTTTCCGTCGATCTATCATTATTATTGTTAGAACTTATAATTGTTATTCCTCGAATGAAGAGAACTCAAAGTTAAAAACTTACAAATGCGTAATACCGATTAATGGATGGCGAAACAAAGAAAGCTGAAACAAACATTGCATACATTACATATGAACATCTCTAACCTATCAATCACTCAATCAATCAATCAATCAATCAATCAGTCAATCTATCAATCTATCTATCCCCCTTTCTGTCATCACTTTCATCTTGAAGCCATCCCCCAGTATATCTCTCCGAATCCTTGTTAATTTCACTCTACGGCCCGCTCAGTGCATTGCATCCCCCAACTTTTATGACAATATTAGATCCTAACTATCGTAAACTATCGTACGGCAAAGCAAAGCAATGCTTGGCAAGGGAATCTCCGCTGTCAATCTCCGAAGCAATTACCGTATCCGCATCCATCGAGCGACATTTTGTTTCAGTTTTGTTTTTTGGCAAATGGAATGGAATGGAAGGAGTAGTATCGAATCCATAATCACCCTATGTGACAGTCATATCAAGCGAAAGTGGAGAAAAAAGGAGTCCTTTTGATTAATCAATTAGTAAGCTAAACGAATCTCTAGAGGATGAATGGATGGATGGATGGATGGATGGATGGATGGATGGATGGCCTGGCCTCATTGCAGGATTGATAACAATTTTAGCTAAATACAAATTCAACTAATAAACAAAACAAAACAAAAATAACAAATACAACAACTAATACAATGAACAATGCAAATCAAATATTATTATATAGAAAAAACATTACTAGCATTATGATGTATGGTATGGTAGCTAAAGGACACCAAAACACTCAAGCAAGAACAATTTTTTTTTAGAAACAAACCAAAACAATGATTAAACAAATGCCTTTTCATAGAAGCAGCCGCAGCAGATGCAACAGAATTATATATTTTAAGTAAATGCAGCAAAAACTTAATAGATATACACACACACACACACACACACACACACACACACACACACATGCGTATGCAAATTGTTATTTATTAAATTGTGGTACATTGCATTAAGGTGCATCCCATAGCCCACACACACATATATCCATCTTGCCTAGCCCAATATATACGGCAATATATATATATATATATATATATATAGAGAGAAAAGTATATAGTGTTAATGTATACATATATGTATATGTAGGTGCCCGAATCCCATGTATTTTATCATCATTATCGAGTACATAAAAGTCTTTCTCACATACGGACTGTGATTTCATATAAAAAGTAAAAGTAAAACTACAAATTAATGAATTAATTATATTAATGAAGAATTCAATAAATTACATATTGTATAACTTAATGTAATTGTAAATGCTAAGTTCATTAGACAAATCTCGCTCGAGTATAAAACAAAATACACTCATACAACACACCCACACCCACACACACACACACACACTCTCTCGTGGTAGAGGGATAAATGTGAAATGTGAAAAGCGAAAAGCAAAGCGAAACTAAATAGCAATTTTTTCAAGTCGAATGGCATTATTAATATACTCGAAACTCTACTCTACAATTAATTAATCAAATGCGATTGCCTTAATACTGAATAATACCAACAAAAGTGTGGACAAAAAAAAACAACCAAGAAAGAGAGCAACAAAAAATGAATGAAAGTAGCAGAAAGAAGCGGGTCGGCAGGGGGGACGGTTCCACAAATTACAGCTGCACACTTAGATGCATCTCTCCCATCCGATTCCAGCACTGTTGCTTAAGAAATCGCCCCACACACGCTGATACAATTGAGTTCAAAATCCATCAGATACACACACACACACACACACACACACACAAGTATTAATATATACTTATGAGAATAATTGCATTTTTTAGTAAGTAGTTAATCCGTCCTGTCCTCGACAAAAAGGCCAGAAAAGAATAGGGGACGCTGCCCAACCGGTAATTGTTTGGCACTGCTTGGACTGCTTAACCGTTTAACCGCTAGACTCGTAAACGCGAAGCGCCAACTGATTTTATTCTGCTGCAGCATGCAGTGCGTTTTCGAGGCTTCAGGACTGTTGTCGAGCTCCAGACCCGAAAACTGAATCCAGTCGGACAGACAACTAGCATTTACTCAACTTTTGTGATGAACTCAACTTTTTCTAAGATTCCAAGCTGCCCCCGAAAGGGTTAACGGTGAAGTTGTCAAGCTGCGTGCAGTCGCCCCAAAATATCGTCGGCAAAGCAGCGGCCGAGCATCATCAATTGTGCCCGGTGACGTGTGAACCAGAAAGCAATAATGCGAAACCAAATGCTGAATTAATGTTCAACCAACGAATTGATGTACGTACATACCATCACACATGTTTCGGCACCTTTCGAACAATTATGGGAATTACTTTAGACCGTTGTTATCGCAGTGAGCAGCTTCTTTTATCAGTCAGGACAATTATTCGCAGGCGCGTGGCTAGTAAACGCAATAGGGGAGTGCATCATCCACAAAATACCCGCATAGAGAGCTACACACACCTCAATACAAACACGGGATGGGGATGTAAGCGAGGAAAAACTGAAACCCAAATGTTATAACCAAATGCAAAGAGAAAAACTAATGCTAATAATAATAATAATAAGAAAGTAATACAAATGAAAGAGAGGGAGAATAAATAATACTCCAGTGAATAAATCTAGTCTACAAATTTTACTTTACACCTAAAAATAATAACTATAAAAAATAGAAAAAAGAAAACCAAAAAAAGTGAGCAAATAAAAATGCAGCAAGAATAATGCGAAAATTTCGAATAGATCAAATAAAAATAAACAAACAAAACATAGAGTAACATAGCAAATGCAATATAAAAGAAAAATAATAAAAAGTATCTTAAAATTATTTTCTTATCAAAACTGGCAATAATAAATATTAATATTAATAAGTAATAAATAATAATTATATTGTAAACGCATAAGCCACATGTGGTAAAAACTTCATAAGTTACACACATCACATAGAGAAAATCGATTTTTGACTAATTATAATTACATTTACAAAGAAAAAACACACACACACACACACGCCTGATAGGGAAGCTGAAAGCTTTACTGTAGAACAGAGGTCTGCAAAGGCAGGAAAGATCTCAGGCAGCGCAGTCGGCAGACGCACAGCATCAAAAGTCACTGTAGCTTCGGCGACTGCACAGAAAGCCGCAGCAGCGGCAGAGAAGCAACTTCGTATGGCTCGGTTGCCGCAGCGGCAGAGAAGCAGAGAAGCAGAGAAACGGTTTTCACTTCGTTTCTGTCGTGTGTGCATACAAAGGCACTCAAACATTTGCGTGGCTGCGTTCCGCCCTGTTTTGGTGCACTCTTAGTACACGGACAGAGACAGACAGAGACAGACAGACGAGCAGAAGCAAACACGAAAAACACTTGATTTCAAATTAAGTCCCCACGCAAAGCGTAAACACAGGCACACAAACAACAATTAACAATGCTATGGCACACACACACACACACACACACACCTTAGCCACACCAGATCAGCTTTACTTTACTTTAGAGGCTTACACTAACATCCGCGGGGGGTCACATCACAGCAGGCGGCCTGCGAAGAAACAAACTTTAACCGGGGAAGGGGCGGAAGACAGACACCCGATGCTTGCAAATAGGCCCAACACACAAGCCACTAATAAGAACACATATGTACGTATACAGAGCTACAACATATAATAATGAAATGAAACACTTGCCTAAATGCCACACTAACTATTTTGCTGGGTTACTGGAGAGCCAAAACAGACAAAAAATTCAAAATAAAACGAGAGCATCTTATAACTAATAGCAGATGAACCTCTTAATTGTGTGAATATATAATGCAATAAACATTATATATCAACGTGGAGATGGTCAACTAAAGAGAAGAGAAACCAAACCCAAAACAAGCCTAAACAATAGCAAATTGTTTACATTTCACTTTTAAAACCACATTTAATACTAATAATTCGAAAAAGCTAATAATACAAGTTATAACAACAAGAGGAGAATGACGGAGAACAGCAACAACACAGCTAAAATACTGAAAACTTATATAAAAATACAAACTCTTATCTTTCAACCAAATGGCCAATCGTTTTATTTTCGTCAAGGGGACAGACTGAGAGTGGTGAAATATTTCAAGTCCGCGCGCGCCAAAGCTCGGCAGATGGGGCAACGCTGTTGGCACTATCGACTTACAGCTCTGGGGTAAATTTATCATACGACCTGATATCATCGTGTACAACGTAAAAAATTAACATATTTACTGAGCCCTTTTGTTTAAACTTTATTTTATTGACATTCTCCTTAAAATAAGGCCTACTACAATTTTTTTAGAAAACTGATACATAAATCGGAAAAAAACTATATTTTTTAGCGATGATTTGGCAACATTTGACCGGTATATTCGCTGTATATTTGCGGTATATTTTGAACATGACAATGTTTATTTCGGTATACTTTTGTGGGAGCAGATGTGCATTTTTCATTGAAAAGTCCGTGGTCACACTGCCAATGTCAACTTTCCAAGCTGAATTCCCAAAATTATTTCAATTTTCCTGTCTCATTCCATTCGGTAGTAGTTGTATTTCGACTGTCGCCTGTTTTCCGTGCCTTGAGTGGTGGCTAGTTGTACGCAAAGTGAAGTGCGTCGTTTCGTGGTTTAGTTGTTGTGTTCTGGCACTCATTTTCACAGGATCCCATCCCGACCTCGCTGAAGCAAATACAACGCGTTTCTTCGTACGCGCTAGCAATGGAGGAGGCTAAGGAGGAGGAGAAACCAATCCAGCCCGTGGTCGATTGTAAGTATATTTTCATGAATGCCGCGCGGCTTCAACCTGAATCAAATTGCCGCAAACACACACACACACACACACACACACGCTGCCGTGCAGCGTTCGCTGGAGAGTAGCGCTGGAAGCCGTTCCGCCGCTGGAGGAGCCTTAGGCCGATGATCTTGCATATTTGATTGACCCTACATATAATTTTAATTCGCATATGCCCGCGTCGCTTGTCACACAGCAGCACCGAACGGATTGGTGGACACAACGTCCGTGGTGGAGCCTACAGCCGAAGGCGAGACCGCGGCGGCACGTAAGTTTCTTTTTATTCATTTCGCGACTTAAATTCTGACCAAATGCTTTCGTTTGAGCAGCTTTAAATAATTTACTCGACATAACCTTCAACAAAGAGAGCAAGGACAACGAGATTCCTTGCGTATCCCCTCCCGTGGCATGTGAGTACCCATCGTGGACATGCCGCCACAATAAACTAAACATACAATTTGTAGTAACATATTTATGTCGCGCTTGTGGGGCAGCTGCAACAAACGGCTTGCTGGGCACAGCTTCAAACCATTTGCCAAAGGCTGGGATACCGGTGTCATGTGAGTACATTTCCCAGAGATGCCGCCAAAATAAATAAATTATTATTTTACATTCACTTGTGCCTGCAGCAGCTGAACCAAACGCTTTCACAGGCAAGATGTCCCTTGTGGAGCCTACGGTTGTAGGCGAGTCCTCAGAGAAACGTAAGTGCTGACTGAATAATTATCCACTTGCGCCTCCACAACACTAAACCAAACTAATTTCCTCTTCATGTGTTGCTTGTTCCGGGCCAGCAGCATCAAATATCTTGATGGAGACAGACATAACCATGGAGGAGCCCAAGAGCGGGTCCATCGCACCTCAGATGGCACTGGCATGTGAGTAGATTTGCCAGTAAAGCCGTCACAATGAACTAAACATACAATTTCCATTCACATGTTGTTGGCGTGTGCCTGATCTGTTTTGCGGGGCAGCTGAGCCGATGGATTTGTTGGACACTGATGAACAACCCATTGAGAAAAAAACTGTAGAAAATATACCAGAAGTCCCGTTTGCACGTGAGTAGCCTGTCAATTATTCCGCCACAATGCGCACTAAACCACAGAAATTTCCATACACAAGTCGAGGAAGTCAAGGAGCAATCTGAAGTCTTAACCATCACATCGTTGGAATCTCTGACGCGATTCTTCTACATCAGGGAAACCAAACAAGCTGTCTATACGGGCTCTGGCACGAGCTTTTCGGAAACAACTTACAATGATCTGCGCGATCTATGTGATCAGGTGCAAGCACAGCAGCTGGCTGACTGCCTTGAAAAGGCTTTGATTAACAACGATGAGTGCTTGCCACGGCCCGATGAGGCGCTGTTAGTGCTGGCAGTTTTTCTCTCGACGTGCACCAATGCGACGGAAAGGATCCTGATGCGTAATTGCGTTCCACGACTGGTGCGCACCGACACGGAACTGTTCATATTCATGGAGCTCGCAGAGAAATTGCAAAAAATTCAAATGTACAAGACTCCATTCAGTCGCACCGTCCGCAAGGCGGTCATTGCGTGGTATAAAGAGAGATCTTTGGATGAGCTGCTCCGTATGTGGGCAAAGGGCGAGCAAATCTGCTCCTTGCACAATAATCTGCTGCGTCGTGTCCATTACAAGCCGGAGCGTATGACAATCGAATACAAGGCCACCCTACAGCTGTTGTCCACCCCCACCAAGAACCTGGTGACTTGGCCTGGATTCCTCAACCCCCTGATCGGCAGTAAAAAAATAATTGAGGGCATTGTTAAGCTCCGTAGCACCACAAACGCCCGGGTCGCAGTGACTATAGTGAACGAGCTCTCATTAACATATGATCAAGTGCCCGAGAGATTCCGTATTGATCCTACGCTTGCCGTACACCTGATCCCAACGCTCAGCTATGAACATATATTTAAAATCTCACCGCGGGTGTTGCGCTGCTACAGGCGTGCGGCTAGGAACGCGTATGACAACTATGAGCACCAGTTGTTCGACAAAACAAAGATGGAGGCGGCCAACATAGCCCCGCTGTACATCTATATGAAAATTTTGCGTTTGGAATCGAACAGTCGCCTGGTAACAATATCAACCATATTTGTGTTCATCTCAAAATTAAACTCACCCCTCTCTCTCTCTCTCTCTCTCTCTCTCTCTCTCACCCGAAAAAGCGTAATGTTTTTTGTGACCTCTATGAGGCGTCTTTCGGACACAACAAGGCGTTGGGCAAGCGTCTAAATATAAGTGTGTGCATAGACAAGATCTATATCCGCAGTGAGTGCTCTAATCGAATGCTTACAACTTCAATTATACAACTAACAAGAAACCTTTTTGTAGAATACCTGAAAGGTCGAAATCCTAGTAGCAATTACTTGGATGCGCTGGTCGCAATAGCCTTCGGGTATTTTAAAACCGACCCAGACGGTAGCAAGGTGAGCTACTGGTGCGACCGCACTGGCCAGCTTAAGGATTTAAAGTGGACGAAAAATATGACTTTGATTGAGGCAACCGGTCGCTGCCAGACGCTAGAAGTAATGCCTGTCCATCGCATGTTCTTGTCATAGGCTAAACAATAATTGTTTTACAGGTGCAGAAATCCAAAATGGACTTTTCACAAATTTTCCTCAATGCGTCTGAGGACCCCGAGGACTACGACATTTTTCTGATAGTTGTGCCGAAAGCAACACGGGGAAACCCTAATAACAAGTCAGCCAAAATAGCTTCTCTCCTAGCGGGCTATCGCCTAACTCGACAACCTAAGTCCAAGTAAGTTCCTGACTCACCTTCTAAGAGAGCAATTTACTTACTTGATTACTTATTTGTTGCAGGATTATCATTATAAGCTTACTAGCGTCGAAGAAGTCAATGAGCTACTCGGTGGACACGTGCGAACATATTTTGGAGTTGTGCGGCATCAGCGAGCAGATGCCCCAAATTATTAACGCCTTTTTAGCAGAAAAGTTCCGTTAGTTGGCACTCGATTCGGGGAGAAGTGCTAGGGGCTTGCCTGCCCTAGCGTCATAAAAGCGAAAGGGATGGAGCGCTCGTTCTTTGCTCTCTCTCCCTTTCGCTATCTGTTGGCCAGAGCCAACCCACAATGATATTAGCCACAATGATCACGTAATCACCCACATTCACGAATTTACAAGCGTTACAACAAAGTTTTAAGTTAAACGTTAATAAAACGTCATAACACACACATTCACACAATAAACAGAAACACACATAAAGGTTTTTGTTCGTGTTGTAACGCTTGTATTGAGTACTCGGTTTTAATTGAAATTCGAGTCCTCCGCCTCCGTCTCCGCCTCCGCCGCACTATTTGAACTGTATCAGATTAAATGCTGCAAGTGCTTCAGGCGAATGATTTAGTTTTTTCAAATCAAACTGAATCCACCGAACTGAACTCGAATCTAAATTCAATTTGGATTTAAGCAAAATCCCAAAGCATCTGAGCGGAAAGAAGTTAAACAAGAACAAACATACCAAAACGTAAATGTAAAACCGAAGCTGTAACAAAATATTAAATAATTAAAACAACTGCAACTGATACCGAAACAACAAATTGCCTTACATACAAAAAATGTTAGTTAAACTTTCATTTTTAGTTTAGACTTTCTAAATACGAATACGGCCGGCGAAACGTACTGAAACACAAATTATGGCATTTAGATAAAGTTAAAGAAATTCAAACTAATCATTATCATTAACACATATGTAAACCTAAACCTAAACCTTAGCCTTAGCATAATATAGTCCAAGCCCAAGCCCAAGCAAGCAATACGAATATCAGTTAAAGACATGTACATATATGCATATGTATACCCTCGTGTCGAGTCTAATGAATCATTAGCTTAATAGTCGTGACGCGTACAAGATAAGAAGAGACTCCCAATGTGCCATACACACATACAAAACACACACAAGCCACATACTCACTGAAATCATTAGAATTGTTTATAAATATTACGAAATCGCCGAACAAACTAGCTGAGAACAATAAGGAGAGGAAAAACGCAACCAATTCGATGAACTAAATTTGCTAAGCGAAATTATAATTAAATAACTTATACTGGTATACAGAGCATAGACACTAATTTGGATGATAAGAAAATTTAAGCAAACAATGAAAAAAGCAAAACAAAAAAATATAGGAAATATTTCCACGGACATTTCTAACCAAAATGTTTCCACACGCATCTGTGAAGTAAACCGTTGTGATCGCCTTAATTTTTGCTTTACACGAAACGAAACGAAACAAAACTACAAAACATTCAGAACTAGAACAAAAACAAAAACAAAAAACAAAAACGAATATAAAACCAGAGGTTATATAAGTTATTCCGTATAGTTTGTGAACTCGTGAAAAGTATGGAAGAAAAGCAGTAGGATGGACGCGTAACGTAACCGAAAAGTACCTTTACAACAAAACAAAAGCAGCCACTGAAACTAAGATAAACAAAAGCAGACAAATTGAATTACACCAAACAAAACGGCACACAACTCAAGCAAACCCAACACATTGTATTCAATTAACCCGCGCTGCCTGGCTTGTCTCCCCCAAGCACACGCGAATTAGATAGATGAAAGTATAGTATATCCGAAGACCCGAAGACAAACACTCATAGATCTTACATAATTTTGAAATGATATTGAATATTGATTTCGAATCAGTCTTGATAGACATAGTTTTTCTTTTCTTGTATGTTTTGTTCAAAACTCTTTTACCAAGAATCTTACCTGTAAGGACAATTTGTAAACTCTTACAAAGAGAATTTACACCGCCCAAAGAGAAATCCTTGCTATGATCATTTTTTAAACTATTTTAAATGGGGATCACGTTCTGAAACGATGAATCTGATATCAGATACATGAGTATAAATTTTATGTGAAAATAAGATACAATCTGAATCAGTTTTTTGTTCGATAGTTCCTACAGTACATGACGAATTTAACATCTAATTTTCGGCGTAGCGTCTGAAATGCAAATTGGATTGCATTTTGATTTAATTTTTGTATTATCTACTTTATAATTACATTTTTAGATTTTTGTACTATTACTTACTTTAGCTCCGAGGCCAAATTTACTTTTACTTTTATTATTCTACACATAAATAAATAATACCCTTTGCCATCCCACAAATAATTTGTTAAGTGTATGGTGGGACTCTTAGCTCCACACAAAAACCAATGTCAGAGAAAAAGTTGAACCGTTGATGAGAATAATAAAATGAATTCTGAATTACATTTAATTAAGCGAAGACGAAAGCGAAATTATTGATTTTGATGAAATCAAATCAAAAACTGATACTGAAACTGAAACTGAAACTAAAACGAAACTGAAACTGAAACTGAACTCGAATTGAATCCGTAGTAAGAAGAGCAAGAAGACGAGCAAAACATCGTGTGATATCTATTTCAAAAATAAATCAATTGAACAAAAACTAAGCAAAAAACAAAACTAAAGAAACGTATCCATAACAGAGCAGAGCAAGATATATAGTTAAAATTAGACCAAAGCAGAGAGCAAACAAATGTTCAGAGAAAAGTTTATCATTTCCATTAAAGAGTTACTTAAGAACCCGCATCCGAGCCTGAACCCAAACCCAAACCCAAACCCAAACCCGAATCCGAATGTTATTTTAAGCATGTTCAATTGAGTATTTGGTTAGCACACAACCACAACCAGGAAGGGGCAACTGATAATCCCCGAACGATAGCAATACTTGGCTCGATCCAATCTCTAATGTATGCATCTTTCGTTTTTCCCCCTATATATCTCAATATGCATCTAGTGCGACATTAATCGAAATCGAAATAGTGTTAGCATTGTAAGCGAATTCTGGATGTGTTCAACTCCTTCAATTCCAGAATGTTTTTTATAAGCATATACACATACATATACATACATACTTCTTATACACTAATCTAGGCTAAAGTTAAATAAATTCTGAATTCTGAATGCAACAAACTGGCATGTCGTGTCTGTTTCTCCCGTTTTTCGTTCTATTTGTTCGCCGTAACGATGCCCGTTGCACCGCATTTGTAGAGCTGTTTATCGTCTCGATCCCGGAGTGGTGTGAAGCCCAGGTTTTCGGACTCATATGACTCATATGTCTCCAGGAGATCGTCGTGGGCCTTGCGGGCCTTGGCCACCTCATAGCGCCGACCCATAATGATCTTGTTCTTCTCGTCCAGGCCAGGCGTGGCAATAGTCTCGTGCAGCATGATGCTACGCTTCTTGTCGTCGCGTATCAGGAGGAGGACATTCTTCAGGCCGGTCCTCTGCTGTAGCTCCACAACGACGTCGTTGAAGCGCTGCTTGAGGGTCTGCCGCGCGGCCACAAGCGAATCGTTGCGCAGAATCAGTGTCGGAGTGTCGGATCATGGAGCTGGGCAGGAGAGCACCCACAGCAGTTTCTCGTTGAAGTGGGTCTCCATTTGGCGCAACTGCAGGCGCCCACCGCCTCCGGTTCTCGAACTTCAAATGCTTCATCTGCTGCAGCACATGCTTCGTGTCGATGTCAGCCATATCCTGCGTGGCCTCGATATCCTTATCCATAGTCATGGATTATGGATCTTAGATGGAATCTAATGGATTACGAATCTTGTCCCTCTCCAGCCGAAAGTAATTTCGGCCTTGACATTGTCGTGATGTCCACTCCATCGACGAGCACTGTAGTTCAGCCAAGTGAATGAAAGTTAGCTGCTGGAAGTTAGTTGAGCCGCAAATTTCGGGTTTTCCATCTTTATGACAATTTAATGTGAGCGGCACGCGCATCTCCCCCCAATCCCCCCCGTTTCCCCACCCAGGACCCTGTGCCTGCCCGCATATGTGGCCTGGACCGGTTAACCGTGCAGACTGTGTGTTGTAATTGTTTTCTGTAATTGGCATCGTTGGCCGGCTGGTGCCAGCACCACGCCACGCGTACTAGGAGCACAAACAGGGCTAGCATTGGTAGCCAGGCATAGAAACAATTATGTGCGTTAGATGTCCAGCGGAGAGGAGGACGGACGGCGGATGGTGCACGGTGAAGGCAGAGTGCACTGTGTGTGCGCTCACTCGTGGAAATGAAGTGGACAGTTTTTCCCCTTTTCAATTTTTGTGTATCTTTTATTTTCGTTGGTTGCACTGTGTGGCTGGGCTTGGTCCTATGCTTGGGCAATTACACTGTGCATCGGACATGTCCAGCGACTGCTCCTGCTCCTACTCCTGCACTCGCCTCTCGCCTCTCCTCACGCAGATTATCGTTATTTACTAATTGTTTTGCTTGGCCTTTTTTAATTGCCCTGAATGACCAATGTCCACCATTCCACAACCCATCCTGCAGCACCCTGTACAGCCATTAATGTTCCGAAAATGAATTGCCAGGCAGAGCTCGTTGCCTCAACTGCCTGCCTGCCTGCCTGCCTGCCTGCCTGTTGGAGCTGTCTTTATGGGCGGGGTCTTAAAGAGATTTTGAGTGGAAATATTTGAAGAGCCCGAAACTATTGGGTTGGGCAAACTGCTTGCGAAGATCTATTATGTTTGTGATTTTTGTGTTCCAAGTGTTCCCTTTTGGCGGCTGTTGTAAGGAAAATCATTGAATTAATAAATGAATTCATATTTGAGCCAAGTTACAAATAAGAGAAATAACCAATTGCGAAGATTCAGATTGTTGAACTGCTTGCTGCTGCACTGCTTGTGCAATACACACTGCACACTGCACACTGCTTGTCCAAGCGCAGCTGAGAATCATTTTGAGCCGCAACGCAGCTGAGCTCGAGTTTGACTTTGGGGCTTTCTTGGCCTTATATCTTCCACTCAACTCCCCATTTGGCTGCATGCAAATGCCATTGGAGTTTCCTTTGAGGTGCGGGAGGCGGTTGTGGGTGCTGAATGCTGAATTGTCGTCTCGTGCTGCGCTGTCTGCCTGCTCTTCCGTGTGGCAACTATTTTTCGCACTTTAAATCCTTTAACAACATTTAATTCGATTCTCTTTCTCTCTCTCTGGCGCTGCCAGTGGCCCTGCTCCGATGCCGACTCCACGCTACTCGGTCTCTGTCTCTGTCTCTGCCTCTGCCAAGGCAAAGGCGAAAACTGAACGCGTCTGTAGAGTGGAGCGGGCGTCGTCGCTTTAAATAATGTGATGGCGCGGCTTTCAAAACAATTTTGCAACAGCTGTTGGCTGTTGGCTTATTGCATATTTTATGGCTGCAAATTATTCAAAAATTTCCGAAGCCCGCCTGCGCTACTACCGCGCGGCTGTCCACCGCTTTCGGCGTCCCTGCCATATCCTCCTGTTGGTCGCAAAGGCGTAAAGTATATGTATTTAAATACACAAATACGTACACAGCGGGCTGTGTGTAAATGTGTGCGTTTACATATAAACAAATGATCGAAAATAGACAACAAACGAGTGCAGGCCGGTCCTGGGTGCTGCTCCTGCCTGCCATGAGATTCCACTGAGACGCATCGGCGGCTGGGGCCGGCTCGTCGGACTGGGGTCTGTAATAAAAATACACCCACAAATACAAACATTCATACATATACAGCATGCACTTTGTATGTGTCTGCGTCTGCAGCAACAGCCTGGCGTGGCATGAAAAATTGAATGCGCTGCAGCAGCAGCAGCAGCAGCAGCAGCGAAACTGAAACTGAAAGGAGCCCCATCGGCGATGGCCTTATCACAGACGCCATAATGGTGCATCAGAGCCACAAGCAGTGGAGTGGTGCACTGCTTGCTCGCGCGAGGAGGCAGTAAATGGAGGCACTGCAGATGAAAGCTGCTTGACCGATGCTTTCTTGCTGATTTAGTTGTGGCGACACATTGTTGATGATCCCTTTGTTGGTTGATGCAGCGAACAGAGAGATTTCTTGATTTGTTTACTTTCCGAATACTTATTGCATTCGTTGTTAATCCACTGCTTGCCTCGCAGCTGCTGTTTCTGCTACCGTTGAACTGCTTGCTTTAACAGCATTTAGCTCACCATTTTGCTGTTTCCTCTGCTTGAACTGCTTGAGCCTGTAGCTGTAGCTGTAACTGTAACTGAAGTTAGAGCAAGCAGTTTTGAAGGGTATCAAGCAGCAAAACGTCTTGGTTTGCTGTCCTTCGTACTTCACTTTGACAAGCACTGAAATATATAAATTGAAATACAAAACAAGGAACGGTGGTGACCCCGACAATACATTGGCCTGCACCCAGCACGCTGTATGCGCTGCCCAGTCCAGTCCCAGTTCCGACCAGACTCTCTTATCGCTGCCGTCGTATTCCGGAGCCAGTTTGCCGTCTGCAGCTTAAACAAGCTGCCCTTCTAGGGCGGGGAATGCCTCTGTCTCCGACTCCGTCTCCGTCTCCGTCTCCAACTCCATCTCTCTGTCCATGTGAATTTGTTTGTTTTGCTCATTTTGCGAACTATAAATGCGCTCTGGCATTGCAGTCTGCCTGCCGTTGACTGGTTAATTTGATGATTTTGTGAAATAAGATATTATCAGGCAACGGAAAATCCCAGCTCCCCTCTCTCTTTCTCTTTCCTTCAAAGCAGCTTTGATAACTGGACTCTTCAACGTTTTAGTCAAGCGATCCCTAGCGCGTGGGCACCTTTTAGGCACCTATTTTGCGGTTCAGTTTCAGTCCTAAAATTTCCCCCCCAGCCTAATTAATGTGTAAGGCCAAAGGCGGAGATTGAGGGCAGGGCCCGGGGAGGGGCCCTGTGTAAACAGAAGCCAGAAAGTGCGCAGCCCGAGGAGTGTGGCGTGGAGACTGGGTCAGGTGTTGGCATATTGCTGATTTTCTGGGCTTCCCGGTTAAATGCTTTAATTGAAATTAATAACCGCAGTCAGCAGTTGGGCAATGAGGCAAAAGTGGGGGCTGCTGAAGCCAGAATACACCGTGGCTTCGGGCACACAGACACCGAGAGAGCGAGAGAATTTTCAATTGTTTTCATTAAAAGTCAATTTTTGATGGCGAAGACGCTTCAGCGGCTGTCTAACTTCAACCCTTTCCTGTGTGTCCGTGTCCTTTTTGTACGTCTTCCCTGTCTGTGTTTTCCCTTTGTTGGGCCGCCCTTGCATAATTTCTGTTTCATTTTGATTCTGGCCAACGGCTGCGGACGGTCATGCCCCATTGAGCTGCGTAACGGCTGTCAAGGGTCGCGGGAGCGGAGCGGAGCAACCGCCACACTGATTGAAACTGAAAGTATTTAAAACATGATTAGAAAATTTACTTATCGCGACGTTGTCGAGGTGTGTCGTCCTGCTGTGGCTGCTTTAAAGAGGAAATTCTCATCACTTGTGGGAAATATTTGTGTGCCTTCTCCTCTGCTCGGAGTTAAATAGGGAAGGGTTGACAGGCCAGCGGAGAGGGGGGCTTCCAGTGACGTTTTTTCCCCGAGTATTATTACGTAATTTGCTATAAATGTCATGCAGCATTATCCTTCCATTCACGTACATGCGAGAGTCTCTCTTGCAGTAGTTTCGGAATGGTTTCGGCAGGGAGCGGGGCTCAGTGCTCATTGCGGTGGCAAAAGTTATTTGCTGTGTTATTTTCACAACAACTTCCGCCTTGGCGCAGAAACGGATATCCGGCCTCTGAGTGAGAGATGCAAAAGTAGACGCAGCAGATGGAGGAAGGTTGAGGGCTGCACAGAGCAAGAGTTACGGGAAAGTTGTTGTTGCTGGTGCAGCTGCAGCTTGGACTTGTTGTCTTGTCTGTTGTATGCCTGCCCCAAAAACAGGGACCAGCAGTAGTTCCAGCTGCACTCCCACTCCTTTGCCATATGCAGATTTTGCTTTTACAACTCTAGATCCAAACTTTGACTTGTGCAGAGTGCCCCGCTGCCCCACCACGCAATTTAAACTTTCTGATTAATTTTAATAAATATATTTTTGTCCTTTATTTGTAGAATTTGTTTCGTTTACCATATATATAATTTCCTTTTCGTGGGTTGTACATATATATATATATATATATTCGTGTCTCGTTATTACATGTCATTATATATTATATATAAGTTATACTTTATACGATTTATGCTGCTAGATATACGCGCAAATGCATATGGATTGGGGGCTTTGGGTATTATCGAGAACTTTGATTCAACTTCAGTTTTCGTTTAAGGGGGAGCCACATATCGTAGTTATGGTTTGTCTTTACTTTGATCGATAAATGCATCGATATATTGTATCGATAATCAAATGATTCAACCATAAATGACTTCGCTTCGTTGGCCTATGTACAATTTTGAGTTATTGCAATGAACTTTTTTCTTATATACAATTCTTACACTAGAGACAAAACAGGCAAGGCGAAGGGTTTCTTCGTAGATATATGTACGTGTGTATTGAGGGTATTCCTAACTTCAACAAAAACTATATATACAGAATGTCACACAGCTGTCTGGGTAATGCTTAAATGCTATTTTCATTTTTCTCTATACGAATTTTGTATAACTTTATTTGTGTTTTGTTTTCTTTCGTAATTTCTGTTCTGCTAATAATGGCACACAATATTATTGTTGATTTTTGTTTGATATAATTTCCAGTACCATTTATATGGAGACACTGAGATTGAATAGAGATTTATTTTGGGCTGCGGGCTGCGGGTTGGGACTATTCATTATACACACAACTAACAAGCCATCGCCTAGCATATGAACAACCTTCAATGGATCCAATTACCATATATAATATATGTGTATTTTCTCATCAGTTTTTTTATACAAATGTTCTTTTGGCAGCAGTTGCGACTTTTAGACGATTATTATGCTTTATACAGGAACAGAAACAAACACTTTGTATTATGTATTTATGTATTTATCTGTGTATATATGTACGGGTATGTATGTATATTGGGGGGTCATTGCTAGTATGTTTGCTGATAGTTTCTTAGATGTTTGGTTTGCTTTTGGTTCCTTGTTTGTGGCTAGATTTGATTTCATTGTTATTATATAATTGCTACACACACACACACACACACACACTCGCACAGGAGAGGACAGGAGAGCGATGGCTGCTCTTAATTAAAATTGCAACAAATGAACAATGAAACAGTGTCAAAGGCTGCCCCAGCATACCCCAGTCCGAGACAACTGTTGCACCCAAGCTAGAAGCTTCAGCTCCGGCTCCGGCTCAAGCTCGAGATAAATTCAAATAAAATTTCAATTAAATCAATTCAAGCATGTGGCAAGGCATGTATCCATCCCCCAGTAACCCCCACCCCCCCAGGGGTCGTGGAGTCGAGAGACTCGGTGCAGTGTCAAGTGTCCTTCCGGACACTGGGCTGGACTGCATTCTCAAGTGTCTGAAACACAGTGGACACACACACACACACAGGCAACAACCTGAAGCATCTCTAATTGAATTTCGGGTTTTGCTGATTCGAATTCTGCTCAGAGTTCTGCTGCTGCTGCTGCTGCTGCTGCTCTGCTGCTGCATGGCTGCAGTTGCGTGTTATCTTGTATTTGTTTATTTTTATATTTTGCTGGCAGTCAGCCACTGATGGAAAGATTACTGCTGCAAGCCAAGGCAGGCTGCTGCCAGCAGCAGCTTGGAGCAGCTGTTGCTTGTCAGCCATTGAGACATTACAAAGCGAAGCCATTTACATGGCTGCACACACATACACACACACACAAGCGCACATACATACACACATACGCAGACACACCCCACACTCATTTCATTATTAAATCAAAAAAGTTGAGTAAATTTCTGCCAGCGGCTGTACTCCCTGCCTGTCTTTTTCTCTGTGTGTGTTTGTAACAATTCAACTTGATTGCCATTTGTTTTTAGCGAGCTGCTGCCCAACGCACCCCCCGCCCGCACACCCACGAACAGCACTACATGCGGAAAATGTTTTGCGGCCAACACACACACACACACACACACATCAGCATCTCCCTCTCCCACTCGACAGCAGTAAGCGGTGTATTCAATTAAACTTCCGTCAAACATGAAGCAGCCTCTGCCACGCAGCAGCCAGCGACACACCGACACGGCCCCAACCCACCGTTCCAGGGCTGCCTTGAGGTTATAAAATAAACATGTTGCCACACACAAAATTTAAATAGATACAAGTTTGCCACACTGCAAAAAAAAAGAAAGAAAAAATAAGCAAAAGCAAAAGGAAGAGCTCAAAATATGATGTGGGCCAGTGGGCGAATATTGTGTGGGAGGAGCAGCACGAACTCAGCTCAGCTCGGTCAGGAGATCTTTCCAGGATAAGATTGAGCGAAGAAAAGTGAATGTGAATTGATACACAAGAAATATTTGGGGCATCAAATAAGTTTGCCCATCAAGCGAGGGAAGTGAAAGATGCAAAAGCACTTTTAAAAAATGTGCCTAAAGCAGGGCACGAAGCAGTGCAAGAATGCAGTTAAAGCCAAGCAGTGCAAGAATGCAGTAAGAGGAAAGGCCTGGACTGAGAGTCAAGTAAAAGACACAAAAATGTGAGCTAATATTTGCACAAGAGAGAACAGTTTTAGGCGGACACTAATATTAGGTGTAAGCGGAATACATTAAATGGAAGTCATTCGTCCTAATGTACCCGCTAAATGATGTTTTTGTGGAAAGAGTATTGAAAGCAGGGGATCTCCATTAAGAACCTTTTTGGCCCCCATCTCCATCTCCATCTGCATCTGCATCTGGATTGCTCAAACAAAAGCAACTTAAACACAGAAGGCACACAGCACAACAAAACACACAACGCGAATGATAATAAAAGTGGGGGAGAATGCGAAATTAAAATACAATTTGAAAGCATCAAATGGAGCAATTAAGCGGTTGTCTGCAACCCACACACACACACACTTGCCACTCCTTTTTGCCACTCGCTTACCCGCAACATGGCACTGGGCCTGTGGCCCACAAAAGTAGGCAACACGCACTGAATGGCATGCTGCTCTCGAAACTTGATTACAAGTGTCGCGGAAAGCCCCAAAAAACAACTCGAAAGCGGCTCCATAACCAACGATAAGTACTAACAACACACACACACACACACACATTTGTAACTGCCCCTTTATGGGGCAAACATATGCCATGGGCTGGTGTGGTACATGTATGTAGGATGTGGCAAGTGTACAAAAGAGCCGCGAGCTAACAGCCAGCCAACTGGCAGCAACAGAAGAGTTGCAGCAGCAACCAGAGTGCCCTGAGGAAGAGCATCCATTGGCAGAGAGTAAACTTAGTGAGTGGTCCAGAGAATGCCTTTTGCTGTCGGATCATCATTGATCCTGCATCTTAGAGCAGCTTTAAGGAGCAGCCACAATATCAACAACAACAACAGCAGCAGCAGCAATTTTACCATCATCGATGACAGCTACTAACAGCAATTGGAGGAGCAGCAGCAGCAGCAGCAACAATGAGTACAACTACACCCACATAAACCATAAGCTACACACAACAAGATGGGGGGAGTACACCAACGATGACAACAATCAAAAATGTTGCTGGCGCTTCACTAGTTCCTCGATGTCCCCGATGTTGTTGTTGGCTTTCTTCGGCGTCTGTGTAATTTGAAACACTTGTGTCAACGTGCCCCAACTCCCTGCCACTGCTTGCCACTGACATGTTTCCTTGGGTTGCTGCTGCTGCTGCTGCTGCTGCTGCTGCGGTTGTCAGCGTCTTATTATCATCATCAGTGGCAGCTTTTGGCGGTTTTGTATATTTGCTGGGGCAGGAGAAGAGGGTGTGCATGGAGCAGTGCTTTTTTCTTTGGCTGCAACTTCTTTGGAGACGGAGTGAGAGTGGAGGGTGAAGCCAACAAGGATGGGGATGCTGCTGCTGCTGCTGCTGCTTACAATGAAATTCACTTTGCCAAAAAGTTTTCATTTCATTAAAAAGTGGCCCAAGCATACAAACAGACATGTGTGCATGTGTGTGGTTAACTGACATGCAAGTAATTCATCAAAAGCAAAATGCAACCAACAAAACTGACAGCAGATGCGAGTGTATCTGTGTCCACAACTTGTGCTCTGCCTCGCCCCCTATGCCCTTGGCTCTGCACAGCTGCAAGACACACTCTGGCTAAAGATGTTGCCAGAGCAAGCGGCAGACCAACAGTCCAAAGAAACAAAAAAAAACAAAGAAAAATAAGAAGAAGTTTGACGAACACCAAGATATGGTTGCTCCAATGGAAGACTGCGGCAGGGTAGAGGTTAGGCTGTGGCATGGTGTGCCAGGCACTGGCCTCAGGGGCTTAAGCGGCTTAAGGGGTTAAACAGTGTGTGCAAAATAATTTGCATAAACATGCGAAATTTAATTATTTCACAGCAAGTTGCAAGCAGCAGGGAGACACAAATGAAGTAGAGACCAGTCCTCTAAAAGTGGATTAAATCAACGAGAACATGGAATATTTATGGGGGACAGGTTTAAAGGTTTATCTTTGGGGTGGGATTAAAAGGATTAAAGGGCTTTGATTCGATTGGAGAGTTATCGCCCTTCAATGAACCCTCCTGAAAACCCTTTCCAATGCAACTTTCTATGAGTCACCCCTCTCCATCTACTCAACTTTGCCCTACTCCAGCATCTCATTCCATTTGAAGCCCTCAAATCTTCTGCATTTGTTGGAATGCCAATCAAAACTCAACAAATGAACCAAAAGAAACCGCCAAAGAAACCGAAAATAAATCAAGAAAATAAAAAGCAAAAAGAGTTTGTTTTTCGTATTTTTTGTGACATTAATTGACTTTTTCGAGTGTCCCTTTTTGGGATGTGCCAAAAATGGGATTAGGAAATTTCAAGCGGGGCGAGACGAGGATTTAATGAGAAAAGGGTAAGTGCAAAGGGAAAAGAGTACCACACCTTGAAGCCAAAACCCGCGCCTGTTAATATTAATAATCATCAGCATTCAATTCTCCAAATGTTATATAAATATTTCCCTCTGCCGCTGTCCAGTTTCCGCCTGCTTGGAGTGTGGTTGTGGCTTGTCTTTTGTTATAAACAATTTTAACATTTGCTACTACAACGTACTAGGTGTGTGTGTGTGTGTGCGGGGTGTGCGGGGGTGTGTGTGTTCAATCCCGTTAGACTGGGTATTATAAGAGGCAATGGCGGAGCGTGAGAAGTAAACCGGACACGGCCGACAAACCCATTAAGAGCGGCTGTCGACAGTGCCACCAATGCGGATGCCATGCCCCCTGCCAGCTGATGGAACTGACGCTCGGTAGGGGGCACATGTGGAAACTGAAGCTGAAGCTGAAGCCGCGAATTCCCGCACCGCCGGAGCTCATTTCGTTGTTGTTGTTGTTGTTGTTGTTGTTGTCGATGGGGCCGCGCACCTCGTTGTTGCCGCCGACGCCGTAGTAGGGTGGCGGCTTACGTGTGATGCCCAGCTCCCCGCCTCCACCTGCTGCACCACCGACACCACCCCCAGCTGCACCTACGCCGCCGCCATTCTGATGCTGCTGCTGGTGGTGATGGTGATGGTGGTGCTGCTGATGTTGATGCTGATTACCACCGCTGCCGCCAGGGCTGCCAGGCTTATGTGTGGGCGGTTTATTGCCGCTGGTGTAGTAAACGTGAGGCGATAACGGCGTCAGGCCGCCACCCTCGCCATCGCCATCGAAATCCTCGGCGGAGCCGTACTGCAGCTCCTCGTCGTCCGGCTGGTATGTGACTTTGACTTGTTGTTTCTGCTTTAAAATGTCATTGGCATCCGCATCCAAGCCGACTCCGCCGCCGCCGCCGCCGCCGCCGACGTTGCCCTTTCCGTTCAAGGGATTTTTATTACGATTCGGACCGGGGATTTCTGAGGGAGAGAAAGAGCGAATAAAAAAGAGAAGGGAAGTGAAGTGAAGTGAAGAAAACAAAGCAGAAAATGTAATTGAAACAGAGGTGCGAATACATCCACAGACATATGTGCACGAGTGTTAATATGTCTATGGGTTTTATGGCACAAAAACACACGAGAGGGAGAGACTGCAAGTGGAAATAAGGAGGAGAAACCACCTACCATACAGGCGTATGCTGCTGTCCACCTCACCGAGGGAGTTCTTGGCTATGCAGCGATACGAGCCGACATCATCCTTCTGAAACTTACGCACAATCATCGACATCTTCGTCTCGTACATGGACTGGGATGTCTCCTGCACATGATACTTGCCCGAGCTGACAATCATTTCACCTGCGAATCAATAAGCAAACAATTAACAAACAATCCGAATGTAAATTCGTGTTAAGTGAATTCTAAATGAAGCTCTACTACTACTACTACAAATTGAACACTGAAACAGCATTTTTCACTCATCACTGACTGAGCGAATGTCAGTTGTTCCATCGCATCTGCTTATCGCAGCTACTCCAAAGAACCAAAAGCTTGGATCTAACTTGGATCTTCAATTGAAGCTTGAATTGGGTGCGCTGCCTGGCCAGAGTACCCGTTTCATTGCTGTGTCCTATAATATTTTTGACGCCTAATGACTGGACTCTAAGCCCTGCCAGAAAATACAAAAAAATAAACCCAAGAGGGGGAGAGAGAGCGAGAGAGGCCATGACAGGGGCCATGGCCAGTGGCAGGCATCAAACCGAACGAGCAACCGCCACCTGGAACCTGAACGGACGAACGTGCCACAATCTGACAACTGACTAATGACAATGCCAAACGATTCGATTCGATTCGATTCGATTCGATGTTGAAGTAATGATGCGTTCGTCCTGGGCCCAACATCTGCATAGATGCACGAGTATGTGTACGTATCCATGGACATGCACATGCGACAGAGCAGACAGAGCAGACAGAGAGGCAGACACATAGACAGACTTACCCGTGTCCTTAATCCAGTAGTTAATTGATTTGGGCGAGGCCTCAACGTGACACTCGATTTGGACATCAGTGCCAAGTGGTGCGCCGACTAATTGATTTGGTACTTGGATGACTGGATGAACTGCAACGACACAAGTCACGCATTGGCCACCATTAAAATAGATGCAGACAAAAATACAAACATATATAGGTATATCCCCCTCGTGGGTTCTTGGATCATTTGCATCTGAATTTGGAACAAATCTTCTGCACATCTTAAAGTTCAATTTGCGTGCCAGTCGGGAGCCAGCGAACTTGAGGGCCAATTGAGTGTAGCATCCTGGCACTCCTGCTGGGGTGGTGGCTCATCAGAATGCAGTTCAGGCAGCGTCAGACAGTGAATTGACAACTCTTTTGCCAATGGGCCAACTTTCGTATTTATTGTCACTTAGCAGGTGTAAGAGACAGAGACACAGAGAGGCAGAGGGGAGTGTGGCATTCAGGACTGGCTATGACCAAAATTGGTGGTTTTGTAAAACCTGCCAAAAGCTTGCCCAGAACCTCCCCGCCACTCCACATGCTGGGCAGCTCACAGATTGCATATTGTCTCCGTCTATCTGGGAGTTTACCTCTCAGTCCCCTCCTGCCTATCGAGAGCTGCTCCCTGCTCCCTGCTCCTGCTCCAACCATGTTGAGACATTTGTGGCCATGTGCATTGATAGTTGATTGCAGCTCCAACAATGAAACATCCACACAGGACAAAGTCTACTCCCATGTCCGTGCGGCAGGCAGCCTATAGCCATATATCCATGTGTGCGGAGAGTTTTGCAAGTTGGAACGATTTTAATTGATTTCCATGGCCGAGTGCGTTCTGTCTTATCCATCAACCATCTATCGCTTCTGGTGGTTAGGCGGCTCTCGCTCTCTGGCTCTCTGGCTCTTTGGATTTAATAACTTACATTTTGCGGAGGAAATTGCGCAACCAGAAGATCCAAGGATCCATGCAGCTGTGCCCGCAACTCCGTTTTTGGCAACCTCTCCGATCCGATCACACTTCAATAATAGCGCCTGCCTGCCTGCCTGGCTGCCACATGGGGCAACGTGCACCCAGAAACTGACACACAGCCCGAGGGCCCCATGGGCAGTCTTTTCTGCCGGCATGGGTATGCGGATGTGAATGCAGCTTTGGCAGCTTTGGCAGCTTGACCAGGCATACGTGCTGGTTGAATGCCTCTACTTTAATCCACACACACACACACACACACACACATGTGGCGTGGTGTCTAGCTGCTGCTGCCACATTCTGGTTCGGGGTCTGGTTCGGGGTCTATCCTCAGTGAATTTTGTGCAACTCCCAGTCCTGAGTTTCCCTCGCCACTTTCGCTTGGCGATTTGAAATTTTCGCAATGATTATTCTGAGCATGTCCCTACCTGCCTTTTGCATTGGACTGCCCTCAGTCCTGGCTCTGGCGCTGGCGCTGGCACTGGCTTTGTCTCTGACTCTGGCTCTATCGATGCTGGCTGGGGCTTCAGTGTCCGCTCAGAGTTTTGTGGCAAACAAAGCCACAAATATGCACTAATGACATCGTCAGCTGCCTGCTGTCTCTCTACAATGCAGCAGCAGTCTGCCCCCACAGCCCTGTAGCCTGAAGGAGACGCACATTTTGGGCAATTGTTGCAGCTGCCGCAGTAGGGGCTGACGGGGCTTGACTTGAAGGTGACAAAAATTCGAACCTCATGGTAGGCACACCCACCACATCCATCTCGGATTTCTACCACGTTCTGCTGTGTCTCTATTTGAATGAAACGCACTGTACCTAAATGGTTTATGTCCGCAGCTATTTCTGGGTGGGTTTTCTTGCGTCTGACCTGAGAGCAAAGAAATTACCGAGCAAGAGAGAGAGAGGGAATAATGCAGAAGGGACTCCAGAAAAGGGTTCCAAGAGGTTTCGGCTCCCAGCGGTTACAAATGAATCCTGAAAGTACCTGCAGAACTGGAGCGCCCTGAAGCTGATCTGGGGAACCCTTTGGCGCTGCTTTATTAATATTATTTTGGCTCTGTGGAAGTTCTTTCAACTTCAAAACGCTTTGCATGGCTGCTTCGTCGCCTGCTTTGGTCTGTGGCTATTTTTATTTTATTTGTCGCTATTTTGTGGCATCCACACGTACGTGATTTTTTCTCATTTTGCAGCATTTATTCTGTGTGTTCGATGGGCTGAGGTGGGTTGTGGGTGTACGTGCCTCGTGACCAATCCCACGAGAGGCTGAAGGCCAGAGACAGCTCCCGCTGGCTCCCGCGCAGGGGGGAGACCTGCATTTCCGGCCTGGTTAAGATTCTTGCTGTCTCTTCCTGCTGCACTTGCACTTCCTCCCGGCCGTAGGTGCAACTAATTAAGCAGCTCAGCGGAGTTTGAGTTGGCAACAGCTAAAGGAAGGGGAAGCGCCTAATAAGGCGGCGGCGGAAAGCGAATTTTGCAGCGGAAGTGGGCGGAAGCGGTGCAAATGTGGCATACGGCATGTGGCGCGTGGCAAGCTGCTTGCTTTATCAGCCAGCGACACTGCAGCAGCCGAGCGACCCCTTCCCTCCGAAGCTGTGCCAATCTGCACTTGCAACTGACTCGGCCAAAAGTTTGCGAGGAGCCAAGAAGCAACAAGGGGTTGGCCTGTGGTGGCACAACTCTTTCGCAAACAAATTGCAAAGGAAGCTGTTGCAAAATGGCAACAGGAAAAGTAAACACGCAGCACGAAACACGCAGGACGAACAACTCCCAATGGAATGGACAGAAGCGAACGTGAAGGAAGCGAAGCGAGGCGAGGCGCAGCTCGAGTTGATCAAAAAGTTTCACTAGGTGCGGGGGAGATGTGGGGGGGGGGGGGGTATGTAGCTGCTCCTCGCAGATAACTGTTAACCAAGCAGTGGCTGTTGACTGTCGACAAAATGGGAGAGGGAGAGGGAGATGGAGAGGAAGAGGGAAAGGGTGCTCCTGCCAAGCCAAAAGGCAAGCTGCTATTCCTCCTTTATTGTTGGGAAATTACTTTCCATAATTGGCATTGGACATTTTACAGGCAAAACCCAAAGCTAATTTCATAGTTTAAAATCCACAAACGTGGAGCCTTCAAATCAATTAGGTGTCCCCGTCCTCGCTCTGCAGCAAGTGCCACTTAAAGACCACATTAACACAATGTCAAAATGTTAAAAGGCGTGATTTTGCCACCTACCCAGTGCCCGTGGCAGTGCCAGATATGTGTGTGGCATGTGGCATGTGGCATGTGGCAGGAGTGTGTGTGGGCAGGGGACAGAGGCTTTTGCTGCAGTGTTAAACGAGCTAAACAAAAAAAAAAAAGAGCAGGAAAAATAAACAAGGCAGCAGCTACAGAGGTACAGGAGCTGGGAGTAGAGCAAACAAACGCAGTGGCTGCCACGAGCCCCCCTGCCCGCCCGTCTGCAGCTGCCTCGGTGATTGAGTGAACTGCCACATGGCAGAGGGAGTCAGGACAGCCAGCAGCACGTGCTGCAGACAGTTTGACAAAAAAGCTGTGGCCCACCAAAAAGCACCTGCCCCAAACACACACACACACACACACACACACAAGAAAAATAGAGAAAATTGCTGGGGAGGAGGGAGTTCGGGTCGCAGCAGGTAATGCCCGGTATCAGTGACAGGATTTAAACGGATTACAACAAGGACAATCGAGTTAGCACGGCACATAGAGCATAGAGACACAGCAGCCAGAGAGCAGCCAGAGAGCAGCCCCGGGTTTTGCCTTCCGCCTTCCGCCTTCTTGCCTTCTTTTTGCCTTTGGCCTCTCCTTGGTCCTTCTTCCTCTGGTCTTCCTCCTTTTCGCTGCGGGGCATCTTCGCAGTGGAAATATATGGACTCAGTGTGCACAGACAGAAATCAGAAGTTGATCAAATGGCATTCAAGGTGTTTCTGTGCCAAGTCCTTGGATGATGAAGAATCTTTCAGAGATGCGAAATTCAGGTAATTATTTGATGGCTTCCCGGATGATAAGGCCCCCGACAATGCTCAATTGACTTGGTCCAAGCAGTTCCCACAAGTTATTGCCAGTGTATGGGATAAACGCAAGATAAACGCCACAGCTCCCGAAGCAGTGCAGTGGAGGGCAAAGCGCCTCCCAACTGAACTGACTGATGATGCAACCTCAGGGTGCTGCGAGCAGCTGAAAAGAGTTGACCAACCGCAAGCTTCTCTAATTAATGGCGCACTGCATCGAGCTGGACACGAGTGGACAAGTGATGGTGGGGCATCAGCACACAGAGTGTGTGTGTGTGTGTGTGTGTGTGTGGGAGAGAGAGGAAGGGGGGTACATTGTGTGTACTTACAGTGTATGCTAAGCGAGATGCGCTTTGAAACCGATGGGGGCACCCCGTTGGAGGCGATGCACAGATAGGAGCCCATCTCGTTCCGTGAGATCTTTGACAGCTTCAGCACTTCGCCGCGGAACGAGGGTGCTGCAAGGAACGAAGGAAAAGGGGTATTTGAATAGAAAGTCGCACGAAAAGGGAATGCGAAGCCTCACACTTACCCAATGTCTTTGTGCCCACATTGTCCTTGAGGACAATCTCGTTGCCGTCCTCACGCCGCCAGGTGACAATCGGTTCCGGATAGCCGCGGGCACTGCAAACATCCAACAAAATGAACAGCACAAATTACCAACAAAAAATAGAAGAGGCAATTGTCTTCTCGAGGCGCATAAACCTCAGCGGCCACGCACACGACCACCCAATGGTAATGGCGTCAAATGGGAAATGGTAAATGGTAAATGGTAAATGGTAAATGGAAATGCTAAATGTTAAATGGAAAATATTCAAGTTCAGTGGCTTATTACATTTAATATGAGGAAGCCACGGCATAGATGGTACGTGGAGGCAACAGTCAGTCCAGAGACAGGGCCAGAGCCAGGTCCATTGTGTTGGCAAACAAGAAAGTAAAAAGCTCGAAGCCAGAATCGATACTTTGAATACTCTGCTTTAGTTTTTCCTTTACTCTTTAGTTTTCATTTGGCTACTGCTTGTCCTGCCACAGCCAAAGCAGCAACAAAGTCTGCTTGGATCAAGAATAATTCAATAAAAATTCTTCCAAAATCTTCCTGCCTCGATAAACCCGCTCAAAAACCATTATAGCTCGCTGCAAAAGGGTATCAGAACTTTTATGAAAACTCTGTCCGCCACACGCCTCTCTCACTCTCGCTCTCTCTCTCTCTCGCTGAAAGACCAAAGACAGAGAAAAGCAAGCAGTGCAGCAGGGAAAGCAGAGCAGCGACCGCTTGAAGCCAGCAGGCGCCGACTACGCTGACGACTGCTCAAGTATGTGGTGCAATGGTTAGAAAGAGAGAGAGAGAGACAGAGAGAGAGAGAGAGAGTGGTAGTGGGAGAAGTGCGAGTGGTTTTGTTGAGTTTTTGCGGGCAGAGAAATGCGTGTTAAGACAGCAGTTGTTCAACAGCGAACCAGACACGGGTGTGGTAAATTTTTATGATGCCGCAAACAGATGCAAAACAGCTAAAAAGAAAATCAACCAACATGAACACACACACACAGCCACAGAGTGGGGGGAGCACCTACCACATGGCCAACACAATGGCGACTGGCTGGCTGGCTGGCTACCAGTTAGCAGTCACTAGCAGTTGCTTAGCCATGTTTAGTCATGCCGGGACAGGACCCTTGTGTGCATGGGATGTGGAGGGAGACAACAGCTTTGCTTGAAATCTCCGAGTAAAAACTAAGTGCAATTTGCATAGTCGAAAGACAGGACTTGGGCAAGAGAGTCAGCTTGAACTTTGCTGTGGGTTCTGTTCTCAACGGAGTTTCAGCTTAATTTACAGCTATTCAAAGCAGTGCGAAAAGTATGACATGAATATGCACAGCTCACTCGCCTGACCTTCAATGCACTGCTTGGAATTGATCTACTTCTGGCGCGGCTCTCCGCGCGGTGACCGTTACTCTATCACCTTAACCCCTTGCTCTGATTGTCTGGCCAAGTTTACGGCATGCTTTTAATGTGCGTAAAGCTGAAGTTGAATTCATTTCAAGGGATTTGCACTAAGTGGTATTAAAAATGAACGGGAAACAAAACAGAAAACGAAACCAAACATAAAAAACAAGAAAACTGTCTGCAGACAAGCTCTCTAATAGCTTTCCACACTCTCACACAGAGAGAGAGAGAGAGAGAGAGAGAGAGAGAATGGCACACTCGGAACGCGCTTATCGCCATCGTTTCATCATTTTGCGGTTAAATCGTTAAAAACAAAAAAAGAAGCCAGCAACAGTCCGTGGTTGCGGTCAAGTTCATAAATCAGCAGACAGCCAAGCCTTGGCTTTGACTCCACACCAAGCAGCAGCCGCACTCCGCCGCGTGCCCCTTACATGGCAGTTAGAAAATAACCAACACAAATTAGAGACTGTTAGCCAATACCCTCGGAAAGTGGTTGAGCCTGACCCACCCAGAGGGATAATGCTATCTCTTATCTTTTTGCTGCTCTCTGAAGCAGCTAATATACCCGTTGGCATTGTGTTGGTAGGGTTGCTAGGGTAGATGGCCAGGGAGTGTATTAGTGCGGAATCAAGAGAAATGAAGTGTCACTTAATTTGCTGACATTATTACACGGCGATGATTGAGACGAGGGAACTGGATTTGGAATTGGTGGTGCAGATGGAACTGCAGACTTTCAGCTGGATGAAAAGTGAACGCTAAAAACCTCAGCATGGCATCGTCTTGATGTGGAGGGGAAGGCACTGGGCGTGATGGCTGGGCTAAAACCATACGGTACATACTACTCACCGACATGTCAGGCGCACCGAACTGCCCTCCGGCACAATCACATCCGATGAAGTGTCCTCGCTGATAAAGTCCGGCGGTATGACCACATCGAGGAAGCCTATCTGCAATGCCAAATGAAATAGAAATAGAAATAGAAACAGAAACAGAAACACACAAACATTAACACAATCCGCACGTGGAATGGGCAGGGGCATGGGCTGGAATACTTTATTTCTCTTACTTAAATTATCACAAATTGCTAGGGGACAACACACAAAAATATACACACACACACACTGAGACTAAGAGAGAGGCGGAGAGGCGGCGAAAATTTGCTGATTATGCAAGTTGGCCATAAAGCAGAAGTAATGGTAAAGTGTTTTATATGGCGACTGGGCAATGGCTCCCGAGACTGCATAAGCGGAAAGCGAGCCAAATAAAGTAAAGTAAAGACGATGGCAAAAGGCAAAGGTAAAGCGAATGGAATGGCGTTAAATAGTTTAAGACAGGAGCACAGTTTATGCTTCAAGGCTAGTGGAACACACACATGCACATGTACTGTGTACACACGTGCACTTTGACCCGTCGAATCTCTGTCGTGTTGCCACTGTACTTGCGCTGTGTTGTTTGTTGTTGTTTCTTATGAAAAGCGTAAAAGTGCAAATAAAAATTAAGGAAGCATGAAATACATTTTATTGGCACCATAAACTTCACTTGGCTGGACACATGAGTGTACGTGTGAGCGGCGGACACACACACAGAGCGAGAGAGAGAGAGAGAGCAATGTGGAGGGGGTGAATACCGTTATAGCGTACACAGCAAACAGTAGACGAAGCTTTGCCATCTGCTCGTATGTGGGGTGGGGGTGGGGGGGCCATTCGCATAGTTTTCGCTTTCGATTTGCTGCGCTTTCTTTGCTTCCTTCTTGCGCCTGTCTTGCTCCACCAAAAGAGAATGGAAAAGGGGCAAGGAGAAGGAGAAGGAGAAGGAAAAGAAGAAGGAGAGAGACAACAGTTGAATGCATTCGCATTTTACTATACCGTTTAATGCCGCATGACAGGAATTGCGAAACAAAACCAAACAAGAGAAAGGCTACAAAAACAAAAGATTTCCCTGACACAAGCAGGGGGACATCCACACACACAGCAATGGTCATAAAAATAGCACACAAATACAAACAAATACGCGTATGTAGTTTGCTGGAAACATTTGAGGCGCGCTGCCACAACATATTGAATAATAAGTAGAAAAAACTAACAACATTATTTCTGTTTTGCAAGCAAAACAACCCCCACCTGACTCTTCATGGGATCCGTGTTCAGTTGACACATGTAGCCGCCGCGATCCTCCTCCGCCACCGCCTTGATGTGCAGGTTCCAGGTGTTTTGATCCAAATGGCTGACCGTCACACGGGGATTGTGCGTGATGACATTCTCGTGTATGGCCTGGATGGCCTTGGTGTCGGCTTTCAGCCAGCCCACCTGTGGAAGGGTTCAAGTTTTGCTACGTTTTTTTCAAGTGCAAGGACTGTTGACTTACCCGATAGCCGCCCAGGTGGCGAACGTGACACGTGAAGGTGGCATCGCGGCCCACGGCGACGGACACATTGGAAATGCTCTCCACAAACTCTGGACCAAAGGCACCAATTGCTGAAAGAGTGGGTGCAAAAACACGGATAGAAATAAAGAGACATAGACATAGACAGAGAAAGAGAGAGAGAGAGAGTGAGAGTGAGATTAGAGTGCATTTATGTGCTCGGTGTCTGTGTCTATGTGTGTTTGTAGCAGTTAATGATATCGCGCTGGCAATGCACGCCCGCCACTAGTGCATGGGCATTTCTCCCCCCTTGTTGCGCCTGCCAAAAAGACCGTGATTTATCGCTTTTAAATGTGCCCAAAAGCTCGCTGGCTCGCTCGCTCGCTCGCTCGCTCACTCTTTCGCCTGCCCTTTCGCCCTAGCCCACGCCTTCGCTGTCTCTCATGCTATTGCCAACAACTTAACTGTGCCAGACAACAGCCAGCGTCGCAGTTCACGTTGCAGCCAGCGCCGACAGCAGACAGTTTAAAGAGCTGCGGCGGCTAATTGAAGATCGACATCCGGCACCCTGGCGCGAGTCCACACCGCATACCAGAGCAGAGCAGGGCACAGGCAACCCAACACAGCACCCAAGTCTGGGCTGGGCTCGATGCTGGCTAGGGTGCTGAGTCCTGGGTCCTCGGCATACGCAAATATAAATAATTTATTGAATCATTGAAAATCAAACATTTCACTTGCAAGTGCTGCAAAAAAGTTTCCCAGGCCGTAACACAAAAAACACAACAACAACGACAACAAAAACGCACCAACGGGAAAAAAATTAAAATAAAAATACTAAATTAAAACCGAATATGGCAATACCCTAGCAGATATGTATGAATTGATTCTGTTTGAGCTACTTGGTAGAATTAAATGAAATTCTAGTTTTTTATGTATTTTTTATTGTTTTTTTTTTTATTTCTATAAGCAGTGGCCATATAGTGGTTAATGCTGTAAAAGAATATGCATTCCGTGGGGTTCTCCCTAACATTGCCTTTATCTGATCGAAAATAATGCTACCCCATTCAAGGGTATGGAAAAAATAATGGCACAGAAGCAGGGCTAAGCGGAGAGCGGCAGGCCAGACAGCAGCAGCCACGCACGACTGCTGTCCTGGCCGCAGACTCTCCACTGCGCTACAACTCCCCCCCTCTCTCCGCCGCCGACCACGCTGCCGGGTTGCCTGCGTCGTCTACATCATCGTAATGCATGCAAAAAACTTTTGGCAAACTTGAAATTTAAATATTTATAGACAGTACCGTTGCTTCACTGATGCGGCGGACAGACAGGAGTGCGAGCGAGCGAGATGGCAACGGCTTGGCGGCGGTGCGGGAGGGGTGCGAAAGGGGAAGGTGAAGTGTATTGTGTGTAGAAATATGTTTGGGGAAAATATGTGGAAGAATGAAGAATGCTGAATTGACTCAATTGGCCAAGGGCATGATTTATCGCACTTTCAAATGGAGAGTGCAGAGTGGAGAGTGGAGAGTGCAGAGTGGTTGGCTTGGGGAGGAGAGCAGCGTGGTGGAGCAGTGGGAATCGTAAATGAAACCAGTTGGAATCGCACTCAAAATTACATTTGATAATCTGGATTATCCACTTGGCACACCAGTCCACCAAATCCCAAAAGCTAAGGACACAAAAAAAGTATATATTTAGGCAAATTTATTTGCGGTTGAAGTGGAAGGAAGTGCCACTCGTGTGTGGCATTGTGCAACACAAAACGGACAGACACGTGTGGGTTTACATATGCAGATTAATGTGTAGCTGCCAGGAGAAGTTTTTCATTAACATGCTGCAGTGGGAGAGGGGGAAAAGGGGAAGCCAAAGCAGAGGAGAGCAGCAGCAAGAGGGTAAAGCAGCGATATGTACAGCGAAAGCGAAAGAAGGTGAAGATTGAGCAGAAGAAAGAGAAGGAATAGATTCAGCAGAAGAGAGAAGAGAAGAACAAAAGTAAAGTCAAGCAGTGGGGGTAGATCGCTGAGCAGCGGAATCAGTGTACTGCACAACAGCAGCCGCTGTGGTTTGGATTGTACGGTTAGAAGAAGTGCAAGCAGTGCAGGCAGAGGACCTAGAGCAAGCAGTTGTACAGATTTCAAATCTACAACAACAGCAGTGCAAAGTTCAAGCAGATTGTACATTTGAGGGCAGCAAGACACACAGAGAGCGAGAGAGAGAGAGAGAGAGAGAGACCAAAGTGTTTTGGTACGACAAGTGGCCAAGCTGCAATGTGCCTTGGGTAAAGGTTGGGTGAGAGATGTGGGTGTGAGGGTGTGGGGTGCAAATGTAGTTGCTGCTTGGCTGACTGCGGCTTGTTTGTCAATCTGTTGAAACTGCATGCCAAAGATGTTTTCCAGCATTGTGCCAATCCCAATGAAGTTGTCTACTGGCCAGAAGACCTCTCTCTCCCCGCTTAGTGCTTGTTTGTGAACTCTGGCCCTCTGTCCTGTGTCCTGTGTCCTGTGTCCTGTTCTGTCCTGCTTCATCCCGTTCTGCCCGGCCTGCCCAACTCTGCTGTGCCATGCTCTGGTTCTTCTTCGGCAGGCATTTTGGGGCTAAGCCAAAGTCAATTAACCCCCCGACTTGGGTCCGCTCCAATCCACATTGGTACCAGTCCCGCACCCGCACCCGTTCCCGTTCCCGTTCCCTCTCTCCCCCGCGTACCGCTATCCCATATCATAAATTTCCGCTTCTGCTGCTTCTTACTCAACCTTCTCCCACTGCTTTTGGTACTGCTTTGGCCTCATCTTCCACTGCTTCGTCTCTTTCCGTGTCCTCAGCTTCATTTCAATTTTCGTTTCTTTTGCACACAGTTACCGTTACACACACACACACACACATTCTGAGAGTCTTGTCAATTTTGGCTCGTATCCCGAGGCGACTCTCTCTCTCTCTGTGGCCCCCACACCCTCTTTCGGGAAAAAGTTTAAATCACACAACGACAATGAGGATTTACCAAAGCAAATTTATGGCTAAGGACATTGGCAAAAGTTAAGCATACGAATGTATTAGTGGGTGTGCAGCGTGGTGTGGTGGGAGCTTGATTGGGTGGCCATAAGCAGAGCCAACCGGAATATATACGGGCAGCCCAAGGTGTCCAACACACACACACACACACGACACTAAGATGCGAATCTGCATGGGAATGGCGCACAGGACATGGGACACGGCACATGGCCCATAAGACACTGGCGGTACCTTTGCCTTTGCCGTTTTTTATGGCCTCACACATGGACAGCCACACAAATCCACTGCCAAAGCGCCCAATGATAGGTGATAATGGCAAATATCGAGAGGCACATCGAGAGGACAGATGACAAGGCCCAAAGACAACACAAGACACAAAAACTTAAATAACACAAAACTGAAACTGAAACTGAAACTGACACTGAGAATGAAACCAAAGCTCCCAAACCAAAGGTCTTCCAAGACTCTTTCTTGCCTTCCCCCGACTTAAAGTTAGCTTCTCGTTCTTATTTTTTTTTTTTTTTTGGTAAAGCAAATAAATGACTTGAGATGGGTGAGAAAGTGGCAGCGTGGAGCTTTGGGGTGTGCCACAGACGATGCCTGCAAATGGCTGTTGGACTTTTGTTTTTGCTGGGTCTGGCATTGAAATTAGCATTTTTACAAATCGTCGTCTACAGCCGTTGAACTACTGCCAATTGAATTTACAATACCCCAGCCAACCGCCCACACCCCCCACTGACCAGCAGAGCAGACTCACAAAAAACAAAAAAAAAAAACAAAAAAAAAGTATTTTCAATTTAAAATTCTTCAACTTTCTCCCCCTTTCTTTTGTTGTGTGTGTGTGTGTGTGTTTGCTCTTAACAAATGTCGCGCAATTAATTGTGTCTTGATTTTTGTTTCACACTTTTGTTTCTCTGATTCTGAAAAGGGTAGCCTGTGCCCCCCTCGGGAAGTGCTTAATTGCCAAAGTTTCCATGTTTTGGAAGGGTTTAAGGCTGATCAATATTTGTAGCGGTCAGGTGGAGTAGGCTTCAATCGAAGAGAATCCTTCTTCCTGTTGGGAATCGATGGAATGCTTCGAAGAGATAATTAAATTATGCACCACCCAGACCTATTGGACCTGTGCCATTGCATCGAACTATTTTGTAGCCATCAAAGGCCACAAGTCGTAAAGTATGAGGAGCAACCCATCAGCAGTCTACAGAAATGTCCTCCCGTGTCTGTATTTATTTAATTTTTAACTCCAAATTGATGGACAACAATACAAAAGAAATGCACCAGGTATGCATTTGAAGTTTCATTTAAACTCGATTCAACAACTAAAGGACACTTTAATGCGCTGCTTGTCCAAACAGAAAGCTTCACTGCACAAAATGTAAATTGTAGTGGAAAATATCTAAGACTTCGATACTTGATGGTTAATTGTTGTTTCCCTTTCCATTGTTTAATGCTTTGGTGCGTGCATAAGCTTCTTAAGGTTAAACAATTTCAGAGAAAATATTTAAGCAACGAAATTGTGATTCAAGCTCGCAGTCTGATATCGTTGAAATAATCAGGAAATCGCATTTATGGTAAAGAATATCATGGCAAGAGGCCACTTATTCAACAAGCACAGCTTAAGATTTTCACTTGGCACAAGTGCTCCTCCTCAGTTTTCCAAAGTTAATGCAAGTTTCCATTTAATTATTATCAAATAATTGTTGCAGCCTAGCCAGTTTGCAAATTGTTTTGCCTTTCGCTTTCCTGTGAGTTAGAGACTTGTTGGCTGAACTTATGAACAGAGAAAACTCTGCATGCAGCTGCCACCCACTTCTCTTTATTCTCTCAATTTATTAATGTATCTTGCACCCTCCGCCAGAACCTATTAACCCACAGGCCATGTGCATTTATCTCATCGGATTTGGCTTACTTATTTTCCACTCTCTTCGCACCTTAAGCCCTTTAATTGGGTCTCAGTCTTTGCTTCAACCCATTCGAATTTCATCCGTTCGGCGTCACATTTAATTAATTACAAAGTACGCGCATTTTTTGGCGAAGAAACTTTTTGGGGAAACCCAGGAGCAGCGGCATCCCAGCACCAGAACGGTGGAAGGATGATAGTTAAAGTTGCTTGGGGTCAGGACCCACGACTAACTCCGTCTGCGGCTGCTGCCGGCGTTGACCACGTCCACTAAAAGCTGAAGAACCGCCGCCAACGAAGTAAAAAAATGCAACAAATATATGCCACACAAAAAGGATATATACAAAAAAGAGGTGCAATCAAAAAAAGGAGATTACAAAAGAGACGAAAAATAAAAGAGAATCAAAAATCAGCAAGTCAGTAAGCTAAAGTCGCGTATTTCGGCGGCATACCGCCGACTCGGATTTATTTATTTGAATTCCTAAGTGGTAAAATCAACTAATGGGAATATTTCGCATGAAGTTTTGTTGGAGCTAGTGAACATTTGAATAGGGAAATGGTGAGAAAAGTATTTTAAATATTAAAATCCTTTCCTGAAGATCGTTGGAGATCGCCAAATATCTCTAGCCCTCTATGCACTCCAGCGCCTGCTCCATCGTCAGCTTTTCCATTCTACATTTTGGGTTTTTAAAGTACTCTCTCTCTCTCTCTCTCTCTCTCTCCCTATCTAAACAAACCGCAGCAGGCCCAACAACAAAATACAAAGTAAATACAATAAAGCGAGAAGGGACGTGTGAGACGCTCCTTACGCGTCACAACTCTTATACCCGGCACTCAGTACTACATCTGCACCTTAGCGGTGTTTTGTCAAATTTTCAATTTGTTGATCTGATAGATATGGTCATTCCCTACGGAATGGCGTTTTGGTTTTCTTTTATCTTCAAAATTGTAGCTTTTGTAGCAACAGCAGCCAAATAGCCATTAAAAGTAGCAAAGCAAATCTCCCCCGCCCCAGCCCTCTCTCTCTCTCTCTCTATCGCGCTGTGTTATGCAAGCCATATTGCGGTTTAGCTTACACACTCACTGGCAGCACAGCGGCGTGGAGTCAAAGCGGCTTGCTGGCATGGCATGTCCCCCCCCTTTCGCGCTTGCATTTTGCCAAATGCTCGGCAATTAATTTGCATATCATTGATATGCACACACTGGCACACACATGGCAGGCGGGCAAACACTGAAGTGTGCAGTCGTGACTGGGTTCGCTTATATTTGTTTAGGATTATTATCGGTTATTAATGTTGCTGTAATTGAAAATTATTTTCACTTTTATGTTTATCATTATCATCTACCATTACATCGGGATCCACCATTGCATCCGCCCCCTCGCCACTGGCACTGCCCCTTCACTATTATTATTATTATTATTATCGCTGGGGAATTATTGTTTGCCGTGATTTAAGTGCTTTAAATATGTACATCTGCATGCATTTAATATTTATGCGCTGGAATGCCCCGGACTGGACACCACAGCGAGGCGTGGGTCAGGTTCCGCTCCCTCCCGCACGTTCATGCATAATTATCGGCTTTATGGGAATAGTTTTTGCCTTGCTTGAAGCTTTACGAATAATTCCTACTCGTACTCGTATTCGTTTTAATGTAAGAAGTACAAAATGACAAGTGGCCATCCCTTTAAATGGCTCCTTAATTTCCTAGTTCATTGAGATTGGTGCTTGGCAGGTGCTAAATCGTGTAGAAATATTTATTTATTATATAGCCATATTATAACATTTGTATAGAATCTTAGATAAAATGGAGACAACGAAGGGTGATCGGGAACGTTTTATTAATCGAAAGATATGTCACCTGACATGTTTTTTTTTTTGTACAAATATTACAATTTTCTATAATTACTCCTGTAACCCTCTGCTGCCTACAGTGCTGAGCCCTCTTCTCTCTCAATTTTCATTTGCCCCAGCCTATATTAAACAGCTAAACCACACGAATATGAATGATACATTGGCAAACAATCGGTAACCGAAAATTGCCATGGCACAATGGGAGCACTATTTATTTTGTTGTTGGCATATAAAACAAAACAAAACAATGCAATGGGCAATGACAATTCCCTTTATGTAAATATTTAATGCCAGGAAGGAAAGTATTTTGCGATTGTCGCGCCGACGTGAACAATTTGGCACTTCATTTTTTATAATTATCAGACATCAGACAGGAGCCAAGAGCGCCAGCGTAACCAGTCAGCAGAAACCAGCAGCCCGGAGCCAGGACAACAGGCAGACAATGGCCCAGGCAGGTGGTCGGTCAGGCGGTGCTGCGGTTGGGCACGGGATAGAAGTGTGGAGCGGAGAGCGGAGAGCGGAGAGCGGGCAGCGGCAGGTGAAAACATAATTTTTACGCAATTAAAATGAGAAGAGATATATGTGCGTACGGATGAGTGAGCAGCACAGTGCGTTCCGAAACTATAAGCAGATGATTTTTTGTCAGATTTAAGCTCGAAGCTCGGCGCTAGTTTAAGATTCATTTATATTTAATGAGGAAGGTGTATTGATTGAAGGAGTGCTGCAACCGCTTGATGGCTTCTAAATACTGGAGCCAAAGGCTGTATAGATGAAGAGAGATTTTCTCGATCCCAAATGAAATGAAATTTAATAAATACTTCTCCCAAAAGTTTCCTCTTATTCTGGGGTTTTCAACACAAGTTTGCATCGCTTTTGATTCCATTTAATTCAGATTTGTACTTATTTGGAAGCTTTCCCTAAATGCTTGTCCAAATTAGTCCATTCATCTGGAAGTATAAAATGATTTGCTACTCTTTGTCGCTAGCCCAAAATTGAAGTTAATACCTTTGACACGGACTGTCCCTGCCTGGGGCTATGAGGCATAAGCCGAACAGATTTTATAGCAACAATGAAGCCGCGGTATCGCTGGAATCCGCTCTGGCGAATGAGTAAGTGAGTGCGTGAGTGCGTGAGTGCCAGCGGAGTGGCTGATGGAGTCAATGAGCACGGGCGGGAGAGGCGGAGAGTCAATTAAATTGCCATTCAATGTGCAGTGTTCCCTCTTCTCTGTGCAGTGCTCAGTGTTCAGTGCTCTCGATATTGGCTGTTGTCTTTTGCTTTGCTTGTTTTTGCACAAACACACATATGTGTGTGCGTGTGGCGTATGTATTTTATTTATTTATTTGTTTGTTTGTTATTTATACGTTTTAATGCCAAATGGCAATTGGCAATGGCAACAATGCAGCCGGACAATGGCCGGACTTGTAGCCATGACAGTGCATTAAGCAGTCTCCCACAGCCAACGGGACATCAGATGCCGTTATTAATCGCACTCCTCTCCACTACCCCCGAATGCCACGAACTCCACACTGCCTGCTGTCCAACCTAAGGGTTTAATAAACTCACTTTACGTCGAAACAATTATCAAGTCGGTTTACGTTCAATTGCCTGCATATTATAGCGTCCCTAGCGATTGTCTGTCCGCCTGTATGTCCGCCTGTCTGTCTGTCTGTCGGGCACTGCACAACACTGATTACAGCTTGACATTCTGCCATGTCCGGCTGTCTCTCAAGCCAACACTGCACAACACTGTTTACGATCTGGGGCAGTCTGCCAAGGAGAAGAGATCTTTCCAAGATCGTGTCAAATGCATGCACAAAACGTTTTTTCAATCTATGAAAAGTCTGCTAGTCCTATCCCGCTTCGATCCATAAGCTTATAGATACAAGTTTTCGATAAAGTTTCTCACAAGCTGAATATTTAAAAATTACAATTTGTGCAGTTTCCAGAACTTTCTTCAGAAACTCTATTATCTTGAAAAAGATCATAGAAAAATCTCGTTTTACTTATGTTCCCAATTAAATTATTGTTTTGAGCCACTCTCATTAGCATTTAAGAAGAGAGAAAAGTCTCTTTGTTATATTATATTAATCATACATGCAAAATCCCCTTGTTCTAGTGCAAAACTAGAGTTACTTCGTTATGCTGGAGAGAATTTACGCTAGATTTAGCAGTGGCTTTTGCGAAACAGCCAAACGCTAATAAGTATGCTATGGAATTTTGTCATTTTGTTTTCTGTTTTTAATTTCTTTGATTAAAACTGATTAGACCTTTTAACTTCGTTTTTTTCGTGTCTCCACGTGGTCAACATATAACGAGCTGACATAAAAATACATTTTTTGATTCTCCAATTAAGACAAACAAACTGTCGCACAAAAGTGTAACTAGAATTTTGAAGGTACTTTGGATAATGAATTCTCATATAGTCCATGTCATATCATGTTTTATCAAAGGATGTGCTTTGAGAGATGCTCATTTCTGATATTGAAAAAAAGTACATTCAGGTTTCTTTTTAGGGAAACAAAAAAGTTTCCATTTGAAGATAAATCAAAATCAAATCAAATCAAATCACAGAAATGCATTAGTTGTCCTAAATTGTTAATTATCAATTCCCATGGTTCCGCTTCTGGGTAGCAAGTTTGCAGTTTTGGAATGTGAAAAGGAACTAAAACCTTAAATATAGTCAACAACCAACTTTGTACTTGTCCATTTTGGAGGGTTTTCTCAAGTATTTATTTTATAAAGTCCAAAACAGTTCTGAACATATTCATTTTTAATGCACATATTCCCCGATTGTTGCCATATAAATTCTACTCTGCACTTTCCCTGCACTGGGGTGGGGCTTCCTTGATCTTTTACCTTCCGTCAGCGTTACGATGAGCAGCAGCAGGATCAGCATTTTCCCATTGCGATCGAGGGGTCCGCGAGGATACAGTTTCGATATGATTCGCATTTGGGTTTATTCAAAAATTCCTCTCCGACATTTGCGATCGGCACGCGTTATCTTTGATTCACTTCACAGCTTGTACATCCGTACAAAAAAAATGCAAAAAAATGTAAATCACACACGAAAGTGGCTTCCCGGGGTAGTCCTTATTTTTATTTGATTTAATTGAAGTTAATTTAATGTTTTAATTTAAAATATTTATTAGCAGCAGTGGACAGTGCGACGTGCAACTGCTAACTGTAATGCAATGGGCAGCGCTGGCAGTGGCAGCGATAGCGGCAGATGGGTTCGGTTCGTGCTCGAGTTTCGACTACCGCGTCCAACCAGCCGACAGTGACGCTGTTGATCAACTGAAAGCGGCGGCTCCAACATGGGGCCACAGCCTCCGCACGAAACGCAGACGAGCGCCGGCTCGTGGCTCATCGCAGACGAGTCACAGCGAACCGAGCGCAGACGAGCCGCGACGAGCGCCGGCCGTCGCCGCCAGCCGTTGGATATTGGGGCCGACGCGCAGGCCGAGCTCTGCAGCCGAGTGCTGCCATGGCGAATGCTCGTTGCCAATTGTCGAAGTGGATTTTCGAAACGAACGGCGTCCACCATGTGCCGCCTGGGTTCCACACTCTGGCCACGTGGTGGATCGCATCGCTTGTGGGCGCCAGCAGTGGGGAGTTGTGTGGCCAGCAATTGTGGCACATGCGCCCTGTGTGACGAGGGAGGAGTGTCGACTCGTCCGTCTGACAAATGGTACGACAATTGCTACAAGCTGTGGTGGCATTTGGCGGCCTGGCTCTTGTGGCAGCGGCGGTTGTGGATGGGCAGGGAGCTGCTGCGGGGGCGAGGCGAGGTGGCATCCACGCGGTTGGGCGCCTCCTTCGCTGTTGTTGTTTCTGCTGTTGCTGTTGCTGTTGCTGTCGCTGTCACTGCCACTGATGGGGCTTGCTTGCTGTTGGCAAGCATCTAATCATCATCATCATCATCTGTCCGTTTGCCGGACAGTGGCGTCCGTTAAGCAGCGTTATCCACAGATCTACAGTAATCCCGACTGCTCGCTAACATTTTTGTGATCCGCAGTCTACAGTCGCTTTATGCTTTGATCATCCTCTGGTGTCCGCTGTGCGTGTTGGTAATTTTAGACATTCTGTAAACGAACAGCTGACTCTCTCCTAGGCGGACACCAAGTGTCTTTGGCCATCCGCAGAGTCATATTTGTTTCTCCTTTATTAAAGGGCATCTATTGCCTGTCTACTGTATGTAAGCCATCCACTATCCTTTTGTCCCTGCCTGCCATCTAAAGGAAAACTGTTCTCCGGCTGCCCACCATCCTGCACCCGCAATGGGCCATCATAAGGAAAAACTTTTTCGGGGCGCACCAAAAAAGTTTGAATTGCATTCTGCATTCTGTCAGATAAAGAGGCGACACAATCCCTATCCCAATGCGCAAACCGAATCCCAATTGACATAATTTTCAATATTTCAATGTCAGAAAATGGGAAAATTTCACAAAATTTAATTGAACTTTAACTGTCAGAGGACGAGACCTCCAGATACGAGCTGAGACTTCGACTCGATTCGAATCGAGACTCTTGGCCAAGACCGAGGGGAATTTCGCTGATGCTGAGGCTGATGCCGATGTCGATGCCGATGCCGATGCTGAGACGGAGCCTGATGACACGTCCAAAGTCAGGCCTGTCAAACCTGCCACAAAGTGGCTTAATTATCTAATAGACGTTAGATATGCTGCAGGGTATGGCAGGGGGGCTGGGGATGATGGCGTCTCGTACTTAGCCTGTCAGCGGGTGCCACTCATCTCAAATAGTGGATGCAACCCGCCACCGCCACCGCCACCGCCTACAGCCCACAGCGGAAGCTCCCGTTTTCGGGTGTCTTCAACTTTTGCGCTTAATAACTCAATTACGAATTTGCGAATGGTAGTGGGCCAGGGGCTCGGGATAGGGCATAATGATGCAATTATGCAATTTTTACCACCAGATTCGGTTAAATGAATTGCAGCTGCTCCACCAGGCTCAGGCTCAATGCCTGCCTGCCGCCAACTGATGTTTGCTGCAACAAATCAAACTGCGATTCGCAAAAACTTTTGCACACTCGACGAGCTGCAATTATCCGCAGTAGATGGCAAGTGCTGTGGTGAGCTGGTGGCAGGGATAACAAGAGGGTAATCCTGAAGAATGCGCCGACGAATGGGGAATACACTGATGATGGCAAGACTATATGAGCAGCTGCCTAAAGATCTGGCACAAGGAGAGGCAAACTTTAAGATCAACTCTTGCAGTTGGTCACCGAATTCCAAGCCGACTCATTTGTGTGTAAGAAAAAACACTTCACTTCAAAGTCAATATATGCATATTTAAAACAAAAGATTTGTGGACACAAAAGTTACGATGAATTGCAAAGCGGCGATTTCATTTAGGGATTATTGTCACACTGCATGTATGATGTGTACGCACACCCCCGTATGTATGGTTAACTAATCCTTCCCACTGTGCTCTTCTATTCACAGAAAACTTCCGGGACGAACGACGGAGCCGAAGAAACCAAACCAAAAAACTTTTGTTTCTAAAACTCGTGTTCAAAGTCTGCCACGACACAAAAGAAGGAGCCCAGGAGCCAGAGCCAGAGCCAGAGCTGGAGCTGGAGCCTGCATGGGGTTGGGGTTTGTTTCAGGTTTGGAGTTTGTGATTGGGGACAGGTGTATGTGAATTTTGAATTCGAAAAAGTCTTGCCTCTCTCTCTCTCTCTCTCTTGCTCTAAGTCTCTGCCTGTCTCCCACACTGACAAACACCTGCTGGAGCAATAATAAGTATGCAGCGTCTACAAGGACAGCAAGGACAACGTTTGGCGCAAGTTGTTCTTTGGTTGTTAGGTGTTAAAGCAGGCGAAAGTTGGAGGCCATGTGGACAAGGACGAACAGGAGCAGGCAGCCTGGGCTGCATGTGTCGCGTACGTGTGTGTGTGTGACAACAACAGCAACAGCAACAGCAACAAGAACGAGTGTGACAACAGTGTGACCAAATGCGAGTGTGAGTGTCGGTCCGTGCCACAGTGTGCACGTGTGGGCGTGTGTAAATCGCACATTTCAATTTGCATGTGTTAGCGACAAACTTTTGATAAGTGTTGCTCGCATTACACTCCCACACACACACACACACACACAGAGACACAGACGCACAAGGAATTGAAACTTATTGTCAAACACGAACAGAACCCATCACACCTCCCTTAGACACATGTAAATTCATATTCAAGCACACAGACACACACACCCACGCACACAGAGAAAACAGTTTTCAATATTTTTCAGACACTTGTAGGTGCTACGTGCCACTGCGCACACCTCGGGGGATCGATAGATAATGAAATTTTATTACACCAAAAATATCCAAATTAACTCGAAGATATTTTACTAGACAGAAAGGACACAAAGGACACAATAAACCAAATGTTTGACTACTCAAACAAAATAATTAAAGTCTTGCAAGCATTCCAGCATAATGAGAACTTAATTTGGTGCCTCAACTGCATCGATTTATGCATCCTGGATGCATTGGTTTTTCGTTGTTGAAGTTTTGCACCAAATTTAGGCATTTGTTCAGAAAAGAGCAGAAAATAAGAGGCCTACACAGCAGCACCACTGACTGTGTCAGGGAGTGCCGCCTCGAATGTTTTAATCTATAACCAAAAGTACTACACAGGAGCCACTCATCCTGTTCATTATTTCGTTTATATTAATCTACTATAAATACGTTTTAGCACTTCTACTCCAACCTGCTGCTCTCATTCAAACTGTTATCCGACTGCTATTGATCGCTGTCGACCAGTCATTCAATTGTTCAAAAAAAAGCTTGATGTACAGTACTTACATATGTACGAGTATGAATAAATCAATCGCTTTTCAAATTGGCTATTATGCTCACTGCTCTGAGGGGAAACCCAAACCCATCCAGCCACCCTCGACGCTCTCCAACTTTGTTCTTTTGCCTCTCCAACTGGTAGCTGTAACTTTTCCTTCTCACTTCCGCTGTTCTTCTGCTGTTCAGGATGGGCGTTGATGAGTGCCTGCTCTGTTATCGTGAAACCATTCCATCTTTTGGCCGCTGCTGGGAGTCGCCTTTGGCGTTTGCCGCTTGACTAACGGCTTGATCGGGGGGGTGGCACTAGGGCTGGTATGTAAATTTCGAGTGTTTGTATGTGTCCTCTTACAGAATTATGAACATATCCTGTAAATTGAAGAACGTCATCAGAGCAGACAAAAGGCACAACAAATTGAGAGCAGAACAGCTTCATACTCCATCCTCCATCCTTCATCCTCCATCCTTCATCCGCCATGCTCCATATGCTCGCTCTCTGTCTTGTCCTGTCCTCCACTGTACCACTATCCTGCCACTATCCACATCATTCGTTGGGTGGGGTGGGGTGGGGTGCTGTGGGCTCACCCGTTTTGTAGCCACATTTACAGCTGCAACATAAAAAACTGTTGCAGCTTGTGGCACACAGCGACGTGTTATCTCGGCTGTGCGTCATTTCACACCAAACGACGCCAGGCAACGGGCGAAGAGGCAGAGAGGCAGAGAGGCGGTAGCAACGGCGACCGCAAACACAAAACAAAATCTGACAATAAGTGTGAAAACGGTTGTGTCCCGGCCCCACCCATCCCCAGCCAAAGCACCAGAACATCGGAGGAGTCTCCCAACCACTCCACTCCGCCCCACTCTCTTTCACTCCTTCACTCGTTTGGTTCCATGCAAAACTAAAAGAAAAATGTTTAAATATTTCCTGCTTTTTATTGTGGTTACACTGGCTCGGCTCGGCTCTCTGCCTTTGCCTTTTCCTTTGCCTTTGCCTCTTCCAGTGCCATCCGCACCCAATCGTTCCACCACAAAATCAAAAGCTGAAGCTGGAGCTGGATCCTCACATAACAACAACAATGAAGATTGCACACAAAAAACAACAAAAAATAGATGCGCACAAAAGAATTTATTCCTGAGAGCCGAAGCAGGAATTACCCTTAAAGGTAAGTACTCCAATAGTTAAGATTCTCAATTAAAAGCTTTTAAATTTCGTTTGTATTCTAATGAAATAAGAAAGAATTTTGATTCCAATTAACCTTCAAATATACATACATACATACACATAGGAGTACATATTTACCTGCAAGTTTACAATAAGACAAAACGTCGCGACATATGCTCTGTGCATGGAAAAAGATCTCGGGCAGCGCAGTCAACACCCGCACAGCGAAAAAAAAACTTCATGTGGCTTCGGCCTATGTACAGAGAGCCGCCGCAGCGGCAGAGAAAAAACTTCGTGCGGCCCATGATGCAGTTGATCGTCTGCCGCTGCAGCAGAGAAGCAAGAAACGGCTTTGTCTTCGTTTCTGTTGCTTGTGCATACAAACGCACTCAAACACGTGAGCGCAGCGCGCTGATCTCTGCTTTAAAACTTAAGTCTTGTTCTCACCTCTACCTTTGCATTCGCATAAAAGAGGCTGATAGATTCCGTTGACGATTGTTTCGGTAGAATGTGAAGTCGAATTAGCTATGCAATATTCGAGAAGGCTTTAGGTATTGTTGGCTGAACATGTTTTAATGGCATGACCAAAGCTATGCATAAAATATGGAATACCGAGTGCATAGGGTATGCAAAGAGTCGCCCCCACAAAGGGGTGAAAGATGACGAAGAAAGGAGAAGGAGAAAAAAATAGCAACACTTTCCGTGTGCTTTGCTTTGTTGTCGCTTCATGTGTCTGCTTCGCAGCCTCTGTGCTTCGGCTGCGCTGCGCTGCTCTGCTGTCGTCGTTTGCTGTTTACTTTTATTGTTGTTGCTGGCCGCGGCGGCATTCGCTCGCTCGCTCGAAAAATATGAAAACTTTCGACAGGAAACAGGAACTGATAAGGGCATTTTTGTGCCCGTTACCCGTTCTCTGTTCACTGTTCTCTCGGTGTCTCTTCCCATTCCTTCCCTCCCCCAACTACAGACCTATCTCACTTGGTCTGCTCCATATTCTGCTCCATACACTGGCCTGCCCTGCCCTGCCGTACTGCGATTCCCATGGCTCGTGTCATTTGCGCTGCTCCTTTTGGAGCTTAGAGCGCTACTTCACTTCTCTCACTGTCTTTCTCTATCATTCTCTCTCTCTCTCTCTCTCGTGCCCGATTGGTCTTCACTGCGCTTTGCTCAGAAACTTATTGTGCGAGATTTATGCTCTGCCCTATGCCTTACGACACAGTGAAGTCTCTCTGGGAGGGCAACCAAGGACACGACTGTCAGTAGCTCGTACGATCGTTCTCATTGTTCTCCATGCGATGGTTGTCTCCCATTGCAGCTTTTCATAGCTTTCCATATGTGGGTGATTAGAGTACAGAGTTCTCACTGTAACGTGTTAGTTGGCATCGTTAAGCTAAGCCCCCCCCCCCCTGGTGACATGGCCCGACAATGTGTGTGTGTGTGTGGTGAGACTTTCTCTGTTCTCTGTCCCTGTGGCCTGCTTTCTTCCTTCTCTGGGGGCAGCTGTTGCAGCAATGTTGCAAGTTGCGCAGTTTTATCAATTCCAACAAAGCTTTAAAAATGGAGAGCGAGAGCGGGAGCGGGAGAATGGGTGGATGCTGAGGAGATCAAAGCTTACTGCTTATTTAATTCAAATCCCCTGAAATTCCGCATTCATTTGTGTGGAGATTTGTAGCTTAAAAGTCACATCATTGCCTAGTTAGCGGCTTAGTTTTAAGAACAGGACTGGCGTTGGATTACCTAAAAAGGATGCCAGGCATGGCATTACCTAGATGTCCGGACGGTGGTGGCCTGAGGCTCGTGGTTGGAGAGCAATGTCGCTGGAAATATTTTAAGGCCTGCGGAGCGAGAGCTGATTTAATTAAATAAGTCATCTGCCATCATCCGCTGGCGGTCAGGTAAGCCATACAAAAGCCATTCCATTAAGGGGGGGCAGCTAACAAAGACAAGAGAAAATCTGCTTATTTACCAAACACTTTTCCCGTCAACGGGCCAATGGCCAATAAAGGCGACGCGGACGGTGGCCCATTCGCATCCACCATCCTGCCTGCAGGATCTGCCACCTGGCTCCGCCACTGCCACTGCCGCTGCCGCTGCCACAGCCACTGCCCGTGCCTCAACATTCAGCGAGTGCAACATAAAAACACGACCATGAATTAACGTTAAAACATGGCCAAAAAGGCAGGGCAGCTTGTGTGGCATCCCCTACAGTCTGCAGAGGTGTGCGTGTGGGGGGGATGGCAGAGGAAAGGGCAGGCCAACGTGCCACACGCGGCGGCCGCAAACAAACACATAAAAATGGCCTGGTACGCTCTTGGCCCTACCATGTCTCTGGTGGTCCGCTCCGGCGTGGCGTGAAAATCATTTAATTTACAACACGAACAAACAGCAGTGGCAGTGGCACAGGCACAGGGACAGGCACAGGCCGTGTGGCATGCCACACAGCTCAGTAGCGAAGGAGGAGAAGCGAGTCGACTCTGACTCTGGAGTTGGAGTCGGAGAGTTGGGCCTAACAATATGAAGTGAGTTTCATTTAATGGACTGCACGCGAGCAAGTCTATTCCCCCCATCCAAGGGATGGCAGCAGGAGGAGGCTAAGCAGGTGCAGAAGCAACAAGAAAAGAAAACCAATTGCCGATTAGCCAAGCCACTTGAATACCCTAACCAATTGATTATTACTGGAGTGCATACGGAATATAATTCAACATTTAACACACAGCAATGCACGACAAAACTTCTGCTCATGCTAATAATTCAGTCAGCAAAGAGCCATAAAGAGAGAGCGTTGGTGGGCTGGTGAGGGTATGCAAAGGCTAAGCTACGCTTTGCGGTTAGCTAACAGCACCACAACACACACACAGAGAGAGCTCTTGGAAAAGGGAAAGTGTTGAGCCATGGCCACCCGACCCGACCAGTCGACTGGTGCACCGGTCGCTATCAGCTGATGCCAACGATTTATGCACACATGGAGCACACACACTCCTGTGTAGAACAAGCACAAATATCACCACATACATACATTTGCGGCTGTGTTTGTGTCCGTCCAACTGGCATTTGTGGGGGCAAAAGCAGCATGCAATCGCTTCCATTTCAAATGCAACAGTTTCAGCCAGCTTTCCTCGTGGTTACTGCATTTTGGCACTCTGACCAGGGGCTGTGTCCCAAATCAGCAAAAAAAATCATCTCAGCTTGTAAATCATCTCGAATCAGCCGCTGGATTCGGGAAGGAAGTGGCAGAGGAATAACATTTCAGGGATGAGCATCTGCCCAAAGATCCGACGCATTTATGAATATCTGTTCATATTTTCCATTATACGCACATCTTCTTCGTCTTTTTACTTGTTGCGCTGACATTCATACCTGACCCAGGCTGGGGCCGAAAGTCGCCCAAAGAGAAGGAGCAAAAGGTGGAAATAGAGGGTGGGCGGGTGTGCATGGCGGGGGAGGACAGTGACGCCGATGGTGATGGAGCAGGTAAAGGGCCAACAGCAAACAGCAAACAGCAATCACTTGCTTAGGCAAACAGCAGAAGCTGACACTTTAGCGGATGATTCTCCCTAAGAATAACCATCCACATTCCCATCCTACGCAACTTTCTTACGTATACGAATGGACAGTATGTACATATGTACATATGCATGGACATAAGTACTTTTGTCAATATTTGTCTTAGGCATATCGCAAGCAATTCCCCATCGCTCCCTTCATCACGCACGACGCACGGCCAAATGTGAAACAAATCCGAAAAGAAACTCCACATGATCTGTGGAGGAGTGTGGGGTGGGGTGAAGTCTGTGCAAATATTTTAACGGTTTCTCGGCATTTTTTCTTGGCTGTCGACCGCTTCATTTTGACGACACGTTGAAAGGATTTACGACAAAAAAAAAATAAACAACAAACAAAAGCAACGGGGAAATGCCAACAAATATGATAGCGGGGGCGGGGGATAGCGGCGAGATGAAGTGTGTGGGTCAGCAGTGGAGGAGCGCACGACAAGCGGAGGGCGGAGGGTGGTCGGGCCAATTCAACGTTGAATCAATATTTGTGCCCGGCAGTGTGTGGTGGAGTGGCGGTCGGTGTGTGCGAACAGTGGAAATGAAAGCTGTGAAAGCTGACCCTTAATTTACTGCTCTTTCCTCGCTTCACCATGGTGCACGTACAGTCGGGGCATTTCACGTAGAAGCGTAGAACAATCTTAAATAATTATGTTATATTGAAGAAATTATTAAATTTCTCTCAATTTCCGTGTGATGAAACCCAACAAAATTAAACATTCAAATAGGTAAATGTGTGTTCGTTTTGCCAACTTATTACTTGGATATAATTATTCTCATCCCTACTGCTGTGAATCTGCTAGCACTCCCAGCTTTGCTGCTGCTTCTTGCACTCCTTTCGCGTGCTGACAACATCTCGTTTGCACTGCTTTGCGCTGCGCTGCCCCTCCCTGCTGCCACCTGTCGACGCGTGTAATATCAGGGATTCAATAAACACTTCAAACATCAACTTGACGATTTATTACAACTGAATGGGCAGAGGCGGCTGTCTGTCGTCCGTCGTCTGCCAGTGCAAATGTCTATATACGGACATGTAGCCCCTCTTCCCACTCCCCTCACTATCGCACTCTGTTTTCTCGTGTGCATTCCTTCGTGTGTGTGTGTGTGTGTGCGTGTGTCAATATGCCATGTGACAGTTTTCTGCTGCTGTGTGTGTGTCTGGCTGCTGTAGTGTGGCAGCGCGACGTTCATATACGCAATGAATTATTAATTCGTTGCCGGGGTCCGGGTCCGGGTTCGTGTTCGTATACCCAGTATGGGCATGGGTACGAGTCCTTCTCTGCACGGTTACTTCACAGCATTTAACTGCTGACAAATGATAAATTTATTATTTACCAGCCAACACCAAAGGAAGGCTGGGATGGGTGGGTGGTGGCAGGGCAGAGACGAGCATTTGCTAGATTAAAATATGTTTTAATATTTGCTTTCGTTACACTTGAATGAAGCCACGCACAAACACACACACACACACACACACACACACACACACACACACAGAGAGACAGAAAGAGGCAAGGGGATAGACCCACACGTGACAGTGCCAACCTTGGCTTTCTCTCTCTCTCTCTCTCTCTCTCGCTCTCGCTCTCACTCAGTCTCAGTTCTGCTGCTTTTGCTGTCCTTGGTGCGATAATCACGCGCATTTGATTAATTACCCATGTCTCTGTCGACGTCGACGACTTGCTCTGCCTCAAGCCCCGGCCCCCTGCTGTGTTGCGGCTTAAGTCTCAAGTTCAACAAGGCGTTGCAAGTTTCCTTATCTCTGCCACCAAGAAAGTTGCAACTTTCGGCCGTCGCTCAACTTTTGCCGTGCCCGCGATTATGCCCACTTTTTCGTCGCCTTGGACCCTGGCGGACCCTCAATTGGCGGTACGTGTTCAAATTTGAATCCTTCTGCTTAACGCGTTTCATGCACCTTGCCACAGAATGATAGCGTGGCAAATCCTTAAGCGGAGATTTCAGGCGTTAAAGCTGTCAGCGTATATATGGGGGATGCCCTAATCCAGTTGGAGCTCTGTTAATAAATAATGAAATCTAACAGTTTAGCCAGAGAAAGATCTTCGGATTTGTCTAAGATCGGTCTTGAGGCCTTCTTCTATTTATTGAAACAGAGCTTTTCCATCGCAGTTACCTTAAGGTATTTTATTTACAAGATTTACTGAAAACCAGATGCCGAATAATTGGCAAACGCAATCAGAGTCCTCACACAAAATTTGTGCAAGAAAACAAAAAAAAAAAGAGAGAGAAGAGAAGAGAAAAGAGAAAAGAATGTTAAGGAAAATGTTATCATAAAACGATTTTCTCACTTAAAGAAACAGCAACACCAAATGGGGAGAGCATCGGGGATGGGGCAGAAAAAAAACTTAAATTATTGCAAATCAATTTGGCAATGGAGCACAGCAGGACCCGCCTTTTGGGGTGGGCAGGGGTGAGGGGTTGTCGCTTTTGGGGGAGGGCAGAGTTGAAGTTGGAGCAGCAGCTGTGATGCCTGCAGTGGGGGTCTGGCAGGCAGAGGCCTAGACAGGGCCTGTGACCCGTTATTATTTTTGCCTCTTCTTTTTCTTTGTGTTTTTTGCTGTTTTTGCTTTTGCTGTTGCTTTTGCAGCCATAAAGCACATTTTATTGAGTTGTCGAACTTAAGTACCAAAAGCAAAAGCAAAAGCAACAGCAACAAGAACAAAACACGAACAGATGCAGAGGAAGGAGGAAGGAGGAAATGGAGAAAGCAGTTGGGGAGGGATTGGTAGAGTGAAGGGGAGGGATAGGTCTGGTGCCACGCATGTGGCTCTCAATTCTCTGTGCTTTTTTCTATGCCCTTTTTTGGAAAGTGTTGCACCCTTTGGACAAATGCTTGCAGCATGCAAAAGGCATCAGTGGCAGTTGGGGAGAATATAAATATTCTTGGCTTTTGGTAGGAATTCACTCACAATATTGTTGGTACCCATGTGCAGATGGGAAGAGTACTCCCAAGTTTCCTTTAGTTCCATTTGCCAATGTAGAATGTAGGGCAATGTGGCGCATAGACGGCTCAATAATGCTACAAGCAGGCAAGTGGCTAGCTGCCGTGCAACATCACCCTCACAGACAACACAGACACACAGACACACAGACACACTGGCAACATTATGGCAACACACACAAACACATATGGAGTGGCTATAGCCCTTTTGCTTGTCGATAAGTATTCTGTGGAGCAGAGCAGCCCAGTCGCGGCAATCGGGACACTCGACGCCGCTCCAGTTCTCCCTTTCGTCCCTGTCTCCCTTTCTGGCGCTCTCCATTGGCAGCGTAATCGTTTACAGCTGCTCGAATGCGCAAATAATTTGAACGGAATGTGCCCAAATGTTTATACGCAAAAGCTACGACACCCATTTGGTACGCAGCACCCGCCTCTCTCTCTCTGCCCTATGCACAGTGGAACAAACTGCCAACAATTGTGGGGAATATAAAGTACGGACAGCCAATGGCTAAGGCTGCAAATCTGCATTAGAAACTATTCAATTATTTCCCAAGATTCGTTTCAATCAAGTTGAATACTGCCTTTAAAGTATGAATACATTTCACTTCCAGCCACTGTGTCAAGCAGAGAAAACATTCCTCTGGCGTCTCTTGTTGCCCACTTTTCACACACTGTGTCCTTGTCTGTGTCTGCATTCCGCTCATTAGGACACACACACACAGAAACACTTGCCACCCTGCCAAGGGGCAAGCACATTGCTTCGTCATAAATGACTGCCGCCAGTTCGAAGGAGTAAACCATGAGAAAGGGGCCACAGAGGCTGCAGGAGTTATGGTTGGCAGTGGGGGAAGGTTTGCCACAACAGCTTGGCCCCTGCAACATTTGCCAGAATTGAGGGTACGACCTCTGTCTTGCTCCCTGTCCGTGTGCCCCCCTGTCGAGCTATTATTCGATCATATTTAAAAAGGAATTTTCGATGCGCTGCTCTCATTTTGCTTTACTTTTTTTGGTTCTTGGGTGCAGCCACTACGAGTACTGTAAAACAAAAGAAGAGCCCGCTTCAAGCGCTGCTAAAGCCATCAATAATTCACTTTCGCCTAATGCTCAACCAATTAGTGGCACCAGGAACCCAGAAACCCAGGAACCACCCAGCAATGGGGCCACCGGCACCGAAGTCGGGGTCACCACATGTGCCAGCCCCCCTTGGCTGTGCTTTAAGCCGGCCAACGCTCGTAAATATGACAGTTTATTAATTACTGCCACAATTACTGCTGCTATCAGTGCTGCCCCTTACTCTCCTGCTGCTGCAAGTGCCACTGATATTCACTACTGCTGCCGGTACTCAAGTTTAGGTACAAGTTCGTTGCGAGTCTGTTGAAACTTTTGCCTTTGTCCAAACAAAATGGAAACACCTTAACTGCTTAACGCGATACGCTTGTTGACTGCAGCCAGCAGCCAGCAGCCTCGGCAGCCGCTTCTGTGTGTAATGAAGGTTACTGTCGCCCAAAAGACAGGCCAACAAAGAAACTTTGTGGCAAACAACGAGGATTCCATTCAGCTGGAACCCGACGCTGCTAATACTCTAGCAGATTAAGCGAAAGTGTAATCATTTCCTAAGGTTTAACATCCTCTTCCAGAATTTACTACGCATCCTAAAATATGATCCATACACTCGTGAGATTGTCCCATAGGGTATTCGTATCTATGGCCACCGCAAATATGAACATAGCTTCAGGGACGGACTTGGGATTGTCGCTTTTTAATCACTTGAGAAAGCTGCTGGCTCAGGCCAGACATGGATGGCGCCAGGCAGCAATGAGGGGTCAGCCTCCCCCGTTTTGGCCAACGATTAACAAATCCACCAAAAAGCAAACAAACCAAAAATAACAACCACAACAACAGCAACGGGTAATGAGCTGCGAAACGAGACCAGCATCAAGCATCAGACTGCTTACAAGCAGTAGCCACAGAGCAAGCAGTAAGCAGTGGACAACCAGCAAGCAGTTGGCTGGGGGAACTGTGGTCCGGGGGCACACAGCATCAAATTCAATTGCAAACGATTTTAGTATGCATCAAACGTTTTACAACTATTTTTCTTAACGCATTTTATTGGCGCTTGGGGGGCAGCGCGTTGAGCCATGGGGCACGTACTCTATTTAAAATGACACGCCTGACGACCTAATGGTGGTCAGACAGACATCCATATTTACCCTCTAATCAAGGGCGTAAACCTTGAGGGTTGCTTGGGCATGGAATCCACGGCGAAGCTCATCAACAGCTACAACCAAGAGAACCAACCAACCTCTTCCAAAGTTACTTCTTCGAGGTACTTTCCATTCGAGCCCGCTTTTCCTTCTTCATCTCAGTGGAATATTTGTGTGTTTGTTTCGGTCCCATCTCCATCTCTACGTCCATGTCCCATTGGTATTCTTCCTTCCTTTTGGGAAGGAATTGTCACATTGAAACCGCAGTGACGAAAGCAGCCCAGTAGATCGCTTGACGACGGGTGCGAACTGCTTGGTGGTGGCTAATGCTAAGCTGCTGCTGCTGCTGCTCCAGAAGGGGAAGCTGTTCAGGGCCGTGCATGGCATTTTCTATTAAGCACAATGAAATATAGCATTTTCCAGCAGCAAAACCAAAGCCAGCAATGTCAGCGAGCCTCCAGACAGCCAGAAATGGGCAATGAGTGCCACAGAGTTTATATTTTCGATTCCATTTTGTATTCTTGTTATTGGGCGGCCCAATTTGGCCACCTCCGACAGATGGTGGAGAGAGAGAGAGAGAGAAAAAAAAGAAGAAATATTTAAAAATTGTGACGCGCTGCCATAAATATTTGCGGTGTGTGTGTGAGTGTGTGCGGGTGCATAATTTTAGGTGGAACTGTGTCTGTTTTTTCTGTCTATTGAGGCCCTTTATGGCCCCGTCCAGGCGACGTGTTTGTCATGCGTAAGCGGCCAACGGCGATCCAAATTAGGTTAAATGCAAAACAAAACAAATTGATAATTCGTTTTTCTTGCCAGAGGATGCTTGCTGCATGTTGGGCATGAAAAGCATTAGCTAAATGAGATACACAATATGAAACTCAGGGCTTTGTTGTCCCTTCGTGGACCGCTCAAAAAACTCGTTTTCTTAAAGGGTTTATGGGGCGGGCCAGTTGTCGCCAAGTGTCAGTGTCGGCGCGGCACTTCAAGCGATTTTATGGCAGTGAAAGAAATGAAAGCAGTACCCCGGAAGTAGCCGAGATGTTAAGCAGTCAAGTGAAGCAGTATACAATGGCAACGCAGTGACGATCAAACCCTCAAGCTGGGAAACTCTGTGGAGTTGGCAAATACATTTTCAGTTCCAGTTCAGTGGCAGAAGTTCCTCTCGAGGTCTCACTGTAGGAGCGAGCCACAGCAGAGGTGGAAACTTTGCTTCTCCCCAGACCCAGACCCAGACCCAGACCCAGAGCAGACCAGACCCCAAAGCAGTACCCCAACCAGACGGCAGACTCGCAAAAACAAGTGAACAAAATAATTTTGCTTAATTCCATGCAGCAAAGGAATGACACCAGCAGTCGGGTGCATGGGGCAGGTGGCAGTGGATAGGCGCCGCCGCGGCGTTGCCTTCCTGTGACGCAATTAGTGCAACATTGTTGACATTGTTTTTTGCTTTAGTCCCCCAGTATTTTCATCTTCTTTTTTTTGTGCTCCCTTTGAGCTTTTAGCTGTGTAAGCGGGCGGGCGGGATGGCATGCAGCGAGGGATGCGAGGGATACTTCATGTTGTTGTGCATGTTGCACATGCCAATGCCACAAGTCAAAGGGCAAGTTTAAGCCGAAACATTCGCGAACTTTAAAGTGGTTTCGGTTTCTTTTCAATTCTTACTCCCTTTTTTTTTAGCCCCAGAGATCCCCAGAGCTGGGTATGAGACAGGTTAAGTGTGTTCCGTTTCGCTCCATTCCCTTACATTCTCTTCCGTTTTGAATGCTCTTCCCGCTGCTCTTCCTGTTTCATTCCCATCATCAGCACTGGGACGCTTTAATTTCTGGCTTCTTCTCTTCTACCATTTCCCCATCCCCTCCGGCTTTTGTTTTTTATACCCGGTACTCGAAGAGTAAATCGGGTATATTGTATTTGTGCACAAAGTGAATGTATGTAACACACAGAAGGAAACGTTTCCGACCCCATAAGGTATATATATGTTCTTGATCAGCATCAATAGTCGAATCGATTGAGCCATGTCTGTCCGCCCGTCCGTCCGTCCGTCTTGTTTAGAGCCTGGATCGCAGAGACTATAAATGCTAGAGTCACCAAATTTGGCATCCAGACTTCTGTATGCTCACACTGTTACAAGTGTTATTCAAAAATGAGACCCGCCCCCTCCCGCCCATCAACCATCAATGACCATATCTATCAGAACACCAAATTGGGATCCGATTGGATCATTATTATAGCCACAATGAAGAAATTAATTTGCAGTGGCTAAACCCACCCCGTCCCGCAGCTTATATTTGTTTTTTGCACATTCTCTCATTCACACTCACAGCTTCTGGTGTGTGGGGCCACTGCCTCTGCCGCGAGTTTGCAGCGTGTGGGTCTAGGGAAGGGCGGCGAGCTAAAGGAGCGTCTTGGCGTGAGTAGTGACAGGTGAAGAAAAAATGTAAAATATGACAAATAACCGCTAAGGTGCAGAAGTAGTACTGAGTGCCTGGTATAAAAGTTGTGACGCGTAAGAAGCGTCTCACACGTCCCTTCTCGTTTTTGTTGTTTTTTGTTTTGTTTTTGGAGAGCCGAGAGCGCTTAGCTGATGAAGGCATTGTGTGTGGATGGATGGACCAGAGCACCAGAGCCCCTACCGTTACCAGTCATTTCCCCAGCAATCCCATTCCATCTATTCCCCGCTCCTGTTTGCCTGGCGAGTCAGTTCCACTTTAAGAGCAAATCAGGCATGAAATGAGCGAAAAGCTTTAAAATTTCAAATTTCTTGTTACTGTTTCATTCCTTTCTCCTCCATCTTCCATCCTCCACCCACCATTCGCTGCGTGTACTGTTATTCATGCATACGGAAAAAGTGGCAGCTGGAAAAAGCTTCGAGTTTTCCCGCCAGGAGAACTCAGGGCCAGGGCGGGCCAGCTGCAGGGCTAGAAAGCAATCAGAAACAACAAAAGAACTGGCCAAAAACTTTTACCCAAATTCGCTCGAGTGACTGGAAAGGGTAAGAAAAGAATAAGGTTAGAGGTGAGCGGCGAGCGGCAAGCGGCGAGCGGTAAGAGGTGAGAGGTGCCAGGGAAATTTAATAAATTTCCATATGAAATGGGTCTAGCTGAAACACGAAAAAGTCTAGAAAAAACAAAACGAGCATATTGTCCATCGACAACAAATCAATCACAGATTGAAAACTTCTTGTGTCTCCCCCGCAGCGATTGAACACATTTAAATAAACCAACAACAAATGTCACTACGCATATAGAAATCATATGTTTGGGTCTAGGACTGCGCCTCAGGGCTTTTAAATCTAAAGTACTTATGGATGCACGCTGCTCGTAGCTGGGGCAACTGGTCACCGAACTATACCCATCATCTGGTTGTAACACACACACAGTGCTCAAAATTACAAAAAATTACAAGTAAAAATGAAAAGTTTAAAGTGAAACTGTAAAAGTGAAAACTCTAAAAAGAAGTCACAAAAGCCACAGCTCGTACGTTTGGTCGCAGTTCCCCTGATGCAAACTAAATGCAGCCAGAACAGGCTCGGCACAGCATTTCCAACATATTAAACAAGGACGACGTCAATCATTCGTGGAACTTCTGGGCAGGACCTACGTGTGTGACCCTTTGCTATGAGGTGGAGTTCGGCCGATGGCAGTTGGAGAGAATCCGTTGCCAGGTTTTGGAGAGTTTAGCTTAGGATAATGGGTCAGTGTCAGTGTCGATTCAAATGGCTTTTGCATATCGCATTTTTCAGTAACAAATCACTCCCTACCTACAGGGGCTTCACCCGAGAAGATTTCACTTTTGTCGGCCAAGTTAATCTTGGCCAGATCCATCTCCGTACTTCCTTTACCGCCTTGAGATCTGCTGCCGCCTCTCAACGTTGCCCCCCTTTGGAGGTGGGAGGATTTGTGATCCTTTAACTGTTCGCAAATTGGTTGGCTTCCAGAGCCACGGACACTCTTACGGCTGAAGGCTCTTGTTGCTTCCGATGAATAAAATAAAAAATAAAATAAAAACAGTCGTCCAATGCTTCCAATTTGTTTGAGCGATTCCCCCACATCAAGAAATTGTGTCTGCGGCGAGTGGAGTCCTGGGAGGTCCTGGGAGCCTTGACCACTGCGAAGGGCACTCGTTCCAATCGAAAGGGAAAGTTGTGGTGCAACCAACAAGCGTTTTTAATTGATTTCCCAACTAGAACTTCCTCTTCCTCGTCCTCGTCCTCGTCCCTTCTTCCCTCTGTTCATGTGTGTGTCTGAAAAGTTTACAATAATTTTTGAACATTCAATGGCCGCAACTAAAAACGCCAAATTCCATTGGGTTGGGAGTGGGTGGAATCAGGAGGGACCACTGAAGTGTTGGGGCTCAATCCGCAACTGGGACTCGAGCTGGGAAAAGCGATGACAAAACAGAATCTGGACGGAAGGGAGGCGTTGAATGAATGAAAACTTTTACCAGCATTTGTCTGCTCTGCTGGCATATTTTGAAAAGCAGTTTTCCAAAATGCACACACAGAATAAGGGAGGGGATTGAGGAATGGGGAATACGAGTGAGGACGGAAGGACACACATGCGAACAAGCTGGGAGTTCAAAGTTCAACGCATGATTGTGGAAATGGAATTGCCAAAGTTGGTCAACGTAGGTGGTGCACAGAACGGGGGCAGAACCGTCCATCCTAGGGCGCAAAAAAGTTGCAACAACTCACAAAAAATAAAAAATAATAGAAAAAACACATACATACATACACACGAATGTATATTTGAATATTCCCCCGAAATTAGTGGGTACTTGTATCTCGGATCTCTGTAGGAGCTAGTGAAGCTACCATTGGAGGAGCAATGTGTCAAAGAACCTTTGCTGATACTGCAACTAATCCGAATCTATCGAATATACAACAATTGAACCGATTTTGCAAGGGTATAAACGCTTCGTAGCCCCAAATATCCACCAGGATAGTTGCCTTCTTTGCTTTCTTTATGGCTGGTTGACATTTTGTGCCTCCCTGCCCTTGCAGTACTTCTACTTTTTTTTGCATAATTTCCTGTTCTCGCTCGCTGTCGCTCTCTATCTCTGGTTCTGTTCTCCTACTTCTCTCCTATTTGGTTTGTTGTCATTTTCGATGACAGTTGCGTTAGTTGCTGCCTTTTGTCCACAGTGCCAGAGAGTGGAGTGACCAATCCCCAACCCAAACCCAACCCCCCACTGTCGTGCCCCTTCAATGGGGTGACACATGTGGGTCGAGCTGGGCGTCGAGGTGGAGGTGGAGGTGCACAGCTGTGTGCGAATCATTTTAATTTTATATCTGAATTCCAAAGTTCCTAATTGAAATTGCTCTGCGGCTCCCTCCAACGCAATGGCGGAGGAACAGAGGAACCCACAAAGAGAGCAAAAGCAGGCACAGACAGAAGGCCCAAATGGATGAGAAAGTGAAAAAGAACGGCTTCGGGTGCCCTAACCAATAAATCAACTAATATTCCTGATTAAACGTATCCAATAAATGCAAGAAAAATCAAAGGATAATTATATTTGTATTTGTGTTTGCTTTCGTCATAAAAATAAATCTGAAGCAACAAGAGCCTGCAGTCGTAGCCTGCAATTGCAGCCAGTTGAAGGATCACAAATGGAATTTGCAGCAACAACCACAAGCGCAGCCAATCGCCAGCGTTAGGAGGTGAAGGAACCCTGGTCCGACGTGGATGAGCCCCTACCATGGTATGGAGTTCGGTCGTGGCACTTGAAAAAGATACGCCGCCAGGATTTTGAAGAATTTAGGTTAGAATATAATTTGGGCGGTGGGATTGTCAGGAACTCGGGAAGGGAACTACAGAGTTGGATCTACGGAAAGGGTTTCAGATTAGCTTGCATGAAGATTGCACATAGTACCAATGGTTCAGGACTCACTCTTAATCTGGCCAGCGAGCGGGCTCATCGATGTGCACATGTTTAAGTGCCGCTTTAGCCGACAAAAGTGAAATCTTCTCGGGTGGAGCCCCTGTAGGTGGGGAGTGATTTGTTATTGAAAAATGCGATTTGCAAAAGCCATTTAAATCGACACTGACAAACCCATTATCCTAAGCTAAACTCTCCAAAACCTGGCAACGGATTCTCTCCAACTGCCATCGGCCGAACTCCATCTCATAGCAAAGGGTCACACACGTAGGTCCTGCCCAGAAGTTCCACGAATGATTGATTGGACGCTGCAGAGCTGCTCCTCTGGGTTGTTGCTGCTTGACGTTCTCCTCGTTTAGAATGTTGGGAATGTTGTACTGAAGCTGCATTTAGTTTGCATCAGGAACTGCGACCAATCGTACGAGCTGTGGGTTTTGTGAATTCTTTTTAGAGTTTTAACTTTTACAGTTTCACTTTGCACATTTCAGTTTTTTTTTTTTAATTTTGAGTATTGTCACGAGATGTTTAGTGTGTGAACGAACAGAGACGACTGACGATTTCAACTAAATGTAGACAACGACATTAACACATGCATTGTAGTCAGCCTACTTTTATCAGTAAAAAGAAAGTGGACAGAGTTGATTATTTTGTTCTAAGCCAGGGATAGGCCGTCAGACACTCGCATGGCTAACTTTGTTTTTTTGCACACACAACAGAGACGAAGTCAGAAACGTTTGTTGCTTCTCTGCCGCAGCGGCAGCCGAGCAATTGTTGTTTCTGTGACGCTGCTGCATTTCTGTGTGCATTGGCCGAGGCCACGCGAAGTATTTACGCTGTGCGGGAGCCGACTGTGCCGCCTGAGATCTTTTTTGTAGCGACGCTGCCGCCGCTCTGATCTAGTTAACAACAACAACGCGCTGGCGTCGACTCGTGATTGCCGTTATTCTCAGCGGGTAAGTGGAGAACTATGAATGAAAGGGAGTGTAAATACAAGTGCAAAAAAACTGTAAAATAATATGTCAAGAAGCTGCAAGTCAAAGTTAGACTTGCAAACCACCGAAAAGCTGTACAGGAGACTGGCAACAAAATAATTTAATTTCAATTAAAGCAAAGACCAAAGACAAGAGCAATACATTATACTCGCTTTGACCCAAATTCCACTCGGACCACACTTGTGACCCACAATTCACTCTTTTACTGTCGAGTGTTCTGCCAGCCACTTTCTTAAACCTCTTATTGGACTCTGCTGCTCCTCTGTTAACTTCGTATTCCTCGGTACACTCTTCCACTAATTCCCCATTTGAAAGCTTTTTCACTTCTCTCTGCTATTCGTCCATCATCTTGATGTCTGCTCCTGGTCAGCAGCACTAGACATGTTCGAACGGAATACCTCAAACATTTCTCAACCGGCAATCAGTGAGTGGTGTCTCCCTTTTCCTCATTCACTACCCTTCTCTCGCTCTCTTTCTCTCTCTCTCTCTGCCATCAAGCAGCAATCAACATAAAACAAAGACGAAGATGGCTGGCTGATGGCGAACGGTAGTTGGGGGGGGCAAGTGTATAAAAATTAAGCTCAATTACCAGAAATTTACAACATCAATAAAATAAGTGAAGAGTGCTCAACACTCGCACAAAAACACACACATACACGCACAGGAGCAGAGGCAGCAGCAGCAGAGGCGGCAGCAGCAGCCAAGGTACATAAATGCCAGGTGAGCAGACAGTTGCTGTTGAGGAATTTCATAAATTGACTTCCTCATGTTTTTAGCTGTGACAAAGAGCTAACAAGAGATGGAAGGATAAATGGCCACTGATGGGGAGTGGGGTCGTGCCTCACCTTATACCATAAATATAACCTGCGGGAGAAGGAGCAAAACAGGAATAGCAGCAGCAGCTACAACAGAGCGTAGCGTGCACGTGTGAGCGGGTGTGGGTATGGGGGCGGTGCCCAAAAACACCAAAGCACAGAGGGAGAAAGAGGGAGCGATAGAGTGAGGAAGAGCGGGAACGTGGCAAACCCATCACCGGATGCTGACATATTGGAACACGTACCGACAACATGCTACACCAAAATTATAGTCACTTCCTTGATTTTGATTTCAAGTACTAGTACTGGGCATGGGCATGGGCATGGGCATGGGCATGCTGTGAGGCTGTAGTTGAGCTGGGTCCTGGTCGGGTCCCCCAACCCTCCGCACACCATCAAGCGTACCAATCACCGTACCCCGCCCCCTTACCCAATACCGGCAACACACACACACACACATAGACCCGTAAGTGTTGCAAAATATGTTGACTCAACTCATAACAAGCGAGAAACTCAACGAGAAACTGAGAGCATGGATGGGGTGAGAGCCACCCAAAAAAAAAGAGGGAAACAACAACAACAAAAGAAGAGAATGAGGGAAAGCGAGTCCTGTGCGAGTGTGTGTGGGAGGGGGTAGGAGGGGTGGTGGTATTGGTGTAGCCAGCGAGCATCAGTTGAGGATTTCCTAATGAGTGCTTCATGAATGAATTTCAGCCACAGAATACTAATTCGATGGAAAATTCATTTTTCCACACGATTGGCAATTAAAAGAGATTTTCTCCACCCCCACACACACAGGGACACAGGGACACAGGGACACAGAGAAGTTGTGTGGGTGGGAGTGAGCTTTGTATAGTCATTGAGTGAATTGACAGGCGAACGAACCGAACCGAACCGAACCAAGCGGACTGAACAAGCCAGAGTGAAGCTCCCAAACCAGTTTGGGTTTTCGGACTGGGTCTGGGTCTGGGACTGGGACGTGGCGTAACAGTTGGGTTCGCCTGTACTAGATCCTGTGGCGGTGTGAGAGTTGACTCTTAGCGTTGGGATGTGTCTCTTGGAGTTTGGGTGTACTCTGCAGCTACTCCAGTGCTGACTTTTAAGCACTTTCTAAACGAGCTGGCAGCTGATTGGGAGGATAATAGGAGAATAATTTGAAGCACAAAATGAAACTATTTAGCAGGGAAGTGAAATGAAATGAAATCAAAGTGCATTCGAGCCGTTGTCCAACCTGCCGCAGAGTGTCTGCCGATTGGTTTAACCGGGACTCCCAGCATTGCTTGTTTCTGTCTCTTCTACAACTCTCTTCTACACCGCTCTCCGCACTGCACTCTCCCCCCCCCCCCCCCCCCCCCCCCCCCCCCCTCTCTCTCTCTCGCTGTGTGTCTGCGTTTGTGACTTATGCTGTGCCCCAAAAGCCAACTTGTCAATGTGTGACGGCAGTGAAGCAAGCAACCGACAAGCGTTGACGTATTTGACAAACACACGGACAGCGCATTCACATGTCCGACGGCGGAAGGGAGTTTACAGTAGCAGCAGGCGGAGGTGGAGCAGCAGCAGCAAGAGTGGAGAGCGAGATGGAGTGCTGAATGGAGTGATGGGTGATAGGGTATTTGTCACCTAGTGGCACTGCCAGTGGACCTCTGCAAAGGGACTCTGACTGGCAGACGACGAACCAGGGCTAATTACTTTAATTGGTTGTAACTCCCGTTAAAGTGCCACTGCCACAGCACCTATACAAATTGAAATTGCAACTCTCTCTGTGGGTCTGTGTGTGTGTGTGTGTGTGTGTGTGTGTGATTTTGGTGGGGAGTGGGGGCTCTGTGTATCCTTTGGGTGGCAATCAGACCTGCGGGGCACGAACCATTTGGATACAGAAAAACTTTCTGTTGCAAAATCTAATAATGCCCACCCCCTCCCTGCCCCAATGACAACTACTTAAAAAGTGCACGACAAACGCATAAAAACAATAAATTGCACAAAGCGGCAATCGGGCGTTAGGGGCACTCCACCTCTCCGCTCGGCACTCCCTTTCAATTTGAGTTAAATAAAATGCAACCCCGAAGGAGACAGAGCAAAATAGATAGCGACAGAACCGCAACTATAATAAAGAAGTTTTCTCGGTCTGCCCCGGAACCATGCTCCTGCCCAATGCCGCCACATCGACACAGAACCGCCGTCTGAGCAGCCAGCCGATGTCCCATGCTCCTCCTTTCTGCCCAGCCCTGCCCTGCCCCACGATACTTGCTACTTATTGCATAAAACACAATTTGACAGCTGCAGCCAACGGAAGGCCAAAGCAAAATCAGAGGAAACACTCGAAAAAAAGAGAAGAACGAGAATTTCTCACCCAAGACCGAAGCTTTCATTACCCTTGAAGAGCTTTCATATAAATAAATATTTCTAGACATTTGCATTATTATATTTCCCAGTGGGATAAAATCTTCATTCACTTTTACTGAATTAATCCAACATAAGTTTAAATTTCCGACATTAATTATAAATTAGTCGCTACGAACCATACGTAGAGTATAAAGAAAGAACAAAATAAAAGAAAAACGAATCAAGAAAAACAGAAAATTGTGGCATCCCATGAACTGAAATCGATACAGAAACAGCCGCTTCAATGATTTTCCACTTGCCACGCGAAACGCGAGCCATTCAGCGCTGCAGCGGAAATGCACTGGAAAAAAAAGGGGGAAAAAACAGCTGTGAAAATGCAACAATTGGGATGAGCCCACAAAACGCTAGCATTAGGTAAACAAATGTAAAGCCCAATCACAAATAGCACTACAAATTGAAGAAAACAATTCTCAAATAAATGATGTGAATCAAAGTAAAAGTCAAAACCAAAACCAAAACGAAAATATAATTAAAACTCCATAACTTTCGCTCAGAATGTGGAACACATTCATGATATGTAAATAGAAATCAAATTTAAAATGTTGTTGTGTATTTTCAGCACTTGGTTTTCGCACAAAGTTCATTACCAGCTACCAGCTACCAGCTCAAAGAATATTTTTGAGAATTATGCACTCTGGAAGCTGCCTTCCAGCTGCTCATCTACTAAAATAAATCACTTAAAACGGCAGACAGATGGAGTTTGAGAGAGTCGACAAAAGTGCAGGGGAGTCCTTCAAATAAACCCGGGAGGATACCCATCCAAAATTGTACACTCCCACCACCCGACCCGAGCCGAACCGAACCGAACCGATCCGACCCGACTCGACCTCGGGTATAGTCTCAAGAAAACTGCAAGCGGAAATAACTTAACTCAATTACGCTTAATTATATCCTACTTCGAAAGGAATTTCTTTTGTATTGTCCGTCCGCTGGGTCCACATGTCTCTCTTGTCCGTGTGTCTGTGTGTCTGTGTGTCCTTGTGTCCTTTGGCCTCTGTCCGCCTGCTCACAGACAATAAAAGTTTCCATTCATTTCGTTTAGTTTTTCGTATGTTACAAGATTGTGCCGCCTCCCACCTCTAGCCCCACCAACAAATAAAGGAAGCCGGCAACTTCTGCACCCGGACACGGCCTCCACTCACACATGTGACCCCGCCGCATATGGTGATGGCCATGGCGATGCCGGAAAGGGACGGGACGTAGGTGTCATAGGGGGGAACTGGAGAAATCCCACTTCTGATGATTATTATTCACTTGGGCATTTTTACGAGCTGCTTTAGACAAAAAGTTCGACTCGACTCGCCTCGCCCCGGACCTTGTACCCAAACTATGCCAACTCCTCCCAGGGGAACTGGTTTGGGGGAGGAGCACGGACTGGATGTCCTGACGCTGCTGTTCCTGCTGCTTCAACAAAGAAAGCAATGCCTGCAATGAGGCCTGTGTATACCATTCGAAAGGGGTACCATTTGGGGTACATACACAAAGGGACATCCTTTCGTAACATATTTGATTGGAAGAAACGTTTTTAACATTATTTTTTTGGGTGCATTATTGCTTGATTATCATCTTCGCGGCTTATCCTTTATTTTTCCAGGGTATTTAGAGTTCCAGTTCCATGCCAAGCGAACCTTGCCATGCTTGTGCTCTTTATGTTCAACTCTAAAAATCCAAACGTCGTCTGTGTATTTTTATGAGCCCAGCTGCTTCTTCTCCATGTTCTGTATATGGATATGGAGGGATGCGGAATGTGGGTTGCTGGATGCCTACTTAGCCCAGTCCATACCTTTCTTGCAGCTCGTTTGCCCCCGGAAATGTAGAGCCTTGAAAATTACAAATCAGACTGCCTGCTCGCTACCTATAAAAAGTGCTAATAAGTATGTGTGTTTTATTGTAGCCGACTTTATTGCCACGTTAGTTGTTACCCCTCAACTCACTGGCTCTCTCCACACACACACACTCGTATATCTCTCTCCCAATGGCGTGCCCTTTGACATTTTGATGCTGCCTTGATTTGGATTATTTGAATGGAATGTGTGATGCATAGTGGGAAAAATTAAGCAATAGCAGATGCAGCTGGCTGGGTTTAAAGAATTTAACTTAATGGCTAATGGAATATTTAATAATATATGTTTAAGTTATTCATTCAAATTGAATGAATAACGAGAAGGGACGTGTGAGACGCTTCTTACGCGTCACAACTTTTATACCCGCCACTCAGTACTACATCTGCACCTTAGCGATGTTTTGTCAAATGCGAAAAAAAAAACAAATATAAAGCATTTCTCCTGCAAGCAGTTTATCCGCTAAGCCTGAAGCTGTGGTTCAAGCAGTTCCCCGCTGAAACCTGAAGGTTCGCTGCTGCAGGCAGTTCAAAAACTAAAACCAAGGGAAAAACAATTAATGAATATAGAAAACTACTTTTAAATCATGATCTGCATCTGCATCTGCAACTGGGCTGTTAATCAACAAATTAGGTAAACGAAATTCACACCAACTAGAGGAACGGCAACTTCTCCAGAAATCTTGAGGCAAAATGGAACGACTGAGACCTCAAGGGATGGCATAGCCATTGTTGCAATTGAAGTAGGAAGATGCCAAGGACCCCGAGCTCAGAGAACTGAACGAGTACTCGCCGAAAAGTTTGACAACTTGCACAAAGTTATGGATCCCAGGAAAGGACTAAATATCAAAGCGAACTGGACCACAAGCGAATGATAATTTCCCTCAATAAAGTTCGTCGCTCGTCAAAAGTCTCGGGGAAAAGTTTGCTGGCGCAACTCGATGAGAGCAAGGAGAGGGCCATGGGTCATGGGCTCATGGATGGTGGTGGGGTAAAAGACAACAAAACGCTTCAACAAGAAGAGCCCACAATGAGCATGCACTCAACGATGATGATAATAATATTTATAGGGCTCCTCAAGGACACTCTCTTGAGGCGAGTGTGTGTGTGTGTGTGTGTGTGTGTGTGTGTGGGTGTGGGTGGATTGGTGGCTACTGCTCTGCGGTCTGTCTGGTGTGGGGCACTTATGTGCCGGACTTGGTCGAAGGAATTACCCTGGTGGCTAGTTGCCGTTCGTATTTTTCACAAAACTTGGCCACAATTTGTGCTTTAATTTGCCCACAAACGGGGGGGGGGGGGGGGACAACAACCACAACCACAAGCGGGGTATCCCAAGAAAGAGTCAAACTTTTTACAATAACAAAAGCCCAAAGGGACTCCTCCTCCGTGGTGGTGGGGGCAGGAGCTGGCTGAAAATATGCCCCAAGGATATAGCTGGATTTCAGTTGTTGTTCAGCTTCCAGCTCGACTTTCGGCACACCCCCCACCCCACCCCAACGACGCCCTTTTTGCCCTCGAATATGGCCGCTCATCATTTTTATTTGTTTGCTTTCACTCGACGACTAAAGGTGCTAAGAACTGGGAACTGGGAACAGGGAACCTCCTCCCCATTCATGAGTATTTTTATTTTATTTATTCTTCCTTTTCGAATACTCTTATCGGGGTTGTACAACGGTTTCGATGCAAAATGAGATGGGCCCTCTTTTCGTAAAAGACAATTTCCTTAACATCTTTTCAACATCAGATTGCCGCAAGGGTATTCAATGCTACGGCCTTCTTTTGGTGTTATTTTATTTTTGGGTTCCACGAACAACAACAAAAAAAACTTTGTTTACCTACAAAATTGAAGTGTGAAATAAGCAAAGTTGAATTATTCCTGGCGGACATGATAAACTGCCGGCCAGAGGCGGCCAATGGGCAACGGATTGGGAGGGGGGTGGCATATCTGAGGGCCACTCAACATTTTATTTATGTCAATTTGTGAGCCCCGACTTTGGGTTTGACTTTGACTCGTCAAGTGGAAGGCAATCGAAATGGAATTTATTGAACCACACACACACATTATTTTGGGGAAATAAAACGTTATGAAGCGAGTATAAATTCGACGAAAAATACGAATCCGAATATTCATTAGTTTCAATCCACACAATTACATGGCAAAAAAGACTTGGAAATATTTGTAAAAACTTAATTGCCAATGCAGAAAGAGGTTCATTTGATTTTTGTATGCACAATAAACAACTTTAATTGAATAGATTACCTTCCTTCCATCTAAGAACCGCTTCGTTCTTTGTCTATTTTTGTGTCATGTAAGTTGGTTGTTCATCTGAGAACTAAGACAAAAAGAACACCAAACCAAAGCACCTTCTGATTCTGTTTGGTTAACCAATGCAGAACGAACTACAGACAGCGCCAGCGAGTGGGGGACCGAATACCAAACTTTTTTTGGGCGCTGAGGCGCCACACGAGCTGGAAACTTTTTCCACCAAGCTGATAATTTGATTTGGGGGCATTAATTGCACAAAAAGTCGATTTTAATTAGGTGAGCTGTGTGGCATCTTGCGTTGGATTGGGGGCGTAATCGAAAGTGGGCCAGCTAATAAAATCAACAACATGAATGCGACTGCGAATGCGTATATCCGCATGCGAATGCGGATGAGGATGAGGATGAGGATGTCCAGAGTGGAGAGCGTCGTCATGTCATCATCCCATAATTAATGGCAGCGACATGTTCAAAGTGGCAGTCACGATTTAGCTAATTCTTTTATCGATATATGTCGATAAGACGTGCCCGGCCCCCCAGTACGGACAACAGCTGTCCGTTGATGGATGGCAGGAGGCCAGAGCAGTAGCAAGAAAATGGAGTGGTTTGGGGCTGAGGCTGAGGCTGAGGCCGGCTGTTCATCGCTCTCACTGTCCGCGCTCCCACGAAAGACAATTACAACGAACACCCTGGGCCGGTTCATTGGGCTTTACAAGAGCGGGGAATGTGGCACTGGCATTGAGATTGAGACGATTTTTATGCGTTGAGAGGTGCTCCCTCTACCGCTATGGGTGTATTCGGTAAGTTCTAAGATACTAATAGATATTATTTTATAGCAATACTTTAATGTTTTAGCATGGTTGCGAACGATTAACTTTAAGTTTTAAAAATAGTGCATTTTTCTGAATCAAAAACAAAGAAAAATTTCCATTTAAAATGTCCACAATGGGTATCTTTCTGTCCATCACTTGTGCCCTCTATTTTGCCATTGTTGCTGCTTGGGCAGAAACGAAAAAAAAGGAAAATAATTATTTTAGGCCAATTTGCAGTAAAAACGAAATTCTTTTGTAAACGTTTTTATTAGCTCTAACTAAATCCAATTAGCCGGGAAACCAGGATCAAAGACGAAGCCCACCTACCCACCCATCACATTGAGGGCGTCGAAATGTTGGGTGGTGGGTGCAGGGGTGGTATGGAAAGTGCAGCAGCAGCGCCGTCGGCTGCTGCTAATGCCTTGTGGAATTTCTTATGACAAAACTTTCGGCCAGGAAGCAGATATGCCATGAAAATTAATTAATGTAAAATGTGCAACTAATTAGCCATCAGATCTGCTGTCGACTGCCCCCACCCCGTCTCACGTCTGCGTCCATCTTGAGGAGTCACTGCTCCACTTCCCGTCCTGCTGCCCACTACTCATTGTAATGACCCGTGCAGAGGAGGGTGGAAATGTGTGGAATAGTACTTGCCAGGGTATCAAGAGCATCGTCCTCTTGACAAGTCCCTTGTCTCTTATTTATATTTTATACATTTGTCCTGAACATGTTTAAAGTAAAACGCACTTAGCCGCCAACAATACTGTGGGCAGAGCAGCGGATGAGCACAGAGAGCAGAATAGACGCAGTGGGCATGCAGCAGAGTGCGAGTGGGGAGAGAGAGGCAGAAAAGCAGAGAGCTAAGCTGGCGATTAAACAACAATTGGCTGACAGTTATTTACACAAGTAGCTGGCAGCGAAGAGAGGAGAGAGCGCCACTGCATTGTGGATATTGATCACTCACTCACTAACACACACACACAGGGACAGACACACAGGAACAGACACGGAGAATTCAATGCAGTCTGCGGCTTAAAATGTGTGTTGGAGAAAGACAGCTAGATTATTGGCGCACTGCCGCCTATTGTCTGTTCTAGCAGCGGTTGAGAGAGGGTGAAAGGTGCAGAGGGTAACGAGGGGCAAGCCGGGTTCGATTAAAACACAACAATTTGCTGATTTCTTATGCAACCACCGTGGTGGCAGTGGTTATGGTGAGGGACACGGCTGAGAGGTATGTATGTATGTATGTATGATGGGCTGCAAGGATAAAACGAACGACAATCGAGAGCCGTCAAACCTTATCCACAGCGTAAACACAGACGAAAAACTGCTAAATCATTGCAATACAAAACCAACAAAAGCCGCTGTCGCTACCGCTGCTGCTGCTGCTGCGGCTGCTAATGCTGCTCCATCTCACACACTCTCCTCTCTTACTCCACACCAGCCGCGTGATGATGCCTGTGGGCACCGCTCTGCCGCTGATACTCTTTCGGCTGCTCACTTACTGCTGCCTGGTTAGCACGAGAGGTTTTATGCCGATGGTTTTGGTATGCCACTAAATATTTCATGCGTTAACTGTGAATATACCCAAGATTCAATTATTTTAGTGTAAATCGGCAAATTATATAGGAAAACAAGAAAAGTATTGAGTAAAAATTCAGCCGAAGAACACATATCGTTGAATAGATTATTTACATTAATTCTGGTGTGGTGTCTTCTTCCTTCTCTATATCTCTCTCGACCAGCTTCACCTTCCCCTGCACTGCGCTCTCTTTCAGCCTTTTCTTCTCGCTGCCACGAATACACTGCCTGCGCTCGCTCGGTCTATTCTTCTTCTCATTCATTCTTCTTTTCGCTGCCGCTGCGCAAATATTGAAAATACAATCCGTCTATGCGGAATATTGATATGCCGTGCCGTGCCGTCTATATCTATATAACTGTTCAAGGGCTCACACACAAGCCACACAAAAAAAGGGGAATATGAGACAACGTATGGGGGATGCTCCCAGGAACCTGGTGACTTGCGGTTGCCACGCCACTGACAGCGCCAGTGTGAATGTGTGAGAGCGGGAGAGGGGAATAAGGAGGGGAGTGCTTTTAACAACCGTGCCGCGTCGTTGTCTGCTCAATGATTTATTGATGGAGCCAAAACGTATGCAGTTGCAACAAACGCTAAAATTCTTAAAGCTCCACAAAGTAAGTGCCAAAAAAAAGACAAAAAACAGACCAACTAAAGATTTTATCAATTGCTTTAATCGAAATGAATAAAGTGAAACAGTTTCAAATAAGTTTATCATACACACAAGCTGATGTATGTACCTATGTAGATATGTATGTATGTATGTACAATGTACACATGTGCATAAATTTGACCACACAAAAATGTAATAGTCAAACCCAAAGCAAAAACAAGTGCAGAGGCGACACCCAGCTCCGATTGCGGATTGCAAGAAGACAATTTAATTCATTAGTAAAGTGCATTTTCTTGTACAAATGATTTGAACATTTTTTCGTTTCGTTCCCTTTTTTTGGGGATGGTAGCAGGGACTCTCCCAGTCTTCCCGTCATGGAGTATGACTCATGCACACGCACTTACGGGAAATACGCTGCCCCATCCTTATGGTGTCTCAGTCGTTGAGCCCAAGTAAACCAATAAACATGGCCATCATTTCTCAAGCAATTTAGTTGGAGAATTTAGCTGAATGTATGGGCAATAGTCGACTAAAAAAAAAACCCTGGAGCAGCGTTTTGATGAGGCTCGAGAGTTCAGTGTAAAACAAAATTAATTCTTCGAAAATGTTCAATAAAAAAACTATTTTACTTTTGGCGTATATCCTATCTGAAATAAACCCGAGATACATATATTCCCAAGTGTTAGATACTGGGTATGCACGCCATGAGCGGACCAGGTGGATAGTAAAAAAGAGAGAAAGAATGAGATAAAGTCATTCACTAGCAAAAGAACTCCATATCCAGGCCGGAAACATTTTCCAGCAATACGCAAAAAGTAATAAAAACGTGCTTAAAAATCATTTATTGAATTCGTGACAAAAATACTTTGAATACCTTCCTCCTTAAACATACACACATACATTAGCTCCCCACACACAAGCCAACAAACAAATCATCAGAATGGTGAGCATAAGGGAGAGAGAGAGATTCTGTCTGTGTGAAAGGAGGAGGAGGCGCATAGAGACTGTCAAAGATGAGACTCTGAGCAAAGACAATATTTGCCTGCATCATGCCCTCTCATCTCAGTCTTGTCGTCTCCCACTCCCACTCCAAGGGCATTTGCGAACAAAGAAACGAGATAGCAGCGGCAGCAGCAGCAGCAGCAGCAACCGAAGAAAAGACTACAGCAGCATTTTGGGCAAACGCGACAGAAATGCAAAAGAAAAGAACGAGAATAGAAATTACATGCAAAAAAGCGCAAAAAAACAAACAAACAAAAAAGAAGAGTGCAAGCTGCGTCTCGCCGAAGTCGTTGATACCCTTGCTGATGGATCGGTGTTATGCTTAAAAGTGGATCGTAAACAGACCATAAGAGTTCTCTTAAATATTTACAAGATCTTAGCGTTTTTTATTGCTTTTGCTGCATAAAGAAAAAAAACATTTATTTGTAAAGCTTAAGTCGAAAGTCAAACATTACTCGCCATCTCCAAAAGTGTAGTAAAAAAGAAGCAACGTGATAATAACTGTGAATGCGGCGGAGACTGCGACTCCTACTGCAAGTGCGGTGTGATGAATTAAATTAAATGCAGAATTTGCTGGATAACAGTTGGAGTGAGAGAGCGAATGGCAGGTTGGTGTTAGTGGCGGAGTCGGAAAGGAAGAGAAAAAACAGAATGGGCAAGGGCTACGCACTTGGCTGCCCGCTAGATGCGCTCGTGGTCCACCCTCACTCCCCCACTCCCTCGCTCTCTCACCCGTACAACAGCAGGTGCGAACAGAGCAAACAGTAATGGAGCAGCACAAAATGCAGAGAGCGAAAGAGCGTGAGTGGGGGAGGTGGTAGAAATGGCCCAGGGCAAACAATGAGCGTCTGCCATTTTTGCAGGTCACTGCGCGCATACAAAAGACAAAAGCCAGCGGCCGACATTTGGCACAAATCGCTGAATGGATTTGTTGGCCTCTCTTTTGCATCCTCTCTCCCAGGCTCCGATTTGGGTGGTGGCGGTGCGGTGCAGGGTGTATGTGTAGGGCCGCGCTGCCCTTTTTTTTTGCCATTGCTGCAAGTGACAAGCGTTTTGCGTGCTGCGGTGTAAATTGTCGTCGGCGTCGCTGTTGCTGCCTGTGCGCCAATGACTTTAAGGAGAGGTTTTCCCAAGGTAGATTAGCTGAAAGGTAATGCATAAGTGGATCCCGACCCGAAAGTAGTAATAGAGTAATATCCAGAGCAAAAACCAAACTAGCGTTAAGACGCGTAAAACTTGCTAACAAATCGGATAACTATATCATGTGTAACTTTTCTTGTTGTTGGAACTCTTTTGTGCATTTGCATTTTGAAATGCAAGCGGCAACATTTTTGGGCAGCTGCCTTCGATGCGTTTTGTTGCACGTTACTCTGACCTCAAATTAAGCGTCTACAATTGCAGCTTGAGGTCAGGTTCGTTGGGATCCGATTGTGCCATGCTCCGGGCGGCAACAAGAAGGTTGACCGAGTGCAGAGTGTACATAGATATGTATGTATGTGTATACATATGTTCGTACATTGTACATATGTATGTATGCATGCATGTTGTGGTGCTTGTAATTTGTATGCAGAGAAGGTGGGCGTAGGCACGTGTCTGGGCGGCCAGAGCAGGACAACAGCAACGGCAAGCGGTTCCCAAAAATAAGCACACAGAGAAAACATAATTATAAGCACATGTTGCGCCCAAACAGCACCAGTCACAAGACCAATCACCCACTCGCACACGCACACACAGGGGCAATGCATTTTGCTGCAGTTCGAGCAAGGGCATCATCAAGGTATAATGAAAAAAAGGGTGGGATAGAGGAAAGATGAGGTGGTGCAGCGCGAGCGAGCGATCTGTTAGACTTTGATGGATAACTGTGTGACAGAGAACTTTGTGCGTAAAGTAATCAATCGAAGATATGGGATCATGCCTCACCCTCCCCATAAATACACCTTGTGCCCATGCATGTCATCTCCCACTCGGTCACATAAATTACAACATTGAAGCTTACATACAACATTTTGTCTGAAGCGGTGAGGCAACGGTGCTGTGGGGTGGCCCTCGGTATACAAAAGTCTTATTAAAGTCTAAAGCTCCACGTCCACATACCCTTACCCATACCCATACCCTTCCGACTGCATGTCTGTGTTTCGGGACTTTTGAATTTAGGACCGTATTTCGTTACATGATTCGAATTTCTAAAAAGTTTTTCTATTTGCTTTTGCTTTGTTTTTGGGGGCAAGAGCACAGCGTCGTCTGACCGCTTGTTTATTCAGCCAGCCTCAATTTTAACCTGGACTCTCGACTCCGGACTCTGGACTCTACTATGCAGCAGACTGGTAGCTCTGGTGTGCGGACAAACATCAAGGACTGGCCTTGCTGTTGAATTTGACACTTTTCAAAAAGGCTGCACTTGCCGTATGCATTGTGCTCGTATTTATGAACGGTGCAGTAATTACCCGAACACAACTGTACCTGGCATGCAGCATAAAGTGAATTATCGAGAGCATAGAAGGTTGAGTTTTGTGTTTGGAATAAACTGTGAATGAGATGGAATATTGGATCCTAAAAGCACATTCATATATGTAACTGTGATTATGCGTGATTCTTTGCAAGGCTTTGGGTTCAAACAGAGAGAAGAACTGTCCATAGGTTATTGGTTTCATTAAATTTTGCCACGGAATAGAATTACGATGATTTATACCTTAGGTATTTAAGGATCTGTTAAGCTTTGGCCCACTATTTTCCCATGATAGAATCAACTAAATATCGGTCATATACCGGTCGTAGACCCAAAGTCCCCCTTGAGTATAATATTTCTAAAATGCAAACACCTGACTCAGGTGACAGTTGCACATTTTTAGTGAATGCCAAACGCATTTTGTACTCTCCTTTTCCCTTCGCCCAAATGACCGTAAATGATTTACACAAATGTTCAAAAAAAAACGAGAAGGGACGTGTGAGACGCTTCTTACGCGTCACTACTTTTATACCCGGCACTCAGTACTACATCTGCACCTTAGCGGTTACCTCGCCGCCCTTCCCTAGAAAAAAAAAAAAGCAAATATAAGCTGCGGGACGGGGTGGGTTAAAGGTCGGCAGAGGGACGGCAGAGGCAGAGGCCGAGTGAAGCAGAAGCAGAGTGTGAATGAGAGAATGTGAAAAAAACAACAAAAGCTGTGGGACAGGGTGGCTTTAGCCACTGCAAATTAATTTCTTCATTCTGGCTATAATAATGATCCAATCGGATCCCAATTTGGTAATCTGATAGATATGGCCATTCCCTACGGAATTTAGTTCTCTTTTATCATCAAAATTGTAGATTTGGGAGGTTTTAGCCCTTTTGCGGGGGCGGAAGGGGGCGTGGCTCATTTTTGAAATACACTTGCAATAGTGTGAGCATACACAAGTCTGGATGCAACATTTGGTGGCTCTAGCTTTTATGGTCTCTGAGATCCAGGCGCTTAACAAGACGGACGGACAGACAGACATGGCTCTATCGGCTATTGATGCTGACGTTTCCTTCTGTGTGTTACATACATTCACTTTGTGCACAAATGCAATATACCCTATTTACTCTTCGAGTACAGGGTATAAAAACACAAAACAAAAAAAGAACTTGCCGCCTGGTGACTAATAAGCTAGAACGGAATTGCATTGGGTTTAAAATGGGAGCATAGAACATGGATCGGAGTATGAGTTGCATTTGGGCTGAGCATTGAGCGGTGGCAAGTGGAAATTTATTAGCGCTCTTGACAATCGCAGCAGAATGTGCAGAGCGCACATTTTTCATTCGCATTTCAATTCAGATGGTTCTCGTTAATGCCTCTCCTTAGGGGGAGAGCTGCAGCTGCAGCGGCCCCACAGGGGCGTAGTCAGGCAGGGGGGTTAACTGCCATCTGGTTTGTCAGTCCATCTCGTATAGATCCCCCGACCCGCTACACTCTCTGGAGGACCACGTTCCTGGTGCGCAAATGTGTCCGCATTGCAGAAAAATGAATTTCTATAGCTGCCAGCCCTACCCCCCCCCCCCCCCCCCCCCCCCCCCCCCCTTTTTTTTTTTTTTNCATCAGCTTTTTATCCTTTTCGCTGGTAGTGGAGCGGGGCATCTTTAGTAATGGGCGTGCCATGGACTATGAAATATGACAAACAGCAAATCGCGCCAGTTATTAAATCGAGCCGGCTCAATAGATTATTGCATTCATTCTCTCTCCCCAGCCACCCCAATGAATACACAGATAAAGATACAGATACAGATACAGATACAGATAGCTGATTTTATCCGTATAGAAGTTGTCATGGCAACTACTCGGCGAGGGATAAACACACACTAAAAACAGGCTAATGAATCAGGTGTATGAATGTATGTATGTATTATGCACTTGTGTACATTTGCACACAGATTGATAGATTTTTGCCACATTTTTGTGGTCTCCTGCATCGAAGGTTGATTGATGAACCCAAAGAGCACCTCGCACTGGCCAAAGGACCAACCTTTGTAACAATTACATCAGTCATACATAAACTCGTACATACTGAATGTATTCCATGTATTTATCCTCAAATTGTGCGGAGCCTTTAAAGTACTATCCGCATCATGCAATGTTCATCATTCCCTAAGCACTTGACATTTGAGGGGATGAACAATCCATCAGATACTCGTATTGAGTCATTTTACGGGCTTATTGAAATACTTACACACACACACACAATGGATGTTCCAAATAACAAAAAAAAGAGAAGGAAGAAAGATGAAAATGAATGTGTATGGGTAAGGGAATTGTGGGCATTGTGGGAGAGTACTCCAGAGCAGGCAGGAGGCCCAGGCCATTGTAAAATGCAATTGACATTTCAATGAGACATTCGAGGTTCTCCTCCAGCATATAGCCACCATATTCCTCTTTCTATGTATGTCTCTATCGCTGTGCGGAGAATCTCAGTTCCAGTTCCAGTTCCAGTCCCATTCCCACTCCTACACTGTGATTGCCTTCCCATCCATTCCCTCCATTCACCGAAAACCCCAACTGAAATTGACGTTTAGGCTTTGATTATTGCGGCCGATTCTCGTCTGTCGTATGGCGTCTGGTGTCTGCCGCTCTCTGTGGGCTTGTTGTCTGTTAACGTGGCTCCAAAGCCACTCAAACTGGAGATTCAGCTGCAGCCTCCAAGCCGCCAGTCGCCAGTCTCTAGCTTTATTTCACATCAATCAAAAGCACAGCCTGTTGGGCTAGCGGGAGGTGTGGAGTGCTTGCAATTGGACTTTAGCCTAAATGTGTACAGCATTTGGCTATAAAAATGATTTAATTGGTTAGCACAAATTGTGTGGTTTATTTTTGAGTTTGTTTGGCAAAGTAAAATGGCCAGCGATGGATAGACGAGAGTCTTTGCACACGATTGACCACAAATCAATGAACAATTTATACAGCAAAAAAACCAACAACAAAATAACGAATATTCAATACTCTGCCAGAGTAGATTCAGTTACAGAAGCAAGCTCCAGTTGCTAGATATATAAAGAGCCCTCAAACTTCGATAACAAATTAACGGACACCTTCTTTCAGCGTATAAAAAGCAGAACACAGAGAGAGAGAGAGAGAGAGAGAGTGAGAGAGAGTGGCAAAAAAGCTACGCTGAAAAGGAGTTAGATGGATGACACAAAGCAGTTAGAGCAATGAGGAGAAGGCAGAATGATGGGAATCTCTACCTCGTACCTGTGTCCCTGGGCATTTGTTATTCATGAGCAGCCATCAACACCAAACAATGTCCTACAACAACAACAACAACAACAACAGCAACAGCAAAAAACAACCCAACAACTCTTCCTGGCCACGTCCAAAGCCTGATTGTCCAATGGGCTACTGACGTTTCCGCTTGCCAAATGCAAACGGAAATGTCACACAAAAAAATAAAAAAGATAGAAGAATTGTTGGAAAAAAATGTTCCTACGTGGGTGGAAGCGGTTGCCCACCCGCAAGTGGTTGAAAGAGTAAAAGGGGAGTGGGTGGTGGAGCAGGAGGCGACTGCAACTGCCAACTGCCAACTGCTTTTGTTATGAATGATGATGGAAAATCTGGCAGCAACAGCAGCAGCAGCCGCCAGCATCTCAGTCAATTACACTGAGAGAAAGTTAAGACGAAACTAAATGAAACTATTTAGAGAACTTAAAAAGAATTTCAAATTTAGAGTTTGCCTAAAGGGAGTTCCTTGGAATTATTTCCCAGCGAACAGCTTAAAGTGAACTCTGACTGAATTTCCAATTAATTTTTTTACAGTGCCTTGAGGACCAGCTTCGTGTGAGACTTCGGCTGCGGTATCGGATCTCTTGCGGCGGGTTGTGGGTAAGGGCAAAAGACTGCTGGCCAGATAGAAGTGGGGGGGATAATAATTTGGGTGATTCAATTCAGTTTGTGCAACGAGCGGCGCAGCCAAACTTTGAGAGAAAGAAATCGGAGGCCTGCTGCTGGTCCTCGACAGGCAAACGAAAAGCAAAAAAAAAAATCAAAAAAAAAAAGAACAAATGAGTCCGTAGCTGTCGCTTCCTGTCCCCGCTCCCTCCGTAACCTGCACCCGTATTGGGTATTGAAATGCAAATGGTCGCTGGCCTGCCGAAATTAAATTATGTGGAAGTAATGATAACCCTTCTATCCCAATGCTCGATGCCCGCTGCCCGATGCCCGAGCGATTCTTTGGCTCCACTCAAACCCGAAGCGCAACCTGCCACCCACTGGCGGGGGTCTTCATTTAACTGGCGACGTAACGCCTTTTTTGGCAGCTGTCTTCATTGTGTCCTCTTGTCCTCTACTTCCACATCCACATCCACATCCACTTCCTCGACTCGGTTCGGTTCGGCATCTCCCCTGTAGCTCTGCAGGATGACTGCACTCGTGGCCGGACCTCGTTTATATCCTGATGCGGGAAACTCTGCTGGCGGCTCTCAGAGGGATTCGAAAATGAATTGGGTAGGTGTGTCGCCAGCAGCCGCTAACGGCAATTAATTGTTTGCCAAAGTGTCTTCACACTTAGTGCAAAAGTGGGCCGTAGAACTCGTAGAACAAAAAAAAAAGTAGAGGCCTCTTTTTGAGCATCTACATGGAGATTGAAAGGTGCAAAAGGCGATTTGTTTTCCTCGGCGAGTGTTGCCAATGATTTGTAGCTATGCTTTGGTTGAAGTAAACTTTCATATTAATCAAAGATGAATCTGCACTCGTCAGAATACGTATCACTTTGCACTTTGGTCTTAGGCCTTGTGGAGTGGAGCACATTACAATGCTTCGAATTTTAGATGTACAACCAAACTCTAGAGAATTCCAACACCGAGTTGAGGCGCCTTAACGCACTTTTCTAATTTTTGTTTTGGCAAAAGATATATTTAATTTATTAGCAATCAGTTGTAGTTCCTTTTTCGTTGTATTAAACGTTGCCTACTTTTATGGGCCAGATCGCGTTCCCGCTGAAATTTCTTAAGCTGAAGTGCATTTTGGTCAGGTTCTGTTTAGTATGGAAGTTAATTACAAACCATTTACTCGCTCGGTGGCGAAGGAGAAAATTGATGATTTGTGCTGCATATGCTGGGAGACAAACATGAGCCCCATCACTGTGGCTTGTGGACACTCGTTTTGCAGCATTTGCGTCTCGAAGTTTATGGTGTCGACCAATTATCAAATGGTTCGCCCGTGCCCCCTCTGTCGCAAGAATTTGGGACTTGAAGGAATCCTCTGGAAGTCTGAGAGATTCATGTATCTAATACATTCTGTATCCCAGCGAAAAATGAAAGAACATTTACTTACGTTTGCTTTGTAAGGCTCTACTTTTAGTAGCTTCCATTGACCAAAAGGTCTCTCTCTCTCTCTCTCTCTCTCTGTGTATCGAGCGAGCGACGAGTGGGCATACAGATTTGCGCTACGTGCTCTGCGTTTTCTAGATATTTCATTGCTAGACAAGTGATTGACTTAATGCTAATTCGCGACTCAATTGTTTCAAGTTTTTGGCCAGCCAAGAGGCAAACACACACAGCCACACACAAAAGCAGCTACCCAACTGTCCAGAATGTCCGGCAGTCCGCGCGGCACCGATAATCAGCAGCCGGGGTCTGGGGACTTGTGGAAAGTACAATACTGTCGCCTCGTTGCGCTGTAATCCACTCAAGGCGCTTGGCTACTTAAGAACAGCGACTACGACGACTCCCTTTGGCTGTCCCGTCTCTACAGAAAGTGGCAACAACAATTGACGAAATTGTTTTCGTGACTTAAATTTTTGCGTGCTGCTGCCTGGGCCTGGGCCTGGGACTGGTCTTGGGCTTGGACTTGGACTTGGGACGTGTTTGGAAAGCATATGATGTGATTTGCCATCAAATTGAGTTGTCTTGTCAGGCAGGCAGCAACTGCGACTGTCTCTCCAACTGCGTCTCCGTTTCCGTCTCCATCTTCGGCTCTGTGTATCCATGCAGCATGGTTATATGAGAGTTTGTACACTGGTTTGGGGTGCCGAAATGCAATTAAATTTGGAAAAATATCAACAGCCAAGATGGAATAATAGTTTATAATAGCAAAAGTGTGGATCTCGAGCAGTGGCAAGCGCCTTTATGATGGCAGGCAACATGGCAAAAGTGCCTGCCTGGGTTGTCTTTAAATAAATACTCTCAAGTGGCTCGCTCAGCTGCAAGGGATGAGCAAGAGGATACCCCAAGGGTGTGAGGTATTCCAACTTGTGTCTCTGTGTGTGTGTGTGTATTTTGGTTGGCAAAGTGAGATGGAAGATGGGAGATGTGAGCTGTGAGATGTGAGATGAAAGTTTGCATGAGGCTAAACTGAAATAGAACTCCGGACGAGACTGGCTGAGAGATGGCTGCTAATGCAGGGTGCCAAAAGTCCTGTGCAAATTGTGTGCGTGGCCCCAAGTTAAGATCCTTTTGGTCGCAGCACAACCAGAACTACCAGTACAGTGCGTTGCATAAATGTAAGGGCAGCAGGACGGCAGGGAGAGATATTGCATCCACCTGTAAGAGTTGAAAGAGCTTTTAGAATACAAAAATAAATAAAGACAGATCTCTAACCCATTCAAACCTTTGTCAGCCTTCTGCCACCGTAGCGCACCTTCCACTGTGAACGTGTAGACATTTCGTACAGCAACTAAATTACGCAATGTTAATATTTGTTATGTAAATATGCAGCCGTGTGTGGATGGACGACGAAGGAAGGAACGAACGAAGGATGGATGGATGAAGCCACCAGCAAAGTGCAACATCAACGCCTACGGTTTGTTCTGTTTATTTATTATATCAACACACACAAAAGGCCTACTGCCTGCCATTCAAATATGCATAGATAGTTATGCACATGTTCATATTCCAGAGTTGGTATTGTATCAAATTTTGTGGATGGAATGCGATGTGCAATGTGCTATTCAAATAAACCGAAGACCGAAAAACCCCTGGAAGTGGGGTTTCGTAATAGCAACAAAACAAATGACGCCAATCGCTTCACTCGATTCTGTGTCTGTCTCCCATCGCTGGAGGCGGCAGTATGCTAGAGAAAATACTCTACTGGAGCACAGAGAGCGTAAACTCTGTCCTGGAGCCAAGAGAACTGCATGACACACATCTAAGTCGCAGTAGAACGCGAACTTCCGAAGGCATAGGCCAACTGCAAATAAATAAAGCGGAAATTAAATGAGAAATGTAAGCCTTAAAATGTATTATTTTTTTTTTGTATTTCTTCAAGCGAGGCCAACAAGGGTTTGGCTTTTGCCTTATTTCCTCATAACTCATTACTAATTACTATACCTTTCAGTGCCTGGAATTTTCCAATTTCCCAAAGCCATTTTTTATGCCACTGAATGACGCTGAAAAGACGCTTCTTACGCGTCACAACTTTTATACCCGGTACTCAGTACTACATCTGTCCCTTAGCGGGTTTTTGTCTTTGACTTTTAAATTGTTTCTTCATCTGTCATCGAAATCAACAACACTTCTCATGTGCGCTTGGTTTTTTAATTGGTCTGAGATTTGACGAAGTTTGTTTTGTGATTTCTTATATTATTATTATTTCCGTTTTAAATATCGTAAATGCAACAAAGTTGCAATTGGAATTTAATACGAATACGAATTTATTTAAGGTCGCACTTTTCTGATACACTTTATATTTATGAAACTGTAGAATGTTGTTTGTTTTAAGCATTACATCTTTTGAATAAGTAACAGAATCAAGACACTTCGATTGTACTCAGCGGCCCTTCCAATTCTCCCTATGAGGGAGGGCACTTTAAATTTACGACTCAGATTTACCACTGCAACTTCACCAGTGGCGGCCACATATGCCTGGACTGTAGATAAAGTTCTCCTATCGATCATGTAGCTGCAAGCAAATACCAATCCTGACGACCCCATGGCTAGCGTAGCTGCCAACATGTACAAGAGGGACCGCCAGAGAGTGTACCTCACTCTACGCCATGCCATTAGTTCTAATTTGATAGGCATGCACATAATGCACAGTAACACCTCCCAGAATACTCACATTCATACCCATATTCATACAAATATCAGAATTCTTATGACAATTTCCTGAAGATCTTCAACAAAAACTACATCGTGTGCTCCACGTAAGCATTCTCCATCATCCTCTTCTCAAGATTTTTACATATAAACCAGAAAGTGGTTAACAAAATATATAAGAAATCTGTGGCCTCTTTCAAAAGGAATGTTGTCTGATTGCATTAGTGGTCTCCAAAATGTTTAAAAGCTACGTGTGAGACGCTTCTTACGCGTCACAACTTTTATACCCGGTACCCAGTAAGAAATCTGTACGTTATTTACTCTTCGAGTACCGGGTATAAAAACGGTACTGAGAACCGTGTTGAGTGGTTTAGTTGTCGCCCATATACTGTAATAACAGCTAGGCTATTTCCCTTGAACTACACAAATTTTTCATAAAATGAATACAAAACAGAGTATTATAATCTTGGATTGAAATCAGCTGTCAAAGAATAAATAATGTTGATTTTTAATCGAAAACGAATCCCTGCATTCCCTACGGAATGGCGTTTTTCTTTTATCTTCAAAATTGTAGCTTTTGTAGGTTTTCGCCCTTTTGCGGGGGCGGAAGGGGCGGGCTCCAGCTCTTATAGTCTCTGAGAACTAGCCGACAAACAAGACGGACAGACGGACGGACATGGCTCTATCGACTCGGCTATTGATGCTGATCAAGAATATATATCCCTTATGGGGTCGGAAACGTTTCCTTCTGTGCGTTACATACAACCGTTCTTCGCACAAATACAATATACCCGATTTACTCTTCGAGTACCAGGTATAAAAAAGAGTTCAATTAATATGACAGAAACCCATAAAACAAACTTTTTGATTTCTAAACAAATTATTTTGCGTTTCCTTCTTTAGGCTTTTGCGTTGTTGTTGTTGTTGTTGTTGAAGGTGTTGGGTTCATTTGCTAGACTTGATTGACATTCGTCAAGTGAAAAGAGGAAAGGGATTAAATTATGGAGTGGCAATGCAGAGTTGGAGAAAGTCCTGCAGGAGGAATAATCTTAAATGGAAATGAGTATACATTTCACATGTCTGTAGTTTAACTCACTCTCTTCTCTGGTTGATTTTGTTTGTTGGCCAAGTTTTACTAATTACTAAAACGATTAATAAGTAAAAGCATCAACGCCTTGTAGCTTATAATCGTCACAGAATAAACACACAGAGAGCAACAAAAACCAGTTGAAATTGGGTAAAATCTAAATAGAAAACCACAAAATGATATAATGTCCCATGTAGAACCCACACACAAAAAGCAGACAGACGGGCAGGGATAGGAACAGGGAACAGGGGACAGGAAGAAGCTTTAAAACAATTAATTATAAATTTATAGAGGCTGCAGGGAGCAAGGAAATGGGGAGCGAAGAGATGGGTCACAAGTGTGTGTGGAGGGGGAAACAAATGCAGACATTTAAATAGCTCGACAAACAAAAGCCAGTCAGCATATCACACACACACACACAAACACATACATATGTATGTGTGTGTGTGTAATACTTATACAAGTTCCAGAGGGACGAAGGACCATCGACATAGACACTGAGTGGGGCAAAAAGCAAAAAAGGAGTGAAAATGGATTTCCATTTAAGGCGGCATGTTGAGCACATTGTTTTTATTAAGTGTCGCATGATATGTGCGATAAATGCGAGTATATACATATACACAGTATATGTGTTTGTGTGTGTGTTTGTGTCTGTTGAGCGCCATTCACATAAACACTTCAAGTGGCAACATGACGTGCAACTAATCCATTGCCCAAAATATATGTTACAAGTGGGCAAAAGCGGGTCTAGAGAGCGGCTTCAAGCAGGACAAACAGACATTTGTACGTACACACGGACAGACGAACGGACAGACAGACGGACAGTTGGGCTGACAGACACAATGGAGTCAAAAATGAATGTTTGCCGACTTCGACTTCGCGAATTCATCCTTGAAGTAAAGAAAAGAGCAGTGAAAAAAGGCCATTCAGACTTAAAACAAATGCTAGCAGACTCCTTGAGAAGATCTTAGAAAAATCGTATCCAAAATATTGTCCAAAGTCGAAAAAAGTCGATAAAAAAAGTTACATAAAGCGTAAGTTCTACTTCAAATAATTTCCATATTGTGTGAATAGTGCTTGAATTTATCCTGCCAATGACCACTGTGCAAGAACATCATAAAACAGCTGCCGACCCAGGCACAAAAATGATGACAACTGCGAGCAGGATGGTAATGATGATGATGATGATGATGATGCCCTGACCCGAAGGGCATGGCTAGGCAAAGGCAGTCCCTTCCTCTCTCCTATAATGCACGCTAAATACATAGTTTGAAAATAGTTTTGAACCCTTTCATCAAGCAATCCCCAGTCTACTAGTCCAACAGCCTCGTGGCTCTGTCCTCTGCCCTCTCTAACCTCCTTCAACTCCAAGCCAGCTCCGGCTTGGCCGCAAACAAACAAAAACCCCATGGGAACTCCACTCGTGGTTCGGCGGGCTCCCCAGCGACTGCCGGAATGGATCCACTGTAGAAAAGTGGTAAAGCAGAAGTGACACTGCCAGCGAGCATTGGCTGTCATTTTCCGTTTTTTTATACCCGGTACTCGAAGAGTAAATCGGGTATATTGTATTTGTGCGAATAACGGTTGTATGTAAAGCACAGAAGGAAAGGTTTCCGACCCCATAAGGGATATATGTATTCTTGATCAGCATCAATAGCCGAGTCGATAAAGCCATGTCTGTCTGTCCGTCCGTCCGTCTGTCCGTCTTGTTTAGAGCCTGGATCGCAGAGACTATAAATGCTAGAGTCACCAAATTTGGCATCCAGACTTCTGTATGCTCACACTGTGTATGCACACACACAAGTGTTATTAAAAAATGAGCCCCGCCCCCTCCCGCCCATCTACCATCAATGACCATATCTATCAGAACACCAAATTGGGATCCGATTGGATCATTATTCTAGCCACAATGAAGAAATTGCAGTGGCTAAACCCACCCTGTCCCGCAGCTTTTGTTCTTTTTACATTCTCTCATTCTCACTCTGCTTCGCGCAGACACGTCTCTGCCTCTGCCGCGTCTTTGCCCTGACTCTGCAGTGTGTGGCTCTAGGGGAGGGTGGCGAGCTAAAGGAGTAGTGAGGCGTGAGTAGTGTTGTAGATTTAGATGACAGATGAAGAAAAAATGTAAAATTTGACAAATAACCGCTAAGGTGCAGATTTAGTACTGAGTACAAAAGTTGTAACGCGTAATACGCGTCTCACACGTCCCTTCTCGTCCATCTTTTTGTTTTGTTTTTTTGTTTGTTAGTTTTTCGAAGCCCCGTCATAAGGGCTTCCCCCATCGTTTTGTTTGTACGGTTTATGCTGTCATACGACCTTTTTTTGTTCACATTTTTGTCGAGTTACATTTTGTCACTCTCCTTAGCATCGTTTCATCAGCATTTGCGTGTGGCAGAAGCGGACTGCACTGCTTTCAACTGATAAATGAAAGACGAAGTCGAATAGCTTCGTTGCTGTCCTATCCTTCCCTTACTGCCTCATAACCACATCCACAGACCCAATCCCTGTCCCTGACTGTCTGTGTCTGTCGAAATGAATGTTGCAACTAAATGAATAAATGGAAATTAGTGCCAAAAAGGCAACGATGCGCATACAATGAACCTCCGGAAGGGCGGGCCAGTGCCAAATGTTGGTTTGGTGTCCCTCTGTCCCTCTGTCCCTCTGTCACTCACCCACACACTCGCACTGGTTTTGGAATCAGTAAATGCATTTTTCATAGATGTGTTCATAGATCCCTGTGCCTACCTACGTTGATTTCAAGCCGCTCATTTTGTCGAGAGTTTCTCACATCTTCAGTGGGTTTAAGGATTTTCCGATTTAATCTGCAAATAAATTATTGAAATTTATGAATTATTACAATTATTTCGATTTCCGTAAATACTTAAATAAAACACTCAAAAGAAATAGAACCTTTGCTACAAATTAATAGCTGTTGCATAAATAATTATAAATAGCAAATATAAACACAACTTGAATTTATTTAAGTCAATCTCAAAGATATTTTAGCTATCCATTATGGCAAAAAGAAGCTTCTCCTATGGGCTTCTCCTGTTGCTGATGTTTGAGGTTTCCGCTTTGATTCTCTGTATTTGATTTTCTCTCTTAAAGAGCGATAAATAGATCCCTAGGCCTCTTGGGTTAGCCTAATTATGAATAGAATTGATCAGCAGTTTCAGTTTCGGCTTTAAATTGAAATTGATTAACTGGCTGGACATTAATGCAGCTCGCTGAACTTATTGGATTGAGGGCCTTAATCAATAAGTGTTCCTTCTTGACATTGATTTGGGGCTGCGGCATATGGAAAAAATGTTTGTAATTTCAGTTTAATTTGCACTTTTGCCCACTTTGCCTACACTCATTTAAAGCCAGCGTCTGCTTACAAAATCACCAGCATCCTCATCCCCACCACGAACAGGAGCTGGGGCACGAATATTATCGTATAATTCAGGGCAAAACTGAGAGAAAGGGTAGCGCAGCGCATTGAAGCGAACGCATATCTATCATTAATATCGCTGCAGTCAGCTGCTGTTGTGCTAAAAAAAAAAAAAAAAAAGAGCCAGCAGCAAAAAATAAGGCGCATTACGGTCAGATTTGTGTCCGAAGCTGGGAGCACTCTACCAGAGTAGAGTAAAATTTACCTTTTGCTATTATACAATGCAAAGAGAAGACTCCTCCTATCCGATTGGTGTCCGGGTATCAGGGCCTCGCACTGGAGGTGAAGAAAACCGCGTAGAGTCCTGTAATTTGGTTCAAAATTAGCTGAAGCTTAGTTAAATATATAGATAAATCATATAACCATAAATATAATCATTTAAGTTTAACAATTTGCAAGTTGCTTGGAGTTATAGCAACTGAAAGTGCGACTCTTTGATGCAGCATTCAAGCAGCTGTAGTTCCGCGACTCCTTTGCATGGATAGGGTATCCAAAATGGCACACACACACACACACACACATCCATTGGTAGCCATGAATGCTAACACACACACAAACACTCACACACACAGAGGAGCGAATAACCAGGGATCGCTGGCATTGTGTGGCCCTGAGGTTTGCTGTGGCTGCAGGAGCTGGAGCTGGAGCTGCAGCAGTAGCAGTAACTGACTGCTGAACTACTGCCAACTGCAATTAATCATTTTTCTATCATTTTCAGATTTTTTACACACACACACATACCCAGACCCCACACACACCCACCCAAACACACATGCGGTGCATGCTGCATATGCATGAGCCTCGGGTAAGTTATGATTTTTCCACGATGCTGTTCTCCGATTTCTTCCCGCTCCTTTTTTTGTTACCTACTTTCGCTCCACCTCTTGCTCTTGCTTCATTTTTTGGGCGAAAGTTCGGTGCAGCTTGCGGCAAGCTAAGGAACTTAAATGAATGCAATGCAACATGGCAAAAATCACACGATAATTGAGGCACGGCACCTAATGCGTGTGCCATCCAGACAACAGCAGCAGGAAGCAGGAAGAAAGAGTAGAAATTAAATGGATTATTTGCGATTAGTTTTAGTGCAAGAATACTTACATTTGGATTTAAATATATTTTATTGAAAATAGAAATAGAAAATGCATTTCCATAAGAGTGAAACTTGGTAATAATCAAGCCAGTATTTATAGTCTTAGCTCTGTGACTCCCTCCATAGATGTCTTCTTTGTAGCTACATAGGTTGTCCGTTGATGTCAGACAGTCCCTTCATCAGCCCTAATTCTGCGATTTTCTGTAAGTAAAAGATAATTATTAAAACTAGATTTTATCTTTACCGCAGAAGGCAACAATTGCTACATAAAAGTTTCTACGTATGAAACGCACTGTACTGCATAGGTATGTATATCTGATGCAGATGGATAGATCTGCACTGGGCCTACTCGTACATACTCGTACACACATATTTAGAGGCACATGTCTGTCTGCCTTTAACCGCCGTAAATTGCAGCGTCGTCGCCGGCCTAAACGATTTCTAATGGCGAAACACAGCGGGCGCCAACAAACGCCTCCATTTCAGCATTTCAGCATTTCAGCATGGTCCATGCTACCATTCCACATGTGCACATGCTGAACGTTCATCTATCTCCCACATACATACGAGATATGTGCACACAAGCAGCAACATCTTTGCAGGCATACATCTCCATGGACATATGTACATAGATTAGGTCAATTTGCTGGTAACTTTTGATGATGCCCCAGCACATTTACATCCTTTGGCCAAGGCGAGAGCCAAAGGCAGAAACTTTTCGTTGATGGTCCAGGCCAGCCAGCCTGGTCGGTCACTCATTGATGCGGATACATCCGGGATGGGCGTGTGTGGTGTGGTGTATGGTGTGGTGTGTGGATCCAGACGGGGCAGGCATATTGCAGCATCAAGTATAAGCTGCTAACAAGTCAACAAGACCAACAACCAGAAGCTGTAGCAAAGGCAGTGGCAGTGGCAGTGGCATCGGCAGCAGCCAGAACACTGGCAGTCCAATCCAGTCGTGGCTCAGTCAGGCATTCCCATGGGACATTTGGTCAGCTTGGTCAGGTTAAGTGTTTTATGAACTTGTTTCAATGAAGTCATACAAAGTGCGTGGGTATGTCTCTCTGCGTGTGCGTATGCAGGTGCCATGTGGCATATGGCATATGGCATTTGGCATGTGGTGACCGGCAAGGAGGCAACCAAGTCCTGACATCGCCATTCCCATAGCCATCGCATCGTCTGTTGCCATTGAAGCTTTTAATTTGATTTTCGTTCAAGTGTCGTTTTCTGTGGTTCTCCAGTGTCTGTCTCCCCTCTCTGGCCCTTACTTCCTTCCAGTGTGTCCAGTGTGTGTGTGTGTGTCCAGTGTGTGTTTCCGCACTAACTTGAGCCCTTTCTGCCACTGCCTCTACTTTTCTCTACTTCTTTTGGCTTTCTGTTACGGTTTCTACTTTTGGTGCCGTTCCTGTTCGGTTTCTCCTAATGAGGCGGCATTCGTTTGTCTCCAAAATGCTCTAATTAAAGCCAGTTTGGGGCAAAAGTAAATCGAGAACTTTGCCTTTACAACTCAGTTGCTTGTAAAATGCACATTCAAATGCAACTTTTGACATATTATGGCTGGATTTGGGCATTAAGTAACTTTACTGCACTCCGCCATGGACTGATTTTAATTGGAGAGATTTAAAGCAAGGGCTATCCTATCGGTACTATATATTAAGCCACGCTTAGTGGCCCCTCAGTGCCATCCATACCACAGTTTATATACGGTGAAAGTTGAACAACTTCCAGAGACGAGCAGACTTCCAAGCAGTGAGGTCAGAGCTAAGGCTAAGGGCAACAAATAAACAACATAATTAATTTACAGATCAAAAATTGATCTTAAAATATGTCCACTTACCACAGGAACCACTATAAGTCATGGACCACTCAATGAGTGGCTGAAGTCGCCGACAATTGGATCTGTCAGCCATAAAGCCATACTTCTGCAGCAAGCCGCACATCGATGAGCGCGTGGCGGCGCATACCGCAGAGAAGTTCCATTGCAATGCGACTATACATACATCAAATATGTGAAATTACACAATTGCAACAGGTAAATAACACAACATACAATTATTTTAAAGCAAATTTTAAAGCGTTCCCTGTCCGAGTGTTTTTTTGGTGTCGCCAAGTTGGCGGTTGCCATAATGGTCGTCTACATCATATAGGACGCCTGGGATAAGTGGAACACCACACTGGTGATAAGGGGCATTGATACTAAGCTGAGGAACATCACAACGCAGGCATTTCCCGACGCAGTAATTCTCAATTTAAGCCTGGCCTTGGTCGGCAGGGTTGCAGCCCTGGCAGCAGATGCTGTGCCGTCGCTGGGCGGAGGTTCAGCCGGTCAGCGAGGATCGGGACACTTGGAAAGAGTTCATAATAAATGTATTCTTTTAATTAACTGTGTGCTTTAGAGTTGTTTCAAATTTCCAACGGTCCCTGGCCTGTTGCGCGCGCGGATATCGCAGCCATGCGAACAGATGGTCATCGGTTGTTGCTTTGGCGTTGACGACTAAAAATGTGCGAGAGTGTTCCATCCAATTGTCGCCAATGAGGGTCTGTGCGGTGCATTTAATAAGCTGCATGCATGCTCAATTTATAATTGACAATTATTATAGCATAGCATTCACTCAATTCACTCGAAATAAAAGCACTTTACAATTTACTCGCCCGTTTATTGTTCAACTTGTTTGCGAGCAGGCCCTGGTCCGCCATGACGCTCCTATCGATAGCTGCTTATCGATGAGGCGTACTTTTGCTGTATTCCATTAATAAATTACAAGCTATTAGTTATAAATTGCTAATATTAGCACTAAGTTATGAATACAATTAAAATAAGTAACTGAAACAGCAGCGCTTAAATTGAGCGCTTGATTTGTTTTTAACCCCAGTGCAACACTGTTGGGCAGACATATCGATGAGGCGCGTCAATTTGTATCTGTGTGTAATTGATTAATAACAAACTTTAATTTATACCAAGGGCAATAAAAAGTACAAATATTGATCGATTTCAATTATCTTTACAATAAGCTCAGGCTGACAAGAATATATTTTTTAGTTTTCTTCTTGCGCGATAAATGCTCAAAGCCCTGGTCGATAATGACCTAGCGCGCGAGTATTTGAAAATTGGCTAGTTTCACTGAAATTAGATGAGTCCGAGTTAAGCTGTGTTCTATTTTATTTTATTGTCTGTGCACTACATTTGTTAATTGTTATTTAGATCTTCCTGGCGCCGCGCTCTCTCTCAAAGCGTTGCAGAATGTTATCCACGTTGGCCACCAGCTGTTCGAGAACTTCTTCAATCAAACTCACGCGATTGTTGACACTAAGGGGAGAGGAAAAGGTCATAAATGTAACACCAAAACCAATCCATAATCTTGGGCGCCCACCGATACAATTGCCTGTTGTTAACATCGTGTGGAATCTCTTCGAAGTACCGTGCCCTGAAATAGATTTCCAGCTAAAGATATTATTTACTCAACAAGTGGTTGCTAGTGGGCGTACTCCTCTTTGGTCATGTTCTTCCTTAGCACTTTGGGGTCCGTCAACTCAACGGCGTCAGCAACTTTGTGAACGCTTTTCGGTCGAGGTGGCGGCAGAAGACGACGTTTGCGTCCACAGTGGGTTACCCAGTAGAAGGCAGCGGACAGTTTCTTATAGACATACGAGGCCAATTGGCTGCGTCCTTGGGTGATTTCATTCTTCACCGCATTATAAGTTTGCATAATGATGGCCAAGAACATGTTCTTTGTGGCAACAAAGAAACAAAAGACAAACAATTAAACCGAATGAAATGGAAATGAATATCTGAAACTCACCAACAGAATGAAGAAGACGAGCACAATGTAGGTGAGAAAGTAGATGGGGCCGAGCACTCGATTGGATTGCTGAATGAGATTATACTGAAAGTCACCGAGTATCATGCGAATCATGGTCAGGACAGCGGTAACAAAATTATGAAAATCGGGATGCTCAGCGCCGAAGAGCAGCAGACCCAACTGGGCATAGGCCAAGAAAACAATGCCAAACAAAATGCTGAAACCAATTAAATCTTTGGAGCACTAAAAGGAGCAGAGGAAACAAATCAAAGTTGTAAATAAATTGGGAATAATCTCACTTACCCTTCTCAGTGTCGTTGTAAACTGAATGAGTGTCTTGTTGAAGCTAATAAATTTGAATATTTTAATCCAAACGAGAAATGCCAGCACAGCCATCATGTCCACATAGACCAAGTTCGATAAGCACAGATAGTCGATGCTCTGATAACTCTCTTCAGCGCGTGCCTTGGATAAAATTGATTTCATTCGAAATGTGTGCCAAATGTTGTACACCAAAGCGATGTAACTTAGCTGCAGGAATGATAAATCAAATCGAATGGCAGAAACAACTTAAAATGCAATTACCACCAGCACAACATTGTCGAGAATGTTTAGTAAGGATTTGTAGTACTTTTTAAAGCCCGATTTGTACATTTCGTTGATCTCATAGATGGTGTAGTAGAACACCATTATGTACCAGAATATGTAGACCACGGTCATGGATAGACTGAGGTCCGTGAAGAATGAATATTCTTTGACTGTCTGCAGATGCGCCTGCGGTATGACACCACCCGTGGGCGGAATTTCAGCAATTAATCTGTGCGGAAAAAAGGAAACTTTAAACTTTATCGGGAAGGAGTAACCCCCTCCATACTTGACGCTCTGAAAAATGTCTTTGTTGTCGCTAAACAGATTGAACTCCAGCAAGCAGAGCCGCGAGCCGCGATCCAACCAGTTGATAGTCTTCAGTTTATTTATGATCTGCAAATTCTCCTGCTTATCGTAGGTCAGATCCACAGTATACCCGCCCGAGCGATAGTAGGCCAATAAAGTCATAATTGGAGTGGCGCCTAAATCTCCCATCGTGTGATATCGCGACTCCTTGTGCCACTCGCTGTTCTCTTCGGCCTCCACGGAATACGCGGGATAGCAAATGTTGAAGTTCTGCGTAAAGCCAGTGTCCACGTGGCAAGTGTCCTTGCTGACGCGTATCTGCCGCAGTCGTGGTGGGCCCAGCAACAGATTCTCCTGCAGAAACATTCGACCCTGCAGGGTGGTAAAATAAGAGCTGTTCACAGCCCACGGGGGAGCAGCTCGGGCAGCGGGCTCTCTTTTCCTCCCAGAGTATTCCTTCTCCCTGGACTTCCCTGACTTCGATTCTCTTTTAGCTTTGCTCTCCGATTCGTATTTTAGGTTATCGGTCATATCTCCGTGTAAAGTGTTCACAAAGTTGTATATCAAGTAGTCCCACCAATCTGGCACGGTGAGCATTTTCTCAAAGGATACTGTCACGGATGGCACCACCGTTAGGTTGCGTGTAACAAATAATTTCTTAATCGTATCGTTAAAGTAGAACATGTGAGAGTGACGCACGGACAACGTAACTGCACGAAAAGTAACGGCTTTAGATGCAGCTCGCAGCATTAGCGAGTGTGCGAACCAATTCGGAAATTGCATTTCGGTTCAAGTCCAAACTCACCCAGAGATGTGAGAAAAAGGAAAATGATGAAAATTCCAAACTCCACGAGAGCTTCGCGCACCTCCTCGTCGGTTGTATAGAGAATTCGCGATGACTTCACTTTTACATGTTGTGGAATTGGGGTCTCGCGTCCAACTTCATTAATGGGTGTTCCCCTTTTTTGACTTGCGCCAATTTCCACCTTCTTTCGTCGGAATAAACGACGTTTCTGGCGGTTTGCTGCTTCTGGTACCTTTATTCGGACAGGAGTCGCAGCTGCTGGGGCGCCGGGTGCATGCTTGGGCAACTTCATCGTGGCTAGTGCCGGAATTTCATGTGCCGCCCTTGGTGACGGGCCGGGTTGTTCATCCTCTGCATCCGAGCACATTTTCCTTTATAAATGTTTATATTTATTTGGGAAAAATGTCTTGAAATGAAAGTTTAGAAACAGCTTGCTGTGTCTCGCATGTACCCATGTACAGTCCCATGATTACAAAAGTAGAGCAGTTATATTACAAAACGAATTTCGCTGCTGTAATCGCAGCAGAAAACAAATTTCAACGGAGTCACAGAATTCCGAAAGAATTAATTTGTGTTATTATGTTCACCAACCAAATTCGGAATAAGGTTGAAAACTCGGATACAACAGCGTCACCACTTTTATAGCGGAACTCAGTCAGAAAATGCATACATTTTACACTTACATTTTTCATTATTTGCTACATCTGTTTTAGCTCACTCTCCTCCGTCAGAGGGAGACACAGCTGGCAGATGCCCCGCAGTAGGAGGTGGGAGATTGCCGCTCAAAATGAATTCCTTGTTGCTGGCTATAAATTTTGATTCGATCTGCTATCTAATATGAAACACAAAACGGATGAGTTTTTGAATGGTTGATTGATTTATTGATTGATTATATTTGGCATAGGCCACATCAATTTTGCACACTTTATTTTGTGTATGACAAAGTAATAACTGAATTAATTAGAATTAATAAATTTATTTGTCATCATCCGGCAAGCTGAGGGCGGCTTGATGGGACGCCGCTTCCCTGGTATCTCTCTTCTCACTTCTCCTCGCACCACTCGTTCTCCTTGCGCACCTGCTCTTCCTCGGCGGGAGTGAAATCCTTTTTGATGTTGAAAGTCTTACGGATCTCCTCTGGAGTTTTGCCCTTGATCATGTTTGCGACGGTCTTGCAGGTCAGTTCGAGCAAGCCCTTGATATCCAGGTAGTTTGCGGCCAATATCAACTCGAAAAGTGTGCCCTGGTCGACCTTAAGGAAGTCGGCGTCCCACGAGATTATGTCGTCGGTGCGCTTCTCCTTGCTCTCGTCATCTTCAGTCGGCTGGGGATCGTCCTTATGGTAGTGGGCCCACGTCAGTACCTTGCGCAAAATTGTGGAATTCACATTTGGCAGTGGAACAATGGCATTTTCATCATCTTCCATTCCGCAGTCCTCCAGCATTGTCTTGATAGTGCCTGAGCACTTCGCGATTTGGATGTCGGTGTCGAAAATTTCCTCATCCGAAGACTGCAGTTTAATACTCGGCATTTTGAGTTTGGTTTTTTCTGGAAAAGAAATATGAGATTTATAAAAATAGGGGAAAACGCAAGACACAATTTCTAGAAAAACGCGCACACGCAAACACACATACATATGCAGGCACGCGTCAATGGAATGATGATGAGTATTTCAGTAGAAATACAAAAACATTCATATACGAATACGCCTGTGTGTGCGCGCTTATTTCTCCCTGTGCATCTCCCTTTAATTGGTTAAACACTCACCGTTACGTACTGTTTAAGTTTAATATGCAACACAAGTTTTGTGAAAAGATAAATTTGTTGTTTGTAAAGTTTACAAATTGTGAAGCAACTTATTGATAAAGAATTTCGTTTGACCCTCAGAAATATACCGAACTAAGCCGTAAATATACCGAAAATCTTAAAACATTTCCTTGAATTTGATGTTCTATATAATATTACCAGTGTTCATTCAGCAAACAACTCTTTTCTGAGTTCCAAATTTTTAGTAGCATTTGTACCTGGTCAATGCGGACTTATCGTCTGCGACCAACCAATTTCGCTGTAGCGATTGAATTAAAAAAAAAATAATATTACCAGCAGTTAGGATTCTCAGCGGCAAAACTATTATTTTGGGAGTATTTCGGTATATTTCTGAGGGTCAGGACGTTTCTTTTTTTCGATAAATCCGAGGTCACACTGGCCCTATCTTGGGTGTCGAAAAAAAATACGGTATCGGAAAATTATAACGCGGAAAAGAATCTCCGTCAGAGACCGAACCCATTTTGTAAATTGAATTAACTAAATGCATCTCCTGGAACGGACCATGTTCACCTGCGCGCTACGAAAATGATACTTCGATATCGGTGAACGCGTTACAAGAAATAAAAGTTAATGAGGCAAAAGCAGAGTGGTAGAAAAAAGGCATACATACATACGCACGCTCGTCGACGTCGTCGTTGCGAAGGAATATATGTATCTGCATATGTATGTGCGTGTGTATGCGTCGCGTACACATAAGTGTGGTGGCTGCAGCTTCTAGCAGTGAGTCGGAGCCTGTCTCCAATCGCATTGGAGGAGGGGGAGCAGAACTGGCTGGCGAAGCGGAAGGAAAGATTGATCGAGCGGCTGGAAGTGGAAGTGGGAGTGGGTGGGAGCGAGCGATAGAGGTATGGACGGCGGCGATTGAATGTTTTCGGGCTTAAAGACGTGAAAATGATTTGGCATAGCAGAGCAGCCACCAACAGCGACGCCGAAGGCTCCATCGTATTCGTAAGGGCCAGAGACCCTACCAACGGCTTCTATTCCAGCCCACTGTGATATTTTTCGGATGCAAACCCAGACGAAAATCCAGCAACAACCGAAAACAAGCCTGTACGTGCTCTGTCCAAGTGTGTGTGCATGTCTCTGCCGACGACGCAACAAAAAAAAAAAAAAACACATTGGAAGGTAGCAGCAGAACGGCAGACAAAGCATCAGGCACGGCCCCGAAGACAAAGAGAGGAGAGAAGCGAAGCATCAGCCAGTAGCGCCTTTGTGAATAATTCATTTAAGGTAATGTTTACAAAAACCGAAAAATCAAGAGAAAAGAATTATAAACATTTTGTATGTATATGTTTGCTTGTTTGTAGTGTGTGCGATTATACGTGTGTATTTCGTTCCTGTGTAATAGGCGCCGCCATTTTTCGTTCCCATGTAACAAGCAAGCTCTGCAAATGTTCGCCTAGGGTTATCAAGGCATTTATAAATGTTTCTCTCGACAAGCTCTCGTGGCTTTTGAGCAGTGCCAATCCAGCTAAAGTATCGATGTTGCTCACAGTTTGTTAGCAGAGCAATTATTGCAATTATCACTCCACTAATCGTCGTATTATACTAAACATCAAGATCAGTCTAAATGTATTGAAAGGCACAGACAGAATGAGATAGCGCGCTATATTAATTTGTTCTACTGCCCGTCTCCTAAGTGCTATGAGTCCCTATTTTCCGGCACCCTCAATTGATAATTCCCAGCACCAACTAATTATTGCAAAGTATTAATCTATCGTTTCTCGCTCACACTGTATGGCATAAATTATAGATGGTATTACTGCCTTAACTTAAAGTGTAGTGGATATGAGCATAACAAGTGAAGATCAAAGCCAAATAAAGCTGTCACAAACAAATATCTGCTGTTTGGCAACCCTTTTTTCACACTCACCTATTCTCACTGCGCATATGCTGCTCTCTTTTCGCTCTTGCTTGCTCGCAAATCGCAAACACAACAGGAACGAACAATACATACACCACATACATGCTTGTGCATATGTTTGTGTAAAACAGCTGGAGAACCGCAATTTGCAATCGAGCCCTTGCTCAAGCAACAAATTTGATTCCTATTTTTCCGTCCCAAGTAATTTCTAAGAAAATGGGCATAAACGAGCAGCCACCAACTGATACAGCTTTATTATCGTAACACAGCTTCTAACATACAATTATTTTTAATTGTAAATACCAAATAGTCGCACATGCATATCGATAATCAAATTAGTTGCAATAATGGTTTACGCTTTTGTGTCGGTTCTGTAATTATATATTAAAAAAAAAAACGGATTTGTTAAATTTTAGAATATATGTACTTATTTTGTCTGGCTGGTCGCCACGGCTTTTTGTTGCACAGATGCTTCCCAAGTCAATTGATTTTTCGCACGTGTTTGTGCGTGTGCGGTTTGTCTGGAGAGGACGCGTGGGAGAGAGACGGTAACAAGAGAGCGCCGTCTGTCGTCGACCCCATGTAACACCTAAAACTACATATGTACATACACCGTGCACTCTCTCTTTCTCTCCCCCTATAACCCTGCCGATTCAAACGAAGCCGTAAAAAATATCTAAACCACATTTGATTTGTAAATAATTTCAATTGCTGAACCATAAATCAGCTGTTTCCATGCAACTCCATCCCTGTGGCTAAATTTCAAAGCCGATACGTACATACCGACATACGTTTTAGCGATTTTAAACACTATCGGTTTTTCCTCTGTGGAGAGAGACACTTGTAATGGATTCACTTTTAGTGGTGAAGGTAAAAGAAACCAACAATTAACGAGAAGGGACGTGTGAGACGCTTCTTACGCGTCACAACTTTTATACCCGGCACTCAGTACTACTTCTGCACCTTAGCGGTGTTTTGTCAAATACAGCATACAGCAGTCCGGAGCCAAAATTTGGTGGCTTTAGCTCTTATAGTATCTGAGAACTAGCCGAAAAACAAGACGGATGGACGGACAGACGGTCCGGTTCTCCGATTTACTCTTCGAGTACCGGGTATAAAAAGCATGTTCATCTATGTACATATTATCTGTCGTTAGACATGCTAGTCTAGACGTGTATATAGTTTAATGTATGTATATATAATATTTGAACATAATACCGTTGATAAATATCCCGGAATTTTATTGCCATCTCGTTTCGTTCTGTGGAAATGAATATGAAGAGTAGAGTAGGGCAGCTGCACAAGGTTGCCGCACGGAAGGAAAAGAGAAAAAAACAGTTGGTAATTTGAATCTGAAAACAGCTGTTGGGCGGTGTGAAATTACGAATTTGAAACGATTGATTATGTCGTCGACTACTAGCTGCAATATTTAATGAGAAAGTGTTTATTTTTTGTTTTTCCTTTTCCAGACTCTTGCAGAATGGTCGTCGGCTCGAATCACACGCGTCGTGGCGAAACTGGCAGTAGATTTACAAACAGCAGCTCCAACAGTAACGGGAACAGCACCGCCAGCAGCACAAGTGGCGGCACCACCTCCACCACCAGCTCAACGTCTTCAGTAGCTAGCAGCGAGGGGACGGCAGCGGCGGCGGCTCTTTTGTCGTCAATGTCCCAAAAAAGCCAAAATGCCGCCCATGCACCACCCACAACAGCGAACATCCACCATCAGCTGCCGCAACCGACGATAGCAACGCAGACGACGACGAACCACCATCAGCCCCATCATCCCCATTACCAGCAGTCGCAGGCACACAACCACCAACACCAGCAGCATCAATCCTCAAACGGAATCGGTGGAGGCGGTGGAGCAGGAACAGGCGCTGGTGGCGGTGGAGGAAGTACCCTCAATGGCTGTAATGGCAGCGCCGTCAGTCGGTTGTCACAATCCACTGGGATGTCGCCGCGTGAACTCTCGGAGAATGACGATCTGGCAACATCGCTTATACTGGATCCACATCTTGGCTTCCAAACCCACAAGATGAACATACGCTTCCGCCCCCTCAAGGTTGACACGCAGCATCTGAAGGCGATCGTAGATGATTTCATCCATGGTCAGAACTATGACGTGGCCATACAGCGCATCTACGATGGCCCTTGGATACCGCGACCACTGAAAAACAAGAACAAAATCGCCACCAAGCGTTTGCATGACCACGTAAGATGACCTTCCATGCCCACATTCCATCCATCCTGATGTCTGACCCACAAACTGATTTCAATCTTTCTCTTTGCAGATTGTACGATATTTGCGAGTGTTTGACAAGGACAGTGGGTTCGCCATTGAGGCTTGCTACCGGTACTCCCTGGAGGAGCAGCGCGGCGCCAAGATCAGTTCAACGAAGCGCTGGTCCAAGAACGAAAAGATCGAGTGCCTGGTTGGCTGCATTGCCGAGCTGACCGAGACCGAGGAGGCAGCCCTCTTACACTCAGGCAAAAATGATTTCTCTGTGATGTATAGCTGCAGAAAGAACTGCGCCCAACTCTGGCTGGGACCGGCGGCTTATATCAATCACGATTGTCGGGCCAACTGCAAATTCCTAGCCACCGGGCGCGACACAGCCTGCGTGAAGGTGTTGCGCGACATTGAGGTGGGCGAGGAGATTACTTGCTTCTACGGCGAGGACTTCTTTGGGGACAGCAACCGGTACTGCGAGTGCGAGACGTGCGAGAGACGTGGAACGGGTGCATTTGCCGGCAAGCACAACAGACATTTGGATGATGCCACTGGCCTGGTGCTGGGTCTCACCTCCGGCCTGGGTCTGACCAGTGGCGGTGCTGGCAACGGAGGCGGCTACCGCCTCCGCGAAACCGACAATCGCATCAATCGCATTAAGAGCCGCGCTAACTCAACCAACAGCACTTCGAATAGCAACAGCAACACGAACGATTCCACCGGCACCAACGACAGCAGCAGCACCAGCGCCAGCATTGCCAGCAATGGAGTAGCCCCAATGGCAGTGCCCACATCCCAGCAGCCATCACAGGCGGCGGTCGGTCGTGGGTCGGGCAAAGATACGGGATCTGTGCCGCCACCGGGATCTACAGCAGCAGCAGCAGCCGCCGCCGTATCCCTGATGGAGAAAAAGCTGCCGAACTTGGTTGTTTCGCCCCTGACCATGAAGGAGCTGCGTCAGAAGGGTATGACCAAGTACGATGCAGAAATGATTATGGCCAATGCTGCCTACCAGCAGCAGCATAATCATCATCAGCATCACCAGCACTTTTTGCATCATCACCACCACGGACAGCATGCCAGCACCGGGGCCGAGGCCACGGCCGCTGTTCAGCAGCTGGCGATGCAGAAGCCTGGCGTGGTACCCGTGACATGCACTGGAGAAGGAGCTGGCGCTGGAGTAGGAGTAGGACAAGGCGCTTGCGCCGCTGGTGGAACCATTTCCTCCACATCCAGTACGGAATTGAATGGTCGACCAAATACCCTGCGCAAGTCCATTCGTGTTAACAGCACTAGCAGCAGCATCTCTACAGCCTCCACGGATGAGGTGGTGGCAGCCAGTGGACCGTCGATGCCCCTACCATTGCCACTGACAATACCAATGTCGGCCAAGTCCGCTGTGGTGCTGGTGACAAGGTGCAAGCCGGCCATGGCCATTGCGGCGCTGCATCAGCGACAACAGAGGCAGCTGCGGCGCAGCGAGCGGCAAACAAATCGTGGTGGTCAGAAGGATAAATCACTGGGGAAATATATCACAGACAGCGAGAGCAGCGATACCGATCATCAGCGCGGTGAGCGTCAGCGGGTGAAAGCGCGCGGAGTCGATGAGCATCAGCAGCCCACAAAAGTGTTTGCTATGGACGGTGAGCAGCAGCAGCAACAGCAGGAGAAGCGCGTGACTCGGAATAGTGCAGGGAGAGCTGCTGCAGCAGCAGCAGCAGCGGCAGCATCATCATCGGCACCGGCAACAACAGGAGGACTAGGAAGATTAGTCACTGCCCATAATAGTAGTAACATAACAGCAGCGACAGCAACACCCACAGCCACAAGTAGCAGCAGCAGCAGCAACAAAACAACAACGATTACAAATTGTAATAATCATAATAGTAATGATAGCAGTAGAATTAATATTAATTCTAATCTTAGAGGTAGACATAGTGTTAAATCAAAGAAGCCAGCACCAAGTGAGGCCTCATCCATACCCACATCCACGTCCTCAGTTGAAGCACAGTCCCTACACCAGTCCCAGCAGCAGAATCAGCAGCAGCAGCAGAAGGCAACGCGTCGCAGTCGCAGCAGCAGTCCTGCCTATAAGAAAAATCTTTTGGACACCTTTAACCAAGCGATTGCTTCGTCCCATCTTACAACGGATGAGAATCCATCTAAGCAGAAGCGTAGTCGTCGTGCCGCTGCACTGGTTGCAGCTCAGCACATCCATTGCGATGCAACGGGAATGGGATTCGGAGCAAAAGCACCACCAACACCTGCAGCCAGCAGTCAGCGCAAAAGACATCAACTAGCAAGTGAAGGAACAGCAGCAGCAACTGCAGCAGTAGGTGTAGCCAGCGAGAAAGCATCCAACATCCTGTCCAGCAGCAGTGTGGAGCCCCTACTGAAGACACCCGAGCGTCGGCTGAAGCTCACGCTGCGAATGAAGCGATCTCCCATACTGGATGAAGTCATTGAGCTGGGCACCAGCTTCAGCGATGAGCGGCATCAGGCCCGGCACAATGGAGCTATGGGCGGCGGTCGTACTGCAGGCGGGAATGGAGCTAGCTCAGGATCGGGAGGAGCGAGTGGCAGTGCGAATATGACCGGATCAGAGGGGATTGGCGTTGAGTATGAGATTCTACGCATGGAAGGCATTTCGGAGCATGGGAACGATGATGATGACGACGACGATGAGGACGATGACGATGACGATGAAGAGGAGGAGGACGCTGACGCTGAAGCTGAAGCTGATGCTGAAGATCAGCAGCCCGAACAGGTTGAAGTGCAGCAACAGCAGGCTGCACCGCTCGTGGCAGCACCACCCAGTACCAGTCACTACGAGCCGCTCTCAAAGAAGCAGAGGAAGAAGCAGCGAGGCTGCAGCAGCCAGCGGCGATCACCGGATCCCAGCTCGTGCAGCAGCACCGTCTACGTGACGCCGCAGAAGAAGCGACTTCGCTTAATTTTCGGCAACGAGTCGCACACCATTGACATTCCACCAACGGGCGAGGGAGCAGCAGGAGCTAGAGCAGAAGCCAGCGGAGTGGATGACCTGCACAGCAGCAGCGGCGGCGGAGTGAGTGCAAGTGACGATTCGTTGAATGCCTCGTACGCCAGCAGCGGCAGCAGCATGACGGTCAATACCTCCTCCCAAACGACGACTAGTGGCAACAGCAGCGACGATGGGCCATCTTTCTCCGCGTCCTCTGGTGCGGGCAATGTGCAAACGGAGGGCATGGACTCGACCACGCTGGTGGCACCAGCACAGACACCACAGTCGCCAACTTCCTCGACCAGCGGCCCCTTCTATTCGGCCTGCACCTCCACCACCAGCACCCACTACTTCCCCAGTAGCAAGCGACGTGGCGGAACAGGATCTGCGCCCGGCGAGGAGGCAGCATCGTACATCAATTACTATCAGAGTGGTGGCTCGGCGATGCTTGGCAAGTACGGGGCCACGAAGCAGATGACTTCCAGCCCCGGCCAGGGGCAGGCTATTGTGAGCAGCAGCAGCGGCGGAAGTGGGGGAGGAGGAGCAGTTCTTGGATTCCTGCCACAATCGTTGACCATTCCCAAGCACACTTTCGGCACCTGCGCCCTGCTGCCCCCCACTAGCTTTGCCAGTCTCCAGCAACCGACGCAGCCGCCGGCAACGCTGCTGCCGCCAAATCATCAGCAGCAGCAGGCGAAGACCAGTGTGGCCACATCAACGTCCGCCTCCTGCTCGCCGCCTGTGCACAACCATCATCATCATCAAAGCCAGCAGCACCAGAATCCACATCATAACCACCATATCCAGCAATAACGAACGACTGATCTCCAAGTAACTTGACTAAGGTCCGCTGACATTGCCCACAACCGAAGGCACGGCCAGAAAAGGAGAAGAATGAAGATAAAGAGAAGAAGGAGGAGGAGGAGTAATGAGAATTTGTGTATGCGCTGCTTGCGTCGTCGTTGCCTCTGCTGCTGATCTGCCGTTAACCATTAAAACCGATTCCCAATCCCCCAAACAGTCGCACATCAGTTTTAGCCATTATTAGCCTTAGCGGAGATCCATAACCCGTTATCCATTACTTCAAAGTAACCCACCCTGGTGTCCATGCATTTTTACCCCACGCCCCGCCCCACCGCATTAGCATCTCATATTCAGTTCTAACCTCATTTTTTGTATAGGACCAACCCATGCCCCGTTGCATTAGTTCTGGTCCTGGTGCCAGGTTCTGGTTGCGGCGCTCTGTGCCAGGTGCCTGGTGCCTGTCCTGGATGCAAACGAGAATCAATTGAACAAAAGAACTCGAGAAATTGCAAAAAATTTCGATTTTAGAGACACACAGAGACGAAAAAGAAAATAAGAAGTACAAACGAAAATCAAGTGGAAATATTTGATTATAACTTACTTTTTTTTGCTTTCTTCTATTTCTCGTTCTCTCTTTATCTCTCCCACTCTCTCTCTATCTATCTCTCTCTCCCTCTCTGTGTCTTCCTCAAACCCGTGGATCCCCCTTCCCCCGTGTTGCCCTGTTTGGTTACGTGTGCGTGCCCGTGCATGCGTTTGTGTTGTGTGTTGTGCGTGTGTCTGTGCTTTTCTTTTTTCCTTTTGCCTTTGCAGATGAAAGTTTAAAGCATAAAAGTAGGAGAAAAGATGCCGAAAAAATCATGCAGCAGCAGAATAACGACAGCAACAACAACAACTACAACAGCAACAGTGTCGGCAGCAGCAGCAGCTCCATCATCAGCCCCAACTGTAAAAGGAGCAACAGCAGCAGCAACGGCAACAATTTAATCGTTAAAAAATTGAGAATCGAACTGAATCGCATACAAATCATGTACAGTTGAGCCAGTGGATGTCGCGGGGCAAAGGTGACAGGAGACTTGCTCAACCTCAACCTCAGCAGTGGAGCAGCAAGCAGCAGAAATCAGAGGAGCTTCTCGCTCTACGGGTAACATTTTACAAATACAAAGGGGACAAGAAAAAGGAGGAGGGAGGATGTGACGCAGGAAGCCAGCCGCAAAAACATACAAACCAGAAAACAAAACAATATTCTAAATGCAATGCACACACGACACAACGCAATTAGCAGCGGTACATACGCCTTACAACTAACGTTAAATTTATGAAAAATTATATATACAATAGCGTATGTATATATAACAGATATATATATATTCAAGATATATGTAAAAGCATTGCAAAAATACATACATACATAAATAGTACGTTACGTTACGTTACGTGTGTGTATGTATTGTACATCTCCATGTGTAGTTGTTAGAGAGAGTCCCACAAAAGCCAATCCAACAATAACAGCAACAATAGCGCAGCATCAGCCACTGAAACAGCAAATAGCAATATTAAACAAACAAAAAAACTGAATTGAATAATTTATATATACAATACATTATACTTACTAGACGCGATAATTAAATATACATAAAGCGAGAACTTAGCGTACCAGAATTTCACACACAAAAAACAAAACAAGCAAAAACGAAAACAAATCAACAAATTAAAATGTATATAAATAACAGATTTAAAAATATATATAAAAAAGTATCAAAATCGAACCGAACAAGACAAGAACCGAGAAATTACCTTTCCGAAATAATAATGCAAAAAATACAAAATAAAACTCTGGAAAATCGAAGCGAGAAAAAGTGGGCAAATAATAGTTCGTTCCACTGGCAACTGGAAGGCCAAGCCCCCTCACTCCTATTATTTGAACCATGTTACCCGCATAATCACTTTTTGTAATCATATTTTTTTGTTGACCATTGATATATGGATGGATGGATGGATGGATGGCCTCCCCTGCCTTACATTTATCAACAATTTCTTAGTGTCTTTTGTGTTGTGTTTCCCACTTTTCAGTTTAGTTCAGTTAAGAGTTGATTTGATTGTGGAACCGCAGCAGGAACACTACACCTTCCATTTAACACCTTTCCCCGCCCCACCACACACACACACACACACGCATATGCAAAACCACAAAATGTAATTTGGCTTGCCCGAATTCAGTTTTGTTTTATATTAATTTTATACGATACGAATAACGTACATACAATATACATCCGCGCATACATGCATACACGCAATGGGTATGACTATGATTTTTTTAAAACAATAATCTAATCTTTTTTTCTCTTTACGAATAAGTTGAACTGTAGCATATTACATATAATTATATTATCTATACATTAATCATATTTGATATGCATATATCTATTATATTATACACCTTATTCATATATGTATGTGTAACTACTGTGTATTATTTTGTAAGCCACAAACAATTCAAGCAAGAGTGGCGAAACCAAGCCAGCCACCAACATTCATAATAAACTAAAGAGAACATTTAGTTTTTACAAAATTGCATGTTGCTCTGTTTACTTTTTACTTTTACTCTGTCGGTGCTTATCCGTTTCCCCACTACAACACCCAGGACTATCCATCCATCCACCCATCCATTCATGTGACATCAAGAAACAAAGAAATTCACGCACAATCATTATTTAATGTCTTTTTATTTGATTGATAAATATGATTTGAATTTCTTTGGTGTTTTGAACCTGCCTACCATTGGATATATTTCCATTCCCAAGATTCAACCAAACAAAAGGAATTTACGTATATTCAGGACTTTCTTCTTTATTTGTGTAAAAAGTTGAGTTCCTTACATCTAAGAGTTTACTGAATCCATTGGCGCCGTACTGCTGTTCATGTTAATCTGATCCTGGAGGTTGTGAGGTGTGTCTGTCCTCAAATATCCCGGGGCTGGCCCAAGGAATATGGGTGCATGCTGCAAGCCGTTTCTTGGAGGAGAACGATGTGGTGTGGTGTTGTGTTTTGTTGGGAAGGAGACGCTTCATATGGTTCAGTCTAGTGACCGTACTTCTGAAAATCCCACTCGCGATTGTCCAGGGGGCACACCTGGCGTGTCTTCAGCCAACGCGAGATGCAATGAAAATGGAAGGCGTGATTGCAAACGCCCCAGGCCACGGTGCACTCCTCGCTAGTGGCAGAGGCCTGATTAGCCTGGCACTCGATGCATAAATCCATAATGTGGTTGCGGCAAATAGCGCAATTGTCGACAACGATATCTGCGAATGTTTGATTTAGTTGCATTTATGTTTCGAATTTCACTGCTGGAACCGGCAGACAAAGAGATAGTCCGAGTGCCTTTCTCTCTCTCTCACGTTCTCTATATTGAAAATATTTTACTAACCCCAGGCCCAAAGAGCCACGGCGTTCCACTGATAATTGCAGAAAGGAGCAGCAAAGAAAAGAAAAATTGCAAAAATAGGGTTTGTTAATAAATTCCCATTGAACACACCACAGCACACGCACTGATTCACATACGCAGCGGTGTGCGCATTGAGTGCCTGAAAATGCTGTGTGTGCTGCATTTGTAAACTTACTTTTTTAACATCGAAACGCTTCTTTTCGCCCTTGCTGCTGCTGGAGGGCACTTCGAATTCTTCCTCGTCAACCTCCATATTTCTGTCCATTTATTTGAAAAGCTAGAAAAACTAAAAAATTTCACAATTTGCTGATGATATTAACTACAATGTGACCGCTCACTATTAAATATATCCTTACAAGTATGCCGGAATATGCCTACTCATTTGTAAAAAAATACCGAAAACATATTTTTCGCTGAACAGAGTGTACCCAGGTTAATTGTTATAAAAATAAATAAATAATATTAAATTTAAATAATTACAAATAAAACTATTAATTTTTGGTTTTCCGGCGCTCCTGTATTTGCAATTGTTTTTGATCAAAGTGATTTATCTTCTCGTAATTTGTAACAAACGGCCTCAACAGAGATTTTACACGATGAATCGATAACTGAATCGAACTGTTGCCCTGATCAATTTTTTTTAAATAAATATTTATAAAAGAGGCACAATCTAAATTACACTGGCAATAGTGTAAGTTGTAAGTCAATTCATCAGTAAGTCATATATTTTTTATCTTTTGCAATTAAATTTCGTTTTAATGTATAAAATATAATTTACTTCCATTGCAGTGAGAAAAATGTTGCTGTTATGAAAAGTAAATCGGAAATAATTGGCGAAAGTGAAACCGCAACCGGAAATCTCTCCGGTGTGGACCCAGATGAATATGAACATCCCAAAGATTTGCAGATATATTTCTCTCAATAAATTAGTTTATAAAAATGTTGCATTTAGGTTCCCCTCCGCACTTTTAGCCAACCTTTCGTTGGGCTGCCGATTTTTTCCTTTTCTTCTTGGGCGCCTGTCGCTTACGGCCCTGCTAGGAGGTAGCACCCTTGTTTCCCGGCTCCCGGGCGCGGGTATCGCTTCGGTCGCGCTTGACCACCGGCAGCCGCGTCCAGATATAGCCACCAGACCGCTGTCCCGTGTACTCGTCGATGTCCGGCAAGGGGAACGGCGTGCTGCGGTCGTAGTAGTAGTTACTCGGCGCATGCATCACAAACTCCAGGAAGCAGAGCTTGCGCGAGAGCTCCTCGTCGGGCCCTGAAAGAGAGAGAAAAACGTAAGAAAGGTTGCAGCATGACGCGTGTGCGTGGCTCACCGATTAGGTAGGTGGCCGGATCGAAGCAGTCCTGTGGATCGGGACTGTCCTGCGTGGGTATTAGCCAGGTGAGGAAGGCAGACTTCTCGCAGTAGGCGTCAATCAGTAGACCGCGGATCTGGGCGTAGTACAGCTTCTGCTGGCCATCGACAATGCTCACAATGTCACCGATCTGCATGTAGCTGCCCTTGTAGAACACACTCTTCACGAATTTGGTGCACGCCTGCACCTTGGGCGTCTTCTGGGCGGGCCGCTTGAAGATGGCTCGCCGATTTCTGGCACCTTGTGCGCCGCCGGCGCTGCCAGCGCCAGCTTTGGCATGCGCCTTGCTGTTGCCCGCATGCGATCCGGCTCCGTACGAATGAGCGGTGGAGCCTGGTCCATTGGGATTGCCATTGTAGCCATTGGCCTGTCCGCCATTCTCTCCGACGCCCGAGCGTCCCGTCAGCTTCGCCTTGAAGCGAGTGGCCCGCGTACTCTTGCGCAGGCGCTTCATTATTGTGGGCGTCTGATTTCCGGGAGTTGCGGCCGCTGACGTTCCATTGATGCTGCTCCTCGTGATCTTGCCGCCGCGTTTCGTGGCCCGAGAAGTTGTGGCCTCTGGCGCGGCTTGAACCACCGCCTCTTCCTTGATCTTCTCACTTCCTTCGGTCTCGGCTGGCGTGCCTTTGGCGCTCGCCCCTTTTGCTGGGGCTGCTGAGGCTGGTGCTGGTGCTGCTGGGGTTTCGGGTGGCTTCACAACAATTTTGACAGGTTGCTCATGGCTGCTTTGTGGCTTGGCCGCCTCTGGTTCCGCAGCTTTGGCGAGCGTCGTGGCCTCCTGCACGCTCTCCTCTGGCTGGCTGGGTTCTGATATCGGTGGGTTTTCCGGCTCTTCTGTTGTTGGCACTGGTTCGGCAACGGGTGCATCCACTAGAGCATTATTTTCAGTTTCTGATTTGATTGGGTTTTCTTTAGTTATCCCCTGTTTGGCAGACGCACAGGCCCCGCACAGTGCCTCGGCATCGCCGCTGTCAGCGTTGGTGGCAGTCTCCGGAGGCTGGCAGGGCTGTTCCTTTGCACTGGCCTTGCCGCACTTGCTGCACTGCTCTGGGATCGGGTTGGAATCTATAGACATGGCTGCTTGCTGGCCAATCAGCTACGGATTCAGCCCTTTGTTTTGATATAAACAAAGTTTCTGCAATTCCAAATGCAGAGTTTTTTAATCATGCGTCAGTGTTGATTAATATCGCAGAGTGGCTGCAATAATGAAATTATATAGGGTGGTCCCGTCGGAAAAACGGCTCCACTAACAATGCCGTCAATATGTTCGAGTGAAAGGGTTCTGCTTGTGAAACGACAATATTGAAACGACAAAAGAGTGTGCTGATTAAGCCTTTGATGAAATGGGGTTTAAGGTTGCCCAATGAAAGAAAAAGAGTTGAAGTTTCGTCCGAACGCACTGAAATCTAATGGGGTAAAAACGAAGCGAAGCCAGCCTACGAACACCTTATCTAATTGCATCATGCACAGAACTGAATATTCGTTAATACTAAAAAATACCATACCTTATAATGAAATATTCTTGATATATCCTCTAAATGACTAAATTGACTAAAAATCAACATAAGAAAGTTAGCACATTGTTGGTAAGGAGGGTTTAAACTAGGAACTATATAACAAAAAGGAAATTTCTTTTTACATTGGTTGCTTAAATATTGTTGTGATCTTTTTGTCAAGGCAACCATGTAAAAAACTCTTTCGGTCGATTGCTTGATCTGGTCTTTGTCTCGGATCCGACCGTAGCGTTGTTAACACGAGCACTCCCGCTCACTATACCTGAAGACTGCTATCATCCTACTTTCGAAGTGTCGATAGATATTGGACCAACTGTATCGGATCGTGCGGGTAGGCTATCTGAACGCGTCCGCTGCTTTCGTAAAGCCGAGTTTACGAAGCTCAATAACTTAATTCGAAATTTTGATTGGTCCGCTCTGTACTTGTGCAGTGACGTCATTTTTTTTTACACGTGTGTCCCACTTTCATGTCCGACTAGATCTGCGAAACCTCCTTGGTTCACCAAAGGGTTATCCAGTCTAAAGAACCTAAAATCAAGACTATTTAAAAAATCTCAAGAAGTTGGTTCTCCCTCTTCTCTTTCTAATTACTTAATAGCTCGGTCAAATTTCACTGTTCTTAATGCTCAATGCTATAGGAACTACCTCCTTCAATGCAGGATACGTTTTTCACAGGAACCTAAACAGTTCTACAGCTTTGTAAACAGTAAGCGTAGAACGTCCGCACATCCATCCTCGCTATTATTTTTGAATATGTCGGCTAACAATGATCAGGCAATCGCCGATCTTTTTGCACAATTCTTTCAAACCACCTATTCCCAGCAAAGCTACCCAGGTCATATGTATCCATATAGTTTACCACGGTCGAATGGGATTTTCTGCCCTTTGTTTAATGAAGGCTCCTTACTTCATGAACTTCAATTAGTTAAGCAGGTAATTTCCCCGGGCCCTGACGGAGTTCCCGGCTGTGTACTCAGGTACTGTACCGAGTCTCTGTGCGGACCTTTGCTTAAACTATTCACTCTATCCATCCATTCTTCTAGCTTTCCCCCCATCTGGAAGGAATCCTTTATAATTCCTCTCCATAAGAAAGGTAGAAAGTCTGACGCTAAAAACTATAGAGGTATATATAAGTTATCCGCTATTCCTAAAATGTTCGAGAAAGTTTTAACTTCGCACTTGCAGCGTCTCTGCCAATCACTTATATCTCCAGATCAGCACGGATTTATACGGAGACGATCAACAACAGTTTAGTTGTGTTTAGTTCTAATTTTCCTCGAATATTAGCCTAACATCTTTCCTGCATGCTCGCGACCGGTTCTGTTAATCGCGCCGCGCGCCTTGCGGCAGCGCCGCTCGGTCGATTGAGCGGGAGGAGGGCTGCGTTCTGCTGGGTTCCGCGCGTAACATTCTTGGGCTTGGTGTCGCATGGGCCACTTGATGGTGCAGTCATTGCATATCAACGTCCAGACATATAACTTAAAAACTATACAATAAAAATAGTCCTCAAACTAAGAAAATCTCCTAGAATAGTGGATTAATCAATCCGATAAAATTCAATTTTTAGCTGAGGGTCTAAGTATACTAGTAACAGAATATCAAACTAGAGGACTGATTTAAGATTTTTGGAATATTTATATGAGAAGGTATATTTTGGTAAATTTCTAGGGTATTTGTGTGCTAATATTTTTGAAACGTACCTCACCTTTTTGCATGTAATTTTTAGATGTTATTTCGAATATTCTCATCGGTTGAATGTTGAAAAAAATTATTTTTTAAGTATTTATTTTTGATATAGAATTCAAAGTAAATGGCGGGTAATATCAAATAGAAAGAAACAACTAACTTAACTTAAATGGGGTCCGTCAAGCTCACCAACATGCGCAGCACCCAGCTGAATAATTTGATGGAGCCAAGCTGTGCGACATTTCTGGATGATTAACATAGAAGAACTGCCCCGAAACTACTCCGAGCTTCTAATATTTACTTATGTTCCCTTATCCGCTCCCCGCTTTGTGCAATTTTCAGGAAAACAATAGAATTTATTTTCCTCTTTTGTTCCGCGCTGTCAGTTAACATACATGTGTTCAGTTCACAATTTACATACATTTACATACTGAAGACAAAGCTCCCTTGGTTCCAGAGAGGGTGATTTGAGTGAAAATTGTAATATCCAAATCCAATAAAAATAGTATTTATAATAAGCCAAATTGATTATTCAAACGGATTAAATTATTGTTTCAGTGTTAAAAGCCTTTGCAGGCTAGTAATATCAAATAGAACATCAAAATCGAGGAATATAATTTAGCATTGCGGTATATTTACGGAATGTTTTTAAAATGAGAAGGTATATTTTGGTATATTTTTGAGGGTCTGTCGGTATATCTTATCGACAATTCCGCTGTCAAATTTGTGGCTCGGCCATTTTGTCAAAACTCCCAGCGGCATCCAGACGTAAGTTCCACGAAAATTGCAAAAAGGTTACAGAAATGGGCATATTTTACTATGAATTTGAGAAATCTAAAAAACATAAGCAAAGACCGACATTGTGCAATCATCGGCAGTACATTTATTTGTGATTTTCGCACATTTGAGGGTGATGCACGTGGAAGTTGGAATTAGTTGGGTTATGTTGAGGCGACGGAGAGCTAACACGAGTTTTTATTTCCATTTCACAGGTTCCGTAACTCTTTCAACGTTAAAATGTCGGGAGGCTTAGATATCTTGTCCCTCAAAGAGGATGACATTACCAAGATGTTGGTCGCCACCACCCACTTGGGGTCGGAGAACGTCAACTTCCAGATGGAGCAGTACGTCTACAAGCGTCGCGCCGATGGTGTTAACATCATCAACCTCGGCAAGACCTGGGAGAAGCTCCAGTTGGCCGCTCGCGCCATAGTGGCCATTGAGAACGGCTCAGATGTAAGTTTTGCGCCCCGCTGTTGTGCGCCCTGCTCTATATTATATTCGGCTTATGTGAGGTGCCGCGTGGTTTATATGATGATTTTTTTATCTTTCGGGTATGAAATGCAATGATTTCAACTTAAAGCTGATATACCACTCCTCACAAAGCCCATGAAAAAAGTAGCGTTCCACAGTCGCAGTAAAATTCAGTGAACTAATTGTGTTTTCCATTCGGCAGGTCTTCGTCATCTCGTCGCGTCCCATCGGTCAGCGCGCTGTGCTGAAGTTCGCCAAGTACACGGACACCACTCCCATTGCTGGCCGCTTCACTCCCGGTGCCTTCACCAATCAGATCCAGCCCGCTTTCCGCGAGCCCCGTCTGTTGGTTGTCACCGACCCCATGACCGATCACCAGCCCATCATGGAGGCTTCGTACGTGAACATCCCCGTGATTGCCTTCACCAACACCGATTCGCCTTTGCGTTACATTGATATTGCTATTCCATGCAACAACAAGTCTGCGCACTCCATCGGTCTGATGTGGTGGCTGTTGGCCCGTGAGGTGCTCCGTCTGCGTGGCACCATCTCGCGCACCGTCGAGTGGCCTGTGGTCGTTGACTTGTACTTCTACCGCGACCCTGAGGAGGCTGAGAAGGAGGAGGCCGCCGCCAAGGAGCTGCTGCCACCACCAAAGATCGAGGAGGCTGTCGACCATCCCGTCGAGGAGACCACCAACTGGGCCGATGAGGTCGCCGCCGAGACTGTTGGCGGTGTGGAGGACTGGAATGAGGATACCGTCAAGACCTCCTGGGGCAGTGATGGCCAGTTCTAAGATGATGACAGCTCAACCCACATGTTGAACGATTCTTCTGCAACATAAATAAATATCTTTATTTATGTTTCCCCCCGAAAATTACCACGTGTTCGACTTTATTTTTTTTTATGCTCGGCTTAGAGCGGGACAGCTTGCTAGCGTCTGTTGCTGCACAGGAATTAGAAAGGGATAGCACGAGTGCATAGGGTAGAGGCACTAAGCAAACAACATAGAGTTATAAGCGGAGACATGGCGGCTGTGCCGAAAAAGATTTTTTTTCGTGTGTCTCTTTATGTTTATTCACACAGTGTACGCTGAATACTCTAATGGAAAATATTTGCAACGCCAAACATGCAATTACGAAGCGTCTTGAAAAAGAACGAGAAGGGACGTGTGAGACGCTTCTTACGCGTCACAACTTTTATACCCGGCACTCAGTACTACTTCTGCACCTTAGCGGTGTTTTGTCAAATTTTAAATTTGTACAACACTACACACACCAATACGCTCCGTTAGCTCGCCGCCCTTTCCTAGACCCACACACTGCAGACTCGCGGCAGAGGGACGGGGTGGGTTAAAAGTCGGCAGATGCATGGCAGAGGGACGGAAGAGGCAGAGGCCGAGTGAAGCAGAAGCATAGTGTGAATGAGATAATGTAAAAAGAACAAAAAAAGCTGCGGACAGGGTGGGTTTAGCCACTGCAAATTAATTTCTTCATGAATGATCCAATCGGATATCAATTTGGTGATCTGATAGATATGGCAATTCCCTACGGAATGGCGTTTTTAGTTTTCTTCTATCATCAAAATTGTAGATTTGGGAGGTTTTAGCCCTTTTGCGGGGGCGGAAGGGGGCGTGGCTCATTTTTGAAATACACTTGTAACAGTGTGAGCATACAGAAGTCTGGATGCAACATTTGGTGGCTCTAGCTTTTATGGTCTCTGAGATCCAGGCGCTCAACAAGATGGACGGACAGACAGACATGGCTCAATCGACTCGGCTATTGATGCTGATCAAGAATATATGTACTTTATGGGGTCGGAAACGTTTCCTTCTGTGTGTTACATACATTCACTTTGTGCACAAATACAATATACCCTATGTACTCTTCGAGTACCGGGTATAAAAACAAAACTTTGTTTTTGCTAGTCGCTATGCGTTCAATGCTCAAGAGAGCCAACGCCAAACTCTCTCAGCCGAAGGCTCTCTCACCAAGCGCCGAAGGCACTGGGTGCCAATCCACTATACTGATTAGGCAGCCAGTTTTTACTCCATTTAACCACTTTATGAGTTGTTTGCTTAGTGGTAGAGGTGTCGATGCCCCTCAAATTTAGGCAGTGATCGCACGCATGTATATGCGAGCGTAGGCAGCAGGCAAAACGGGGAATTACAGTGGCCCACACGTGTACGTAATCAGCAGCACACTTTCTCATGTCCATAAGATGGATCCTTTCTTACTTTTACACACTGTTGATTTTCTCTCTCTTCCCCACACATGCATACAAATGCAATGGAACAGTCTTGCCGCATCAATTTACAGTTATTTATTGTGTTTTGTTGTTTCTTTCGACTTATTACAAATAGAAAACAGTTAATGATTGCAATTGCAAATTGCCTAATGGTATACATATATATTTATATAGTTATCCTTCCCATCCGAGAACGTACGATTAGAGGTGGCTTCCCATCGAAAAAAAATTAATGCTTGTTTCTATAGATATACAATATATAAATGAACGAATGTAAGTATAAAATAATGTTAGAGACAAATCGAGTTAATCTGATAAAAAAAAACTATATATAGATAGTACGTGTTTATCGTGAATTGGTGTGATTCTAGACAAGCGTCTTCTTAGATATCTCCTGGTAGGTAGAAGGATGCTTCCGCTTCCGCTTCCCAGAATTCAAATATCATTTAATTTTTTCAATTTTTGATTTCCTTCTGACTGCCGCTTCTTATTGTTTCCTTCTCTTTGATGACCAGATCTCCAATCTTCTTCGTGGTTGGTACAAAAATAAATGTATGTATGTATATGTATGCATATGTATAATCCTCACCGCCCCGCGTATCGCCGCCTAGTCTTGCTCTAAATTACAGATTACATTTCGGAAAGTGGGTTTTTTTGGGGATTTTGGGGGGTTGGGAGGAAGGAGCTTAACATCGAAATTTTGGACAGGTTAAAGTGTTTTTTGGGGGCTACTTAAATGGATTTGGACGCGCCTTGAATACCGTCATCTTTCGTATTTCCTTGATCTCCTCCTGCTCGCATCGCTTGCGTTGTTCGTCTTGCTGAAACGATAGATAGGAGGGGGAAAAGGCGGGTAAGCACGGCGGTAAGCCAGAGAATCGTTTATCTAATCGTAAGTAGGCAAGAGTAATGGTAAAATCCCAACAGCTGTTCCCCCCGTACCCACACCAGCACAGCAGTTCTAATTAGGCGGCGTTTATGTAACGCCTTCGGCACGAGGCTGGAACTGTTGATATGCCGGTGACTGATGGGGCGCCAGCTGAGTCACTTGTCCAGCCGCAAGACGCTTCCATCCATTCCAGTATATCACACGAAGCTCAGCGACTCAGGGCTTAGCATCAGTCTGAGTGGGAGTCATGGCGGGGTATTTTATCCAGAGCCCTCCACTGACGCTGACCCTGAGTATTCCATCTCTCAGCTCCGATATCGAATCCCACTTTTGTATCTCTGCCTCTCCATCCTCTCGTTTTTTGTCGCTCTTCTCAGGCTGCGGAGCAGCAGCCGTTTGTTTGCCAGTGGAAAATAGAGTAAGAACAACAAGAGGCTCCAGAGGCCTGATAAGATTATCACACACACACACGCACACACCCAGGGACACACACATAGAAAACTGAGCCGGAGGAATGGAATTTTCGCGCGAGATCAACAAACTAAAACACAAGGCAAGGTCGAATGAACGATCAGACACTCTCTCTAGAATTATACAAATAAAGGGTATATAATGGTACTACAAATATACATAAATGTATGTACTTATGTATATTTGTATGTATTTGAGCATGTTTATGAATGTGCGAGGTACCCGTTATCCAATCGTGATTCGATCATGTTTGTCCGTCTGCAGCTCCGTCCTTTGTCCGTGCGTCTGTTTGTCTCAACAGTGGGAGCCCGTCATTGAGGAGGCCACGGCAGGATTCTGGCTGGGACTGACCGTCGTCGTTGAGGATGAGGATGGTGGCGTGGCTATCGTGGATTGGCTATCGTCCGCGGAGAGCACGCTGCTGTCGCCGTAGAAGCGCGGCTCGTCGTGCGATTCACCGCCCGGCGAGGTCGTCTCCTCGTCAGTGTCCTCATCGTTGGAGCTATCGCCCGTCGGGCCATGACCGCTGGCATTGTGCTTGACACCGCCAGCGGCCGCGCCTGCCAACTCCTCGCCCGCACCGCTGGGCACATGCTTGAGACGCTCATAGCAAGCATCGCAAACGCGCAGCGATTTCGTGCTCTGCTGCGGCAGCAGGAACTTCTTCGAGGAGCAGCCGGCGCAGACAACGGCGCCGCAGCTGCGGCAGTGGTGCCGGCGCTGGATGAAGGTGAACTGCGTCCTCTTGCAGTGCATACAGATGCTGGCGTCCGTGTCCGGCACCCAGACGGCGGCGTGATTCTCCACGGGTTTCTTGCCGCTCTTGCGCAACAAATCCTCCACACACTTGTTGATGTGCGCCATCCACTCCTGCTTCTCGGTGCTGGTGGCCGCGTACACCACAAACGATTTGGTGGTGGTGCGTATGTACCAGCCGTTCCGATACTGCTGGTTATCCACAATCGAGTCCAGCGACACCTCCTCCAGCGGCATGATGTGCTGCTTGTTGTACTTTTTCTTGCCGATCACAATGTTCCCGTACACGAGGATGTCGTTGAACAGGAAGAACTGGCGTGACTTTGGCCGCTTGCGGCACATCTTCGTCAGCACACCTTCGCCCACGAGCACACGGCCGGGTACGGCCAGCGGTACACCGGAGCTACCGAAGCAGTTCTCCACGGAGGCGATGCGGCGCGTGTTGGCCTCCGAGTTGACAAGACGATCCACCATGGTGGTGCTGACTGCTGCTGTTGCCTCGCTTCGGTTTCGGACTGGCGAAAGTGGGTTTATCTGGGTCTGGCTGGGCTCCGTCGCTCCCTCTCTCTCTCACACACGCTCACACACAGAAACAAACAAACACTATATTTTCTATTGCTGTGTGTTAACAGTCTTCCCGCTTCTTCGGTTCCCTGGTCTTACTGGTTGCGACACTCTCCACTCTTCACTCTCCACTAGCGACTGCTGCTGTGGCTTCTCCACTCAGTGCTGCCGCCCGTGGCTGAACATAAAACAACAACAAAAAACCGAAAAGTACTCAACTGTGACGACAGACGGCTTCTATTGCTTGTGTGAGTGCGTGGTTGGGCGAGAGTGTGAGAGCAGGCGGGCGAACGGGTGCGAGAGTATGTGACACAGGCTGTTGCTGCGACTGTGTGGGTGCGTGCGTGTAGATATGGGCGCAGCTGTTGCAAATCCTTCCGTGCGATTTGTGTTGTTCCTCTGTCTGGACTACACTGGACGGGGGGGTCGCATTGCCGCAGAATCCGATCAACTGTTGTGTGCGGCTGGGGAGATGCTACCTGCACTCTTTTTTTTTTATGCAATGCACAATGCCTTTTCTACGCCGTCCAAAATGCCATGACTCACTCACACCACTAACAACAAAAACAATCTTGACTCCGTGTTCGTTTAAGTAACTTTCTGATGATTTAGAGCGTTTGTATATAATTTGAGAACATTCACTGGGCCTGTTGATATGTTTGGGTCCTACACAACTCGAAACTTCTCAGTCGAAAGCACAGTGGCATTCCCAAAACACTTAAACGTTAGTTTATTTCTGCAGGCACGCAAATGTGAGCTGGTTCTGCGGAACCATATTTCTGAGCTATCGACATCGCGGAACCAGTTTCAGTTCACCCACGAAACGCAGCCTATCGATGGCTACACGATAGCGGGGGTGGACATTTCAAATACAACGGTCAGAGCGACAGCTGGAAAAGAAATCAGCAAGAAACAATTGTTTGCACATACATTTACCTCTTTTTTCTTCTTATCGAGGCTGACCTGCACAGCAGCGTCATATTCGCGGCGCTCGCGCACGCGCTGATCGCTGCGCAGATGGAATGGTTGGCTGGGCTGGACGTCTTTCGGGTGGAGCTGGCGGCGAATTTGGCTGAGCTGGGCCTTCTCTTGCTCCTTGCGCTTGCGACGCTCCAAATCCATCTGCCAGTGCTTCATGGTTTCCGGGGTGTGGGGAATGGTTATTCTGTGGCAGACGACCAAATCGTCCAAGCGCTTGTGCATCGCCGAGAAGTTGGGCATGGGACGGCTCTGGAATTGTCGTGCCTTACGCTCCTCCTCATCGCGCTTTCGCAGCGTCGCTTCCCGATTATGTTGGTATATATCCTTGAAGTCGTATGCCTTGGGCGGCACTACGGCGCTCTCATGATGGTGGCTCTCCGGCCTGGGAGACCACTGACTTCGCAGCTTGAGCTCAATTCGCTGCGCATCTGACTCGCCTACCTCGACCTCGTTCTCCTCCTTTTCTACCTTTACCTCTGTTTTCGGGCTTGGCTCATCATCGCTGATAAGCTCTTCCTTTGGCTGCACCTGTCTTGGGCTAGTTGGTGGGTTAGCGGCGACCTGCTGCTCCTCCGTTGGACGTGTTGGTGATTTTGCGACCTGCAGCTCCTCTGTTGGACGTGTTGGTGAATTCGCATCGTTGCTGTCCGAGTCCCAGCTGAGGGGAATGATTTTTTTGGTATCACGCTCAACCTCCCTCAGCGGTTGACTGTTGGCCATCTTCGCCAGCGGAGTGAAGCCCAGGATAAGGTTCCCATTGTTCAGAGGTTTATTTTCCTTGTTGGCAGCAGCTGCGTGAGACAGAGACAAAATGGCGCGTTTTTGTGGCTTACTGTAAATCGGACTAGCGAATAAAATGCCTGCGACGTACCGAAAAAGTTCTGAGAGTGATCCAGGTTGTAGTCACCCACGTTGATCGCGTCCCAGTCAAACTGTGCATTTGCAACATTTACATTATGGTTTTCCATGGCTCTTCTTTGTCAGCGTTTTGGCGACAATTTTTTCAAATAACAAAAACACAATCAAACGCTCAGTGCGACCACGGATTTATCAACGAAATATACCAGCTGACCCTAAAAAATATACCGAAATATATCTTCTAAATTTCAAACATACCACAAATATACCGAGGAAGTTTATGTTCCTCACTTGTTATATTGACAATCTCGAAGGATTTCCAGCACTGCTCACTGCCAGTATTAACAACTTTTACAAATTTTCCCGTATGAAAAACAGGGTGTAGCGCCTCGAAACGGAGCCGTTGTAGCCATAGTTGCCACACTTGCCCACTTTTTGCCCATGGTTGACTTTATACCACTGACCTTATATGGCTATGTGAACCGTATATTACCAAAAAACTATAATTTTGGGTTTTCAAAAAATTCATTTATAGAATTTTGTATCTTATTTTAGCGAATTATGATTATTTTTCATTTGGCAACCATGGTTGTAGCCCAGCTTTAGCGCCTGCCAAAAGCTTGCGGCATGTTGCAAGTCCCCAAGCTTTGACTTGGCTTTTCATCTGCCCCAAAGAGCAGCTATTTTGTGCTGGGCAACGCATGGCAACAGGTCGTGCAGTGAACAGAGCTCTGCCTGACCCGCCTCCAGCTGCGCTCCACTGAGCCATTGACTGGGAAATTTTCGTATTTTCATCCATCGAATGTAATTGTTGCTGTGTCCTGTTTCCTGTATCGAAATTTCCGTGCGGAGGGCAATAGGCCAAAGAAAACAAACTGCGCGCGCTAAAAATACCCGTTCGCTCGGTGGCACCTGTTCAGCATCCCAGCATCCTTGAGTGCCCCACGCCCGCGAGCCTGGCCCTACCCCAGTCACCTGAAGCGCTTTGGCTTACTACACACTTTGGGCGCGAAAGTCAAAGCTGAGAGAGTGCCAGTGCAGAATGCTACGGCTTGGCTGCATGCAACACTAATTAGCCGTCGAGTGTGGATACCAAGGAGGGGAGGCACCATACATCAGGTGAGCCCTAGCTTTACCTAGTTTTAATTTTAAACCACTGTCAGCTCACGTCCTGCACCTGCAGCTTCGAGCCCCCGAACAGCACAGCACACGCACACACACATCAGGATCTCATGCACACACAGGCGAATGCAAATGCATCCCACGGCCACCAAATGCCGCAAAGCTCTGACACTCACTCTCCTCCCTCTCCACCACCTTAGACTGGTAATGTGATGTGAGTGGGCAAACGGCTGGCTTGTACTTTGTTATGGCCTTAATTATAGGTGTTTTGTTGCTTCTGTGCAGATGAAATCGTATTACGAACTTCTAACCCAATCAGGAAACAAACTCCGCATCCTGGATGCCATACGAGCCAGGGCCAAAGGTCTATTTTAGTGTCAGCCTCAAAGGTGTGGCGAGGCACCAAAGTAATTGCTCGATCTCTCTCCAAATCAATAACGGTTTAAAATTAACTGTTTAGGCGGCTGGCTGCGTGCATTCTTTTGAGTGCCCGTCGATGCTAATTCGATTTCCTGGAATCCCTCTTAGTTGTATGCCCTTCACCTGTCACTAAAACAGACAGCAGCGGAAAATATGTGTTAGTTGTGCGAGATGGTGCCGAGAGGGATGGTGGCGGAAGCGGAGACAGCAAAAGGAAATTATATTACCAGACGACAGCAATGGAGGGCTCCATTACAAAGAAACAGAGAGATGTAAAGAGAGAGTGCAGCTCTTGGTTAATAGGGCAGGGCATATGAATACAAGGTGCGAGTATTACCGTTCCCTACTCACACACACACACACACATGCGAATTTATCGTAAGAGTGTAATTCCCACCCAATGTAAATACGCTATGGGTTACACGTGCTACACTGCACTGCAAGATACGGTAAAAGGACCAGAAGCATCACTTCGATCTGATGCTCTCGCGCCTGGTAAATAATTGATTGTGTCGCACAGTATACTACTTGTCGCTCAACTCAATTGTGTTTTTCTTTGAAAGGAGAGTAGGAGAGAGGAGCAAGTATGGCTGGCGTCTGGTTGTCTAGCAACAGCTTGTTCATGGGGAGGAATGCCGCCCCCCTCCGCCCGTAGACCACAAACATTGTCCGTAATCCGCTTTGTCCAAAGAGGGGAAGCCGAGGCCTCAGCACAGATGCTGAGGCCCTACATTCACACTGCACACTTTTGGGAAACACATTTGCAGCAATGCATGTATGTATGTATGTATGTATGTATGTATGTATGTATGTTTGTATGAGTCTAATTAGTGGGAAGATGGCAAAAATGAAACAAACATTCCTGCTGTTATTTTTCTCTCTTTTGTGCTCTTCCTTTGTATGCAAAGTTGTGGAATTACCGTTTAAAAAGGTTTTCCTTTGATGCGATTCCTGGACGCAGGGCATGCCATGCTTGTCGTTCATTTTGACATCACCACTAGTAGTTCCAAGGTGGTAGCCGGAGGGCAAACTGTTTTCGAGGGTATGTGCTGGGTCGGTTTTTCGTTTTCGTAATAATTTTTATTTGAAGTACCGTTAAAAAATAACACATATACATACATACATACGTACCCATCCATCTCCCTCACCGCTTAGAAATTCAACAAAATTTCGCCAAGACAGAAAATGAGACAGAAAATCAATAAATCGGGATTTAATGAGTTTCAAATATTTGCTGCAAAAGCCAGGGAGGCCAGGAGGGACTATGCGAGTGAATAGAGTACATACTACCCACTGTACCCAGTTCCTGATCCGCACGTCACCCTAAGCCAAGGGCTTAGCCGGGCGGCATTCAGGAAAGATGATGATGGTGGGGTGGGGGGATGCCTAGACCTGCCCAAAACCTAAATCAATCTCTGTGCTTACAGAACGGAATGCGTCTGCTGCCGCCACAGACAACGGAACAGCCAGAAAGAGACCATGACGAACACCAACATCGATTACGACTACCTGCTCAAGTTTCTGGTGCTAGGCGACTCTGGGGTGGGGAAGACCTGCCTGCTCTACCAGTACACGGACGGGCGCTTCAACTCACAGTTCATCTCCACAGTGGGCATTGATTTCCGCGAGAAGCGTCTGGTGAGTAAATCTATTTTTTTTCGAGTACTTTAGAAGTTTTTCCCAGCATCCCAGTGGCGTCTTCCCAACAGGTGTACAACTCGCGCGGACGTAGACATCGCATACACCTGCAGATCTGGGATACGGCCGGGCAGGAGCGCTTTAGATCCCTGACGACCGCCTTCTACCGGGATGCGATGGGCTTTCTGCTCATCTTTGATCTGACCAGCGAGAAGTCCTTCCTGGAGACCGTCAATTGGCTGGAACAGCTGCGCATGCACGCCTACTCCGAGGATCCGGACGTTGTGCTGTGCGGCAACAAGTGCGATCTGCTCGAGCTGCGTGTCGTCAGTCGCGACCAGGTGGCGGCACTGTGCCGCCGCTACCGTCTGCCCTACATCGAGACGAGCGCCTGCACCGGTGCCAATGTCCAGGAAGCCGTACAGCTGCTCGTAGGCTGCGTCATGGATCGCATCGAGAATGCCGCCTGCAACCGTGAGCTCTCGCTGTTGCTCACCCAGTCCCGTTGCCTGCCCAACGTTGCCTATGGCCCGGAGCTGCTGCGACTCCATGAGACGAGCGGCGAACCCAAGGGCCGCGGGCGACGCAACTGTCGCAATTGTTAAGGAGATCCACCTCCTAATTACCTGATTCCGCCAACTAATCTCAACCAGAGTTCTTTATGTTTATCTCGTTTATGGTTCTACGTGTGTGTTTTTCGCTGTAAATAAATGTTGATTGTTGAATGGAATCACCAGGAATCGGCAGAGGCGCACCCCAAGAAGAGCTAGAGAGAGAGAGCAGGAATGTGCACATCCTTATCGTTTATATCTACATGAATACTGAATGGTTGCTGTAAACGTCAAGAGGCCCAACAGCAGGCTAAAGCTGAGGCCCAGGCCAGGAGACGTTCGGGAACGGGCCACACCACTGCGCTCGTCGATCCACTGCTGATAGTATTGCACATCCACGTAGACACCCGGCAGGCCGGGCTCCGCGCAACCGTAACCCCAGGAAACGACACCAATGACGCGACCCTCGTGAACCAGCGGACCACCGGAATCGCCCTGGCAAGAGTCGGTGCCGCCCTGGAGGCGTCCAGCGCACATCATGCCCGGCAGCAGGCCGGACTTGTAGATGCTGCGGCATGTCTGCTCTCGTATGGTGCTCACATTGGCAGTCATCAGAATGTTGGACAGGGTGCTCTGCAGATAGGTAGAGCGGATGTGATGAATGGGCTGAGAACTGAGTGGAAAATGGTTCACTCACCTGCTCTGTGCGTCCCCAACCGGCCACCTGGCACACGCGACCCGCAGGCGTGACCTGCCTGGCCAATTGGATGGGCGCCACGCTGAACGGATTGGGGCGGATCAATCCCTTGCGCAGGAAGAGAACGCCCACATCGTCGCGCATGCTGTCCGGACTGAAGGTGTTCATGTAGGCCATGGAGCTCACCTCGGACACAATTGTGCCGTTCGGGTGTTCGTATCGGTTCAGGGTGCCCATGACTACGATCAATTCGCTGGGCCTGCGGTAACGTTTCCTGCCATTGCTTGGGAAAACCACGAATGGGTCAGTGGATAAACCTGAGTGAGGGTGTGGCCGGCCCGGGGCAGCTAGGTGCTACTCACTTGTAAAGGCAATGGGCAGCGGTGAGCACCTTGTTGGCTGCAATAAGTGCTCCTCCGCAGATGTGTCCGCTGCCAAAATTATTGTCGTGCTTTCTCAGGCGAATGGAGACCAGATGCCTGGTCTCCTCGACCCTGGCCACGCTGCCGTTGATGATACGCGGCTGTGTATCCGTCTGGGCGGCTGTTCGGAAGAGGCAAGAGATTGCCTTTTGTTTCTATGTTCTCCGACGCCGTCTACTTACCCACTTTGCAGCAGATGAGAAGCCATAGAAAGCAGCCTAGACCCAGTTCTAGTCCATGTACCATTTTCGATGAATCAACTTGAAGTGCGCGACCCTCACTGAAGTGCCCCGCCGACATGGGTGAGATGGGAGGGCCATCAATAGACAGCACTGACAGCTCCAATTGGCAATCAGCGTCGCAGACTATCAGCCAGATAAGAGACTAACAAAAAACATATTAAGCGAAGACGACAACTCCGAACCGAACCGCGTCTCTCCACCCGCAAGAATAGCCCATGTCTGAGTCAGTGTATGTGTGCTCTTTAATACATGTATATAAATGGGGGGGTAGTCCGGAGCTCGAGCTCGATCGATGCTCGAATGCTCGGCGTGTATAAATATGTATAATATTCGTTTCAATGGTTAGATTTTAGATTGTAAGAAAGAGTAGAAGGTACTTTTTGGACGGCTTCGATTGCTGAAGTTACGAGAGATTGCAGGTGATACATATGACAGGGGGGTGGGAGACCTATAGACCTATAGACCTATACCTAGATATAGATATTCGCATGGAATGGAATGCATTGAAGTTAGAGCGAGTCCAAAGCTCGCATTTATATGTAGCCCTGCAGACTGCGTGACTGGCTGTGGTGGTGGCGTGGCGGCTGGTAGCCCGGCTCCTGCATTTCCATTTGCATGACCAGATTCTTTTGTTCGCCGCGTGCCTCGAAGGCCTGTCGTGCCTCACGGTGCAGTATGAGCGCTGCGAGGCCCAGCAGCATGAAGGTAACAACGGCCATGGCATAGGACCAGCCCAGGACATTGAATCTGGGATACATCAGCCAGTCGCGACGATAGGCACATCCCCCGAAGATGCACACGGCCAGGAACATGAACAGAGCTGTGGGTGGACCATTGATTGATTGTTTGTTTTGTTTGTACAAGCTTGTATACGTACACGAGATGGCAGTGCCCATGTAGGAGAGGCGAACGAGCAGCCACTCGTACTGGAGGACGGGCTTAAGGGGCAGTCGAATGATCGTCAGTGCGAGCAGGCTCAGCACCAGGAACACAATGATGAATGACATGGTGACAAAGCCCTGCACGGCCATCAGCCAACCAGGCAGTAGATACTCACGAATCACATAGTACTCCTGTGGAGAGAAACGGGAGAGATCAGCCTGCCTGAATCTGAAGCGACTCAGATCACAACTCACATGCGAGAAGATGTTGTGGCATCCTGTGAACTGCTTGGGCAAAGCATACTTGGGATAGACAAAGTCCTTGAAGCAGTACTGCCAGAGGCCCATGTTCTTGAAGCTGCTGCGAGTCTCCTCATACGATTCGATCCAGTACGGCGAGCAGAAGGACATCATTAGCACAAAGGAGCTGCCAAAGGTAAGGATAGCCCCGAAGACCACGCCATCTAAAGAGAAGTTGAATGATCATTGGTTGTGCATACTTATGAATGCGGGCGTGCAATCGCCATTGCGTCTGCGTCACTCACTTGTGGCACGCGGATAGTCGCCTTTCTCGATGCCCCCATCCGTAGTGTCCTGCGACTGTTGTTTGTTTAGTTCACGCATATTTCTGCAGAAGACTTTCAATGTCGCAATTTGAACACAATTGGAGAAAATATGTTCACTTTTATCATACAAAACGGAGCGTAAACAAATGAAACACACCCAGCCCAAAGCAGAAACAGATAGGTGGGGCTTCTAGAGTTTTGCAGCACTGAAAAGTACGCCCTCCACCATACTGCTCACCAAAATATTGGTATATTCTAGTATTTTTAGCTTAAAAAGAGCTATATTTATTTACATGTATTTTAAATATTTAATACAATAGAGAAGTAGAATAACAACAACAGGTAACAATTAAATGGCTACATCCACCTCGTGGTGTTCCAAATGCTTCATGTAGGCAAGAAAACACGTCCAGCACAGACTGCAGGCGCTAATAAACGGCACTCGGTTGCGCTCTGGTATGAGGCTAAAATTAATGGTCGCAACAAGCGGCCACACTGACAGAGCCACCTGCGGATCGGGATTAATTCGTGAGTGTGTAGAGTACCGAGCTGAATATTATGGTTGATTTATACCTTGTAGGTGGGCAGAAACTTCTTGCCAACCTCAGAGACAGCCTCCTCGACTGTCTTGGACTCGAGCAGACTCATAATGAAGTAGAAGCAGGTCATGGCACCCGGTGTGTACGAAATGGACTCCACCGCCGCTTTAATTATGCCCGTGCGCAGTGAGGTCTGCGGCCACATGGCGCTGGACACCTTCAGATAAATGAAGCACATCAAAATTAAAAGATATAATCCTCACGGCTCTAGGAGAGGGTCGGCTCTCCTTACCTTAACCCATCCATATAGTGTGGGTGCCACGAAGAGGCCACCGTACATGCTGAAGCGCATCACGCGCCACCAGTCATAGTTGCCTGCAGATAGATGAAGGATAACATAAGTCAAAACCAAGGAGGAGGAGGAGGAGGACATTACACTCACCCCAGCTCTTGCCCTCGAATGTCTGCTGGATGAGGCTGCCCGAGGGCCAAATCAGGCTGTACGATATCATGCCCCTCGCTATCGGGTACCTGGTGAGGAACACCTTGAAGTTCTGCCACAGCAGTGGAGCTGCCATTGCCAATCACAGCGCTGCGAAGTCACAAAACCACAAACAATAATCGCATTCAGTTTTGTATATAATTAGCATGCCTAATCAGCACCTGTCCTACTCTGTGGCGGAATGCGGGCACACACCCACCCATTGCCCATAAATGGCCCGACACCATTGCGTTCCTCGTATACGGACATCCAACATGGCGCTGTGCGGACCGATTTGCCTGCTCCTGATGGCTTCCGCCTGCGTGATCGGAGTCTTTTCGGACGATGGAAAGATTGTGAATGGAACTACCGCATCGCCGGGCGAGTTCCCCTTTGTGGTGTCACTGCGTCGCGCCAAAAGCGGTCACCATTCTTGCGGGGCCACGCTGCTCAATTCGGACTGGGTGCTGACGGCTGCACACTGCGTGAAGGGATCGACGCCACAGCAGCTGAACCTGCAGTACGGCAGCCAAAGTTTGGCGAGAAATGCGAGCAAAGTGGTGCAGGTGGTCGCGATTCATGTGCATCCCGGCTATGAGCCACAGGACAAGTATCTGAACGACATTGCGCTGCTGCAGCTGAAGGATTCCGTTGTCCTGGGCACACGCGTCCAACCGGTTCGCTTGCCGACACCGGAGCAGCCGACATTCGCCAACAGCAGCGCCGTGCTCGCTGGCTGGGGATTAAATGCGGTACGAATTCGTGAACCATTTCACTTCTGAATCAACTCATTAAATCATTTTTTTGTTTTTGTTTCAGACGGGAGGCGTGGTGCAGCAGCAGCTGCAGAAGGTCCAGCTGCAGGTGTTTAGCGACGATGATTGCAGCGATCGTCACCAGACTCAGTTGCACGCCAGCCAGATCTGCGCCGGAGTGCCCGAGGGCGGCAGGGGCCAGTGCAGCGGCGATTCCGGTGGTCCGTTGCTGCTTGCCGGATCAGACACACAGATCGGTATTGTGTCCTGGAGCGTGAAGCCCTGTGCCCGTCCGCCCTATCCGGGCGTTTTCACAGAGGTGTCTGCACATGTCAACTGGATTGTGGAGACGGTGGGTGCTGCCGCCTCCACGTCGTCGTGGCTCTGGATTGGTCAACTGATTGTGGGCCGCACGCCGCCAGTTTTGTCGCCCTAAAGTCGTATCAACCCACTTGGAAATAAAAATCCTTTGCATTTACGCTAACTCTATCTAATTTTGTCCTAAACAATTTGCCTAAAGGAACACGAACGAACAAACACGACAACAACGGAGGGGACTATTTCGCTAAGAGATCCGTGGTGCTGTGGCCGCTCTCCGCCTGCTCCTCGGAGTGACGCGTTTTCATGTAGGCCAGAAAGATGGTCCACATCAGGCTGCAGATGCTCACAAAGACGACACGGTTGTGTTCCGGCACAAGGGAGAAGTTGATGGTCTGCAGGAAGGGCCAGATGCACACACCAACCTGCGGGAAATGTTAGTAATGAGGTGAGAGGAGGAAGCGCAAGCAGGAATGGATAAGGGGATACGCTACCTTGTAGGTGGGAACCGCCTTCTCCTTGGTCTCTTCGACAGCCTCGGCCAGGCTCTTGAACTCCAGCAGGCTCATGCCCATAAAGAAGCTGACGCAAGCGAAGGGACCGTACGAGAGCTGCTCTGTGATGGCCTGGAAGTGTTTTTTGTTGCCAAAGTAAGTCAAGCGCTAGTCCCGCTGTGAGCTCCCGCTGCGTGCACTTACCTTGACGATGCCCGTGCGCAGATTCGTCTGCGGCCACATGGCACTGGTGAGTCGCACCCAGCCGTAGAGTGTGGGGGCCACGTAAAGGGCCCCGAACAGACTGAAGCGTAGGGCCCGGGCCCAGTCGTATTCTTCTGCGGATGGAGAGGGAATGAGGGACGCTAATGATGATGAGGATGATGAAGTCACTTACTCAAATTGCGTCCCTCCAGCGCCTGCTGGATCAGACTGCCCGTTGGCCACATGATCGCGTATGTGAGGGCCCCCTTGGCCATGGGGTGCAGCTTCACCTTGACAACGGTTCGCGTCCAGTGGCCCAGCGACGTTTGCAGTAGCTTCACAGCCTGAGGCACCATTTTGGCATAGATTGTCGGGAATTCTAGGTGCACACGCGAGAGAGGAGAGCTTGAGCAGCCTGCTACCAACTTCCTGATCCCCAAAACAGCAACACAAAACACCAACAATAGCAACAACGACGACTACAGAGGAACCCATCACCCCCAAGGTCAGAGTCTGGGTTTTTGTTGCAGCTAGCCATGGTCAAGACGCTGAAAGCGCGTACAGAACTCAGGGATACTTGCTTTTTTTTTTTTCTTTTGAGGAGGTATCCTGCCTGGGTTATTCGGTTGGTCGAGACAAACGATTCACAGAAACTAAAAGTGCAATCGCCAAATGAATGTAATTTCTAATTTTGAACATTTTTGCCAGAGATGAGAGAGAGCCTCTCTCACGCCGTTCGGCGGCAATTGCAGTTGCAATTTGCAATTGAGACTCATTCCCGTGCGAGAGCGCATTCCGATACCGTTACAGTGATCTTGACCATAAACTTTTCCCGTTGCCAATTGGCGGGCTGCGCAAGCGAGATGGGGCTACCCGCCCAGTGGAAACTTTGCAGCTCCTGTGCGTGTACTCGAGAGTGCATTAATCGGTGTGGGTGGTAAATTTGCTAGTGGGATTCAACGCAAAGAGCGTACGTACGAATAAGAGAGAGAGAGAGAGAGAGAGAGAGAGAGAAAAAGCTAGCGGAAGTATTGCCCACAAGGATTTTTATGTAATTCGCAAGGGGGCAGGGGCGGACCCCGACACATGAATGGAAAATTAACGGCACGTTTGGCTTTCTGCCAGTCACCAAGCAAACGCAAACGCAACCCCAGACGACTGATATGATTACGTCGCTTGTAAAACCCAGAAGATCGTGACAGGTAATCCGTCGTTGCCGTCGCGCCGCTGTTCTTGCTGTTGTTTCTCTTGCTGTTTTGCGATGATTTGTTCATGTATTTGCTTACCGTTTATTGTCGAGGAAGTGAGGGGAATGGGGCTTAGTATCTAGCCCTAGTCTAACTTATTGGAATTCTAATTTGTACTATTGTTACGCACGTCGTGGAGCTGGAGGCATCCGCATCCCGTGCCCTCGTTCCGTAACGTGTATTTGAATAATGAAAACAAAAGCAAATGCTAATATACATATATGTTTTGCTTGTGTCAGCTGTTCGTTCATTGATTAGGGAAAAGTTTCGACAAGTGTTTGAGCTTTCGTGTTTTTTTAGATTAGCTAATCCTTGTAGTAACCATTAATTTGGAATTCAAGGACACATATTTCAACATAAAACAGCATTGGGCTTACAAAAACAAAGAAATTGCTGTAAACTTGATTTTATAATGTTGGCGCCAAGTCGTATTTAGTAGACGCACTAGTGCTTTTTGGTAACGCGTTTTGGGGATATTGAAGCTTTATGCTGCGGCCAGCCTGATGTTATTATAAGTTTAAAAAAATGCATAAAATGCACGGGCGGTGGTGCTGGTCTGGCCACTGCTGGCCACTGCTGTTGCTCCTTTTACTACCATCATCGATTGCCATCGCAGACCGGCCAGCGACCCGCAACGGCACAGAATTCCACCGAACAGCGGTGGGGAGTAACAGCAACGTTTGCAGGAGCCGGCAATTCTGGCAAACGTTTCCATTGGTCGACACCTGTCCTCCGGCAATATTGCCACTGAGGGGCACCGTCTACATCCTCTACGATGTGAACATCTCCGAGGGCTTCAACCTGCGCCGCGACGTGTACATTCGCTTGGCCGTATTCGTGCGGCGCCTTCGCAGACGCAAGCGCTTCCGGAATGTTCGTCTGGTGCTGCCGCCATTTCCTCGCCTCTACCACTGGCACTCGCACCACTTGAAGCAGAGCGACGTGGGCTGGGGTCACTTCTTCGACCTGGACAGCCTGCGCCGATACGCCCCCATCGTAGACTACAGTGAGTTCCTCGCCGAGTACCGCCAGTTCGGTATGCCGGCCCCGCCCTTCGTTCACATATCGCAGGTGTTCCGCCTCATGCACTACGAGATAATGCTAGAGCAGGGCATATTTCGCGACAAGTACGAGCGCGTTGCTCCTAAGCTAGACGACAACTCCTGCAACGAATACTCCACTGCGGGAGGCCCGCTGCTATCACAGAGTCTGCTGCGCTACGGACAATACCACTGCGTTCACTTTCAGGGCAGTGCGGGGCTGCTGGAGAGGCTGCTGCGCGAGGCCATTGCGGAGGATACGGCCGGGGCCGAGGACATCGACGATATGCGTGTGTACGCGATCCTCAGTGCCGAGACAGTGCTGCACGACCACTGGGGTGACGAGCACTTCTGGAAGGCCCGCCGCTCGATGCGATTCTCCAAATACCTTAGCCAGGTGGCTAACGATTTTCTGCGATATGCCTTCGACACCACGGACAGCTCGGCGGGCGTCCAGCGGCCGGCCATGTGGGAGATGGAGCGACCTAAACGCGATGCACTCGGCGGGGACTTTATATGCGCCCACCTGCGTCGTGGCGACTTTGTACGATCGAGAGAGGCGACCACGCCAACCCTCAAGTCGGCCGCTCAGCAGATCAAGCAGCTGCTGAGGGCCTTTAATGCGAGCACAGTGTTTCTGTCGACGGATGCTACCCCCTACGATTTGGTGCAAATGAAGAGCATGTTCCATGGCTTTCGTTTTGTGCACTTTCAGCCGGAGTCGAATTTGCAGCGGCAGAAGCTGAAGGATGGCGGCGTTGCCATTGTGGATCAGTTGGTCTGCTCTTACGCCCGCTACTTCATTGGAACCTACGAGAGCACCTTCACATACCGCATCTACGAGGAGCGTGAGATTCTGGGCTTCAGCAAGACCAGCACCTTTAACACCATTTGTAAGGTTGTGGGCGGTAACTGTCCCCGTAATGCGGTCTGGCCCATCGTCTGGGACGACGATGGCGACAACGACAAACCGTACTGAATAATTTCCGTGTTCTTTGCTGCCATTTTGTATCTGTGAAAACTGATTTGTCTTTATATGTATATTAAGTTGTATGAGGGCCACTCGAATATCTAGTTGGATGTGTGGACATTGCTTTTGTGACACCACTACTACCATAATAATTCCGAACAAGCTGCGATTATGTACCAAAAATAATAAATCTATAGTCATTAACAAATATTTATCTCAGCATTTGAATTTTCCGCACTTCTATCTATGAACGCGTAATGTATCGATATTTGTACATCGATGGGTGACTGACAAGCTGCGAGAATATGCTGTTCTTTCAAGAATATGATCAATTTAAGGTTACTATTATAAGTATTCTTAACCAATTTAATTCATTTAAACGAGAGTTTTTAAAGATCTGTCTACTATCGGTATCTGCCTTTTCCATCTGATAGCTACACATATCGATCAAGCCGCAGTTGTCAGCTGTTTAGCCAGGCCATGAAGAAACTATAAGCATGAAGAAACTATAAGGAGGTCTCGTCGGCAAAAATAAGCAGAACGGGCGATTGAAAAGTGCGAGTAAAAGGCTCTCGCAGTAAGTGTGAGGGCAACGGCAATGGAATGTGCTGATTAACCATTTGAAGGCAATGTGAAAAAACATAATAATTGTTTCATAATTTAATTTTTAATTGTTTGCTACATGATAGTAGTCTGTGTTTTGAAAAAAAAACATGTTCTGCTTATTTTTGCCGACGAGACCTCCTTAAAGTTTCTTCATGGGCTAACTCACATTCATATAGCGAGAAGAGCAATATATATTTTCGGTATATTTTGACGGTATATTTTATCAAAAATTCCGTGGTCACACAGGAGAAGAGTGGTGCACGTGTTTTTGTTTGCTACAGAATTGTTTAACAGTGAAAAATTCAACTTTGATTCGAGTGGAAAATGGGCAAGAAGAACAAGGGCTCTACGCCCAACCTGGGGCGGACGCTGATCAAAGATCGTTTTGGCCACACACAGCTTCGCAAGGTGGACAACGACACAATGGTATTTATTTATTGCACAAAAAAGGCACCTGAAATCTGATCGTGTGATCATTTCCAGCTCCACACCACAGAGCTGCAGGACGGCTACGACTGGGGACGTCTCAATCTGTCGTCGGTGACCGAGGAGTCCTCGTTTCAAGCATTCCTGCGCACAGCCGAGCTGGCCGGAACAGAGTTCCAGGCAGAGAAGCTGAACATCACTTTTGTGAATCCCAAGCAACGCGTGGGGCTGCTCAGCAAGACCCAGGAGCAGCGCATGCATGAGAAGCATCACGAGCATCGTGAACATCTGAAGATTCCACGTCGCCCCAAATGGGACCAAACTACCAGTGCCGAGGATCTGAAGCGGGCCGAGAAAGAGGCGTTCCTCAACTGGCGCCGTGATCTCGCACAGCTGCAGGAGGATAAGGACATCCTAATGACGCCCTACGAGAAGAATCTCGAGTTTTGGCGCCAACTATGGCGCGTGGTTGAGCGCTCTGATGTCGTTGTCCAAATTGTCGACGCTCGCAATCCCCTGCTCTTCCGCAGCACCGACCTGGAGAGCTATGTCAAGGAAGTGAAGTCCACCAAGATGAACATGATTCTGGTGAACAAGTCCGACCTGTTGACGGAGGAGCAGCGCAAGCACTGGGCCGAATACTTTGACTGCGAGGGCATTCGCACTGCCTTCTACTCTGCGACGCTTGTGGAGGAGGAACTCAGGCGAGAGGCGGAAGCCGCCAGACAGGAGTCATTCCCGGAGCTCAAAGAGCTGCGTGAGGCTGCCGATGCGATCCAGCAGGCGCTGGGCAAGGTCGAGGGCGCACTCGATGCCATCGAGCGCAAGATACAGCCAGAGGAAGTGCACAAGCTGCTGCTGGGCGACAAAAACAGTCCACGTCTGCTCTCCCGAACGGAGATGATTGAGTTCCTGCGGCGAATCTACACGGGGCCCCGCCACACGTCGCAGCACGTCACCATCGGCATGGTCGGCTATCCCAATGTGGGCAAGAGCAGCACCATTAATTCCCTCATGACAGTCAAGAAGGTGTCGGTGTCGGCCACGCCCGGCAAGACCAAACGCTTCCAGACCCTCTATCTGGACAACGACATAATGCTGTGCGACTGCCCGGGCCTGGTCATGCCCAGCTTTGTGCTGACCAAGGCGGACATGCTGTTGAACGGCATTCTGCCCATCGATCAGATGCGCAATCATGTGCCCGCCGTCAATCTGCTGTGCGAGCGCATACCCCGTCACGTTCTCGAGGACAAATATGGCATTCTGATAGCCAAGCCCGTCGAGGGCGAGGACATGGAACGTGTACCGCACTCCGAGGAGCTGCTACTCGCCTACGGCTGTAAGTTCTCTGTGTGGGCAGCATCATCTTTGATCAACTTTAATAATCATTTCGTTTCGTTCGTTTTCACACAGACAATCGCGGCTTCATGACCTCCAACGGACAGCCGGATCAGGCACGTTCTGCCCGTTATGTGCTCAAGGATTATGTCAATGGCAAGCTGATCTATGCCATGGGTCCACCGTCAGTCGTACAGGAAGAGTATCACACCTTTCCCAAGCGGCAGCGCAAGGAGATCGAAGAGTCACAGCTGCCCAGTCAACAGCAGCGTGCCATGCGCGTAAGTTTATTCATTTCGATCCTCAGAGTTTGTTCCTTTATCCGTGACATCTCCGCAGATTGACAAGAGCACGTCCAAGGAGCTGGATCAGCAGTTCTTCGATGACCAGCCGAGCCATGCCCATGTTAAGGGACGCACCAATTTCCCAAATGTACGCCTGGCCAATGACGGCAGTCTGGTGGCCGATGCCGGCCCCACAGCCAAGCCCTGGCGCCACGTCAAGAAGGAGCGACGCGAGAAGCTGCGCAAGAAATTCTCCCATCTGGATGAGCACTAAGTGCAAAGTGTTTGCCACGCTCAAGACTATTTATAATGTACATTATTAGGACTAGAATTATCATTTGGCTGCGAATGAAATTAGATTTTTGATCCCCCCCCACCAGGGGATGGCAAGCTATCATGCTCTTCGTTTCTTGTCGCCAATCTAATCAATTTGGGTTAGATTTGATTAAGAATTTAAATCAACAAAAGAGGCAGCAGGCCACAGAGCACAAAACAGAGAGCAGTGCACTCTCTCGTGCAGTCATAAAATTGAGAGTGGGAATTACGCATCTGCAGAGTGCGTGAGAGCAGCAGCAGCAGTTAGTGGAGATGGCACCGCTCGAACGGAGGATGGCAACTGATAGACTGAACTGAACTTTGAACGTCGCCCCCTGCTATCATGTCTATCTGCAGGGAGTGTCTTTTGTGCGAAACGTTTCAGTTAGTTTGCAATCCGTCGTGTGTCGTGTCGCGTCGTATAGCAATGAGTACAGCGGGCGAAGATTATCTCTTCTGCAGGCAGTTCAGGGAGCTGTCTATCAGGCGTCGAGCGGGAGGACTGCTCGTCATACAGTTCCAGCGATGGCAGCGGCGCACCGTTTACGAGCTGATGAGAGCACTGGACGCAGCCAATGCGGACGAGGACATCAGCATTGTGGTGCTCTCGGGCGAGTTTGCCGTGGGGCGTGAGGGTGATTGCCAGCAGCAGCCGCTGGCCCTGGAGCAGGGAAAGGGTAGAGAGAAACGCAACGAGGCCGAGGATCGGTTTATTCAACACCGAGCCGCTGACTTTGTGATGCGATCGCTGGCCAAGAAGCTGCTTGGCGTCCGCAAGCTGCTGGTGGCCTTTGTGCAGGGCCCTTGCCAGGGCCTGGGCGTCAGCATCTGCAGCCTTTGCGATCTTGTCTATGCCACGGAGACAGGCCATTTCCTGCTCTCGCTCTCACACCTACATCCCTGCGTCGAGGAGGGGCCCAGCTGGAGCCTACCACAGATCGAGCTGTTGCTCCGTTTCGGCGAACGGGCCGATGCTCGCTGCGCATGGGGCAGCGGCTTTGTGGCCAGCCTGACGGCAGACGCTCAGGAGTTTTGGACACGCATGGACCAGTATTCGCGCCTGCCCACTGCCTCCCTGCTGGCCACCAAGCGGCTGCTACTACGCCCCGGGCGCGACTCACTATTGGCGCAGCTGCGGCAGGAGGGCACACCGCTGGCAGCTCAGCGTCGCCGCATTGCTGCTCCCTCCAAGCTGTGATCAAGTTGAATCTGTTTGTGCCACAACGGCGCGCCCTTCCCATCAATTTAAGCAATTGAAAATAACTTTACACCATACTTTTGTTGTGTTCCTATTTGTACAATTTATCAATAAAACAACTCGCGATTATCGGTTGGGTCTCCTTGAGTTAACAACTAAAAATGCGGCTATCTAATTTGGGCACGCAACGCTATGCCGCTGGGTATTTCCACATTGTTCAGCTGCAGCAGCTTCACCAGATTGCGAATGAACTCCTGCGACACCTTCAGCTCGTCATCGGCCTCAAGGCGCTCGTACAGATCGAGGGCCGCCTCGTAGTTATTGCTCTTGCTGAACTGCGAGAGCAGCATGTCGTAGATGCGTTGCTCATCGATGCTGCGCTGCACGCCACGCACGCCGCGGGCCAGACGCAGCAGGGTGCGGACGGCACCCTCCTGTCCCAGGTGCTCGCAGTTCTTCAGCAGCAGCTCGTGATTGATGCGGAACTCTGGATTAATGATCAGTCGTCGCAGCTGCGTCTCTGTGCCGGATTCGGCCAGTGCCAGCAGCAGGGCGCTGTTCATGTTCGCCGCCCCGTGCACACGGCTCACGGTTGCCGTTACCGCGGCCAAGTGCTGCTGGGCCGTGGCCGCTGTGGCGCCCGGAAAGCGTGCCAGCTCCTCCGCATCCCCATTGCCCAGCCGCACCAGCAGTGACAGCAGCTCGAACTGCAGCGGCGTGTGCTTGTGCTGGCTGGCCAGACGCTGAAACTCCGCCACCGCCGCATCCAAGTCGCCGCGCAGCAGCCACTCTCGCACAACGGGCCCGAGGAGCGCATTGTGGGCCTGGCAGTAGCCCAGCTGCCGCAGGAAGTCCAGTGTCTCTTGAGTTAGGTTGCGGCCAGTCGGTGCGGCCTCCTGCGGCTTGGTATCTGCGGCCATTTGGGCCACATGGGTGAGCAGCTGCCACACGTTCTTGATCACGTAGGTGCCACCAATGATCTTGTGCTGGTCGGCGCGACGCTGCAGCAGCTGCTTGGCTGCCTCCAGCTGGCCGCCATGCACCAGCAGCCCGGCAAAGTCAATCAGTTTGTGCTCATCGATCATAAAGCCTGCAAATAGTTATGGTTAAAGTGGGATGCATTCGATGGATGGATCTCCTTTCACCTGGGTATGTGCTCTGCAGTTTCTCCAGGCTCTGCTGTGCCCGTTTCAGATCCCGCAGCTTGATGTGCAGATCGAATATGGAGGCCTGCATGCCGGCGCTGGACTGGACATTGAGTGCCTGACACTTGGCCAGCAGCTGCTGGGCACGTTCCAGGCGACCGTTTCGCACGGACAACTGCAGCAGTCGGCGCAGGACACCGCGCGGATTGAGCTGCTTGGCCTCGAGCTCGATCAGATGGCACTCCAGCTCGTCCTGGCTCATGTCGCGCGGGTGCTTGATGAAGCCGCCATGTGCGGACGAGTCGGCCGGCAGGGTGAGCTTGGGGTTGCGCATCTTCTGCAGCGTCTTGCCCAGCGCCTGCAGCACCTGGCTGTCCTCAGTGGCTTGTCGGGCGATCGAGAGCAAAGCCTCGGCGGCGGCAGGCGACAGTTGCAGCTCCAGGCGTCGCAGCTCGTGCACGAACTTGAGCAGTGAGGCGGCATCCTGCCGCAGACGCGTCTGGGGGCCGCACATCTGCAGGAGCAGGGCACCGACAAAGTCCTCTTCCTTCTGAAGCGACCGCTGCTGCAGTGCCTGCACGAGCTGGGCGAACAGCTCGAAGCGCTTCGTGGCTCGGGCATGGACAGACATGGCGGACAGAGGTTGGAGCAGCGTGGACAGCTGGAGGCGCGTGGGATAGCGCTGCAGGAGGTCCAAGATCTCGGGAAGTTGCTGCTGCTGCAGCAGCTGGATGATCACGTGCCCAAAGACCTGGGAGGGCTTAATGCCCACCGACTCCAGCTGCTGGAGGGCACGCAGCGGATCCTGTAGCGTCTGCACGAGATTGGGCAGCAGGTACTGTCGCAGTGTGTCCTCGTCGCACTCGACACCCAGTCGCTGCATATCTGCGACCAGCCGCAGCATACCGCTCTCGCCGTCCCGCCGGTGCTGGTGCAGGATCAGGGGCCAGAAGTAATGCGGACGCAGCTCCTCTCCGGCATCGCTGAGAGCCTCGAAGCAGCGTAGAGCTGCGGCGGGCAGGCGGCGCAGGGCCAGCTCGGTGACCAGGTGCAGGGCTCGCTGGTTCTGTCCGCGCTGGCTAAGCTCGCGAGCGAACTGGATCGTCTCCTCCACGGGCACGCGAGCGCGAAAGAACTCCTGCAGGATGAGCGCCGCGTACTCGTCCACGTTCTGGTTGCCATTGAAAGTGGGTGTGGGCAGTGCAGCCACTAGTCGGATTACCAGCTGGGTCTGGCCCTGGTGCACCAGTTCGATGCAGAGGCTCCGCAGGGATGGGGGTAAGTCGAATCCAGTCAGATAGTCCTTGGGCAGCTCCTTGACCAGCTGCTGAACGAGCTCGGTGTCCACCGACTGGCTACCAAGAGCCCCGCGCAGCATCTGCAGCAGCTGGGGGGCAGTGAATCCCCCAGTGTGGACCTGCAGCAGATCCCGCGCCTTGGCCACCTCCTCGTTCTCCGCAAAGGCCGCGAAGCGAATCGCCTGGGTGCTGGCACTCGGCGGGATTCCCGCAGCCCGCATGCTGGAGAGCACAGACTCGACTCCGGGCAGATCCTTGTTGCGTCCGTGGCCCAGGAGCAGGGCGTGGAAGTTGGACTCTGTCAGCGGGAAGTTCTTTTCCCGCATCTCCGCAAGCAGCTCGGTGGCCTGGCGCATATTACCCGCAGAGCAGGCCATGTCCAACAGGCTGCTGTAGAGCGATGCATCGGCGGGTCCGTGGTAGACGCTGATCTCGGCCAGCAGTGCCCGATGGTCCGCCAGCGGCAGCCTGTTCTGGCGCAGCACCTCCAATTGTGTGTAGTAGTGGGCAAGCGTCGGCTGCCCCTGCTTCACCAGCTGCACCCACAGGCTCTGGAAGAGCTGCAGCCGCTCCTGGGCGCTTTGGGCGGGCAGCAGCTCGGGCACGCACGAGCCAAGCAGGAAGTGCAGCTGTGTGGCACTGAGTGCCTGTGCCGCCGGTGCGCGTGTGGCCTGAAGGTTCTCCAATAAGCGTCGGCACTGCTCGTAGTTGAGCAAACTGTGCTGCTGGTAGTACGTCTCCAGCTGCGTCCACAGATCCTCGGTGCTGATGGGTGCTGCAGGTGAGTCGGACAGGCGCCTGTTGCGTCCGCCTCCCTTGTCCGCAGCAGCGCAGCTACTACTGCTGCTGGCCAGGCATCGCTGCTGCAGGTGGTGGACAGGTGTCCGGGCCACAGTCAGAGACGGGTTCGAGCTCGTTGCATAACGCAATCCGTGGATTGTGGCGGGCAGAGCACCGACTGGCAGTTGCCCGAGTCGCGTTAAACGCACACACACACTTTGCAACAGACGCGCTCGTTGCATCGTCTCAACTTCATTCAGATTCTCTTAAAATTAAAAAAAAAAACGGATGGACACGGCTCAGAGGAGGAAAAACACAAACACGCGCCGGTAAACAGCTGTTCCGGTTAGCGGTGGGTGGCAGCTATCGATAAAACTATCGATTCACCTGTGGTCTGGGTCATATTTTTTAAAGTTATTTACAGTTATTTATCGAACGTAATTAGGATTGCCCATGCCCATATGTTGATGAGGGGTGAGCAGGAATCGTATGAAAGGATCGTCAGCACTGATCCTGCAGGTGTGCTGGGTTTTTAAAACTGAAAAGGGCTAGGGTGTGTTTAAATAATATGCACAATTCTTGTTTGAACTTTTCATTTTTGTTGTAGTGTTCCGTTTATTAGGCACAACTGGAGCAATTATGCTTGTATGTGTTGAATGTGATGTTGAAGTGTGTGGGTATGGCCTGCGGATAGTGTAAAGGAAACCGGAGAAGATGGAAACAATAAACTGAAAGTGCAGCATCGAACGTCTGTGATCTCGCCGATCTCGCCGGTTGCATATAAACATGGACAAAAAAATAAACAAAGCTCAGCCATTCCTTTCGTTTCAATTTTCGTCGCAAACGAGTGTCCCTCCCCCTACCTGTGTCGAATTGCCAAGCTTATTCGGAGTGTAGAATTTCGTTGCCAAGAACACACACACACGCACGCACGCACACACACAAACAAATCATCGAGAATTTTCACAGTTAATTCCGATCGAACACGAGAGAGAACTGCACGAGAGATAGATACATAGAGAGGGGAAAGAGGGAGAAACCGAGCCCGAGCCCGAGCCCGAGCGCGAGCTTCAGCTGCACGACGAATGGCTGTAGCGTCTTTTGGCGCCATCGCCATCACCCTTGGTTTTCATTTCCAAGTTGATCATTGCGATTTTCACGCGGATCTTGAAAGGTGCACCTTTGAGAAGAGCTTTAGCTGATAGAAAATGTCTGAAGGGGGAAATTCGCCACTGCCGCCGTTGCCCGAACAGCAGCCATCCACGAAGAAGAGCGTCAAATGCGTTCAGGAATTGTTTTTGGATGTGAAGCACTACAAGCTCCGCTGGGGCAAGTTCGCTAGGATGGCGAAGATGGGGCTGCTAGCGGAACGCATCGAACAGCTACCGCGGCCAATGGAAACCATGCCGGTGGTCGAGGTAAGCGCCAAACTTCAACCTGCCATCGCGATAATCCTACAGCTTCGTTCAACGCACATACAGTGCTGCCAGTACCTACGGGATATGTGCAGCAGCCTGAACACCGACGAGTTGGCCACCCTGCAGCAATTGGCCTGCATCTTGTTCCTCCTCGCTGATGGCGAACCGATGATGGACACATGCCAGGCGTCACTGCTGCGCCACAGCTTTAACGTTGTCGATTCGCTGGAGCCCATGCTGGTGCATCACTTTACCAAGCTGCTGCTGGACTACTTTGGTGGCACATCGAGCAGCAGCCGTGGCCTGGTGCTGCGTATTGCTCGACTCCTAGGGGTAAGGAGCGGCATCGGCAGGGCCGTCAGCGTGTGCCTGCTGTGGGACATCATCTTTAGCTATGCCGACATACCCATTGACATTCACCAGTACCGCGAGGTGAGTAACGCAGCTCTCGAGGCGACCTTAAGACCATGTCCCTGTTCCCTCGTTCCAGCTGAACGAGCTACGCGTTTTAAAGGATGTGCCCATGGCGGACTTGAGCAACACCAGCTTCAGGTGCCTCATCCGCGCGGTGGGCACTCTGCTGCACTTGCTGCTGTGCTGCCCGGACCTGGCCGAGTTTCTCAACCACGGCTATCCGAACTTTTACTTTCGCATTCAGCCACAGGAGGTGAACTTGCTGCGCACATGGCTGGTGAAGGCGGAGGGCTACATGGACGCTAACCGTCCGCGCACCGATGCTACCAAGCTGCAGGAAGTGCTGGACTATCTCTCTGCTCCCAAACCAACACGTCAATGGTGCCACGAGTGCCGCAACCAAAACGGCAATGTCCGAGTGCCCCTCTCCGACGTGGAGTGTGTTCTATCCAAGATGCGCATGTGAATAATATTACGAGACAATCAATCAGTAGGCCGTGCGGCATAGCATTATTTTGATATACTTTGAAATTTGTTTACTTGATAAAAGTCAATGCACCAAGAGCTAAATGAAAAATTTATAAATTCTGTTTCAACATTTTTCAAGTAATTTCCCGGCGGCGTGTGTGTTTGTTTGAGCGGGCATAATGAATGGTTTGAAAGATAAGGTCATCATCATGCAGGTGCCGAGCAGCGATGAGGATGAGATGGAAGTGAGTTCAGATCTAGATGCGATGATGTTTGAGGCTGTAGAGGAGAGCGGTGCCCAGGGAGACATTGAGTCAACAGACAGTGAGAATCAGCCGGACGCTGAGCCGTTGATTGCTGTGGTGGAGGCCCAGACGCCGCCAAGGAGCTCAGTTCCGGCCCGTAGTGCCCCAGCCGGAGTCACTGATGTCGATGCCAAGTTGAAGGCATTGTTCGAGCGCCAGCAGATCGTTAAGATGCTGTTGGGTCTCTGCGATGAAACAGATGGCGAGGGCGAGACCATTCATATCGTCATGGAGCTGCTTGGGGCAGAGATCGAGGGGCCAACCGCCGTGGACCGTCTCACCGATCAGCTGCTCTCAGTGCTCCCCGAGCAGACTCTGGTCGATGAGGGCATAATCCTGGACAACGAGCGCTATCACAGCTTCCGTAATGTTCTTGGCAACTATGCCAAGATCCATGCTTCCCGTCGCCTAATCGAGCAGCTGCCCACACTGGCCACTGGCAATTTTCTCGGTGGCACCCACGACGAAGCATTGCTCGCTCGCGTTGTCGCCGACGAAGTGCTCAAGATACCAGACTTGATGCGCCAGCTCTGGGCCTCACTCGAGGAAATGGATTTCTTCAATGAGGATAGCGCCTTCAATGCCTACCTGAAGGCCCGCAACCATCCCAATGGCAAGATTCTACGCGAGCTAATGCTCAGCCGCATATCGCGGGTCTTTCTATGCGTCGTCAGCTCGACATTCTATCTATTCTTTACCGAATTCGAGATCATACACGTGCTCCGGAACTGCTACTTGAGTGTTAATTCGGAAATCGAGGTGAGTTTGAGGCCACATGCTTTTGGCATCTTCCACATCTGACTTCTTGCAGATATTCCTTTCGGTTATACTTTGGCTGGAGCACAACTGGCCCGAGCGCAGCGAGTGTGCGGAGCGTGTCCTCGCGGAGGTTCGTTTCCATCTGATGCCCACCTGGTATCTGACCACCCTGAATCGCGCCAATCGCTGCATTCACTTTGCCCGTGTCAACCAATGCCCAGGCGTTAAGGCTCTGATTGCCAAAGGGCTCGCGTGAGTGTTTGTTGGGCCTGCTGTTCAGCCAGAACTTTTCCCTAACTTTCATTTCTCTTGCAGTGCTGCTGTGGCCAAGAAGGGATCTAATCCTCATTACAACTCCCAAACGGCTGCCAGTTTCTACAAAATTGATTGTCCAGTTCCACGTGAATGGATCGCCGATCCAGCTTGTGTCTATCATCACAAGTGCCACTGCCAGCGCTTCGTCTATCCGACATACGAAGTCTTCAAGCAGTACTTGTCGCATATCATTAATAGTGCCCCCTACTACTGGCACACCTTCCGCCCGGCCCAGGAGGTGTATCGCAATCAGCTGCGCTGCTGCTGCTACTTGCCTCAATTTCGCTAGGCCTCAAACCAACACATTTTCCCCTACACTACACTACACGACACTACACTACACATTGTCGGAAAATGCCGCTTCTGAATGTTGAACACAACACACAAGAATAGGTTGTCTTATGCCCATTGCAAATGATGCAATTAATATTTTATACATGCAAAAAACTGAACGGCATAGAAGAGACCCATAACGTAATATTCTCTATCCATATATAATGCCCAGACACCAGAAGCTCGGCGACAGTAAAGGGGCAAAAGTCGGAGAATAAATATTATTGGGTTGTAATTGAGAAGGTTTTTTGTTTCATTTTAATGCACGAAGATAGGATGTTAAATATGTGTCTGGGTTTCAATACAATAACTTCTTCCTTCAGTTAAATATTTTGTGTTTGCAGAAGGAGAGCTCAGCCTCCGCTCGAGCCGTTGGACATCGTGGACTCGCTCATGTGGAACTGTATCAATATAATGAGGTAAGTGGTTGTGGCGCCCACAATCTAAACAAGAATATTTAGAGAGTCATTAGGCCTGTGAGGTCCCAGCTCCACGCACCTACCGTATAGAGGAGTGTATTGTCGACATTGAAAAAGCCGGCGGCACTGAAGTAGAGTCTCTGGTGGAGTAGCTGCAGCGAGAACTGGGTGATCTAAGGGTGATCAGGGGGAGGGAGCACAGAGTTCACAGATCACAAGAAGAAACGTACGGAATAACCTACCAGAGCATTGTGCAACTCATTTGTCAGATCCACGCTGACCTGGTGCAGACTCAGCGCCAGGCGTGTTGCCTGCAAGGGAGACATTTTGAGAGTGGAGAGAGCAGGGTCTCTAGGCTTTGCCTACTCACACATTGCGCTGCGCAGTCACAGATTAGGGAGAGAACCAGAACGTTGCCCAGGTGCGGTGCCGACCACACGGCACTGGCCACAATCTGAAGGATGTCATAGGGCGATGCCGCCGACTGTCGAAAGTTGAGGAAGATCCAGTAGCAGTTGGAGGTGATGGCCAGGAAGTCATTGCCCACCAGCAGCAGTATGGAGAGGCCGTGGCTGCGGTTAAGCAGTGCCACCAGCGACCACACCCTCTGATAAAGTTGCCGCACAGCCACCAGGCGCATCATTGAGGACGCCGCGCCCGATGTCTCCATCTCCGTCTCCGTCTCCGCCACCGTATCCTGCAACTGTAATGTTCGGAGGGCATCGAGCAGCAGCTCCAGGCGCTGGGCCACAATCAGCACAGCGGTGAAGATCTGAAAATAGCGTAGGCCGCACACGAGCATCGGCAGGAGGTACTGAATCCAGTAGATCGGAAACTGACGCGAACCCGGAGCCACTAGCTTCGCCACCAGTATCAGGCTCTGGCTGGCCACATAGCCCCACAGCATCCACATAGCCTGACGATTGGTGCGACGGTGCACCTGTCTGCTGTCCACGTTCATCTGAAGGTCCCGGGCCAGCTGCCGATCAATCTCGTCCAGTTCCGCATAGAAATTGCACTGCGCCTGTCTCTGCCACAACGCCTCCAGCAGGGCGGCCATGTGCGCCACCCGTATGCCCACCAGTTGGATAAAGTCCACTGTGTGCCCAATGCTGCTGATGGTCGTCTCGGCATCCGTCATTTCATCTGCATCCCCACTGCCGCTGCCCTCCTGAAAGAGCCCATAGGCGGTGTAGCCGCCGGCCGCCACCAGAACCGTCCAGCCGTAGAGCTCCAGCCAGCTAGAGCGACGCAGGAGTCCGCTCTCCTTGTCCAGGCGCCACTGCCAGAGATTGCACACCTGACAGACGCGATGCAACGGCCCCAGAGCTCTCAGTGTGTCCATGGCAAGGGCTCGCCAACTCGACTGTGTATCTGCTGGATATCTGACTATATGTCGATAGATACCTGTAGCTGGTTGGAATAGATAGTAAATCGATTAGGTGGTTATCAGGCTGTGACAATTAAACGTTTGGTACGCTAATCAACAGCAAAAATGATTTAAATGCGAATCGCTGAGAGTTAATTCTGCTGAGACGGTTCTTGCCACTTGCTGTGAGGCAATCAAAGGTGCAACTGCCGCCGAACGGTGTTGAAATGTAAATGGAATGCCAGCCAGGATACTTTGTGCATATATGTATGGTACGTCTATTAAGTACTAATCCATCATTACTAATTAAGGTATTTTCCAATGTCAAGTCATCAATCATCAAGCGGACAACTGACACTTGTCCAAGGTGGATCTACTTCCAGATGGTGGAGCGGAGGGCTACCTGTAGATTCGGGCGCTTAAAGATGAATTTCAAGTAAAACAATTTGAGTTTTTCACATAAATACGTTTATTATAATTTTCAGATTGTTGGTTTTGTTTTTCTTTTTGGAAATAGTTCTGGAGTAAGCATTACTTTGACGTTCATAAAATGTAATACATATACAATACATATATGAATATATATATATATATATATCGATTTGCTTGTTTTGTTTTGTTTTCTTCTGGCTAACCACTCGACCCATGAATCGCATCCATTTTTGTGCTTGCTCTTTGCTCATTCCTCTCTCATTCCTCGAAATCTCAACCTAAACTCTTCCTTCAACTCGTTCCTGCTGCCATCCGCTCTGCTCTTTTCTTCCATCAGTGTCTGGCCATAGAGCCTTGGATATATTTTTGTAGTAGCTTTAATTTTTGGATATACGAGAAGTACTACTTTGCTCTGTTCTGTTCTGCTCTTCCTGCTTGCCTGCCCTTTTTCGCGTTTTGCTACTCGTAGTATAATGATTATATAGAGGGTTTTTTGTTGTATACACAACTCTACACACACACACACACACACACACACACACGCGCACACATGTTAGCATGTATGTGCATAGATCTATGCATGGGTGTTTGTGTTTAATTAGTATGTAAATTTGATTTAAATCGAAGCTGCTAAAAAGTAAAAGCAAATTCAACAAACAAACTCTCGTGTTACGTTCACAAGTACGACGAGTGCCATATCATATCATAATCATATCATATATGCGATAGACATCGGGATTCCTTACACTTACTATACGAGACTATATGTATGTCTGTTTGTGTCTGTGTGTTTGTGTGTATGCGTGTGTGTGTGTGTGTGCGTGTGTGTGTGGTATAAGGTATAAGGTAATAATATGCAGATATCTCTGTGTTCTGTTCTGTTTGTTTTAAGGCAATGTGGGGTAGGGTAGGGTAGGGTTGCGAAGGGGATATAATGGGCGGGGAGGTGATGGTGCATATCTGATCTTATCGGATTCTACCAAACAAATCGCGAACAATTAGAGTAGTAAAGGGGGTGGCGGAGTGGGATGGAAAGGTAAGGGAAGGGAAGGGAGTATACAATACGTAAGTTCCCGTAACAAAACTCACAGACGAGCACATTTGTCTTTTTAGTTGCGTTTTTTTTTTTTGGTTTTTTGGTTTTTGGGGGAAATTCGTTTAGTGAAAGGCAAAAAATGTCTTCTGGCTTGTGAGAAGATTTTCCATATAATTTGTTCAAGCAAAAACATCAAATACGCTCAAGTATATATGTATATATGTATGTATATGTATTATGTGTATATATATTATATATATAGTGTTGTATATAGTTCATGTCCATGCATATACGCATTTTAAATATCATGTGTGAGTATCTGTATTCTTTTTTTTGTTATTGATTTTTTGCATTTTTACTTTTGGGCTTTTCTTTAATATTTCCCTAGGTTTTGGGTTTTGTTTTCGTTTGGTTTTGTTTCGCTTAGCGCACGAATTTTAGGAAAAAATTATTATTAATAAATCGCCTGCTCTTAATCGTTTTACTTTTTTTTTTCTTTTGTTTTTTTTGGTTTTGTTTTTGCGATTTTACTTTAAATTTAAAATCCTCGAAGCGGCCAAATACGGAACTCAGGGATAAAGGATATTGGATAAAGGCTCACAGGGTCGTATCTGTCTGCTGTTTGGAGAATGCTCCTTCTCCTCCTAGTCCTCCTTTAAGCCTTGTTTAGGCTGGCTGTCTGTTTGTCTGACTTTCACTTGTCTTTATTCGTCATCATCGTCTTAGCCCTACGATTGTGTGTATAATTTTCGCACTTAAATTTTGCTTTATTTTTTTTGGTTGCTTATCAAACGTTTGTAGACTGGACGGTTGCCAGTTGACTGTTGTTTGTATGTTTTTGTTTTTGTTTTTGTTATCGGATCTGTAGCTATTGTATCTGTAGCTGTTTATTGTTTTTTTCTGTATAAGAAGCAACGCAAAAATATACGACGCATATAGCCTAAAAGTCTGTCTGTCGCCAGATAATATAATTATTATTATATCGTATCAATATCAAATATTCAATTTCAATTTCAATATATCATTATCAATTTCAGTTTAAATTTCAATTGTTTTGGTTCAAGCTAAATGTCTCCCTTGAGTAATTGAGTAGATATTTAATTTTAAGTTACTTTAATTTGTCTTAATGTTGTTTGTTCTTTGGACTGTGTTTACTTGCTGTGGCCTCGAATTGCTTACTTCTGTGGTTACATAAATTGATTAAAATTTTCCAGTAGTGTGCCTTTGTTTTGTTTATTTTGTTTTTTGCTTGTTGCTTTTTGTTTGTTTTGTATATTTTTGTTTGCATTGCAATATTACTTTGTATTTGTTTTGTTTGCAAATTTGTTATTCTATGACTATGAAAAAGTAAAAAAAATATAGAAAAATAACCATCTTCATTCACTTTGTGTACTTCATATTTATTCGTATTTAGTTATCTTTGCTCATCTCATCTCACGTCATCTCAACATCCTCTCATCTACTCTTTCTCGCTTTTCACAGTATCTGTCTCAACATTCGACCCCAAACCTAATCCCAAGCCCAACCCCCCAATCACAAGCCCTGTTCCAGTTCAAGTTCTTAGTCTCACACTCTGATGCTCCTCCTCACTTCTCCATACCAGTTGATCAATCATCATACCCTCGTAAACCATATATAGTAACATCAGCATTAACATTATCGTTATCGTCTTCCGTCTTTGTCATCGTAATTGTAATCGTCAACGTTTATCACCATCACCATCACCATCACCATCACCATTACCATCGTCAGCGTCATCACTACCATCATCAGCAATCGAGTCATTCCTTTCCATTCTTAAACATATATTCAAGACTTTCAGTTTCCTAGCTACAACATTCAGACTCTGTCCCCCAATCCCAAACACAATCCCATTACCCGACCATTCCAGACTCTAGTTTCTGCACTTCAGTTTCCCTCCCTCTACTATATAGAAGTGTACGTATATCGTGTTGCTATAGCTTGCTGGATTATAAGTCTTTCTGCGGCTGCCTTAAATAACAATAATAATAAACAGAAAACCAAAACCAGAAACGGAAACCAAACGAAAACGATATACTCGTACATATGAAACTGATAAATTGACTACGGAAATGACTTTGTATTTGGAGTATCATTGCATTTTTCTCTGGTTGGAGGCACATTCAGCAAGGATCTAGGATCAAGGATCTCAGATCTCGGATCAGTTTTGATGGTTTAAGGGGAAGCGGGGGTAATCGCCTGCTAGCCCAAAGCGTTTGATTAGTTATATGTATAGTTCGTATTGGATACACGTATTCCTTCTGTCTTCTAGCATGTGTGCTCTTCTTCGTATTATTATGTCGGCAATCGCTCTTACAATATTATATTAATGCGATAGCTCTCTCGCCCCCTCTCTATTTGTCTTTTTTGTTTACGGGTTATACAAGTACATTTATAGTTTCATTATTCACCTTCTCTTCAAATTCAAAATACCTGCATAAGTGGGTCTGCTATATTTTGCTGTCGGGGGATTCGTAAAAGTTTCGACTAATACAATAAACATGAATAATAATATCTTTTCATTAATATAGAGATTTTTACGTTTTCTTCTTTTTTGTTTTCCATTCTTTTCTTTGTTTTTTTTTTATATTTTATTTTCTTGTTTTTTTTTTTTTGTTTGTTTTGTATATTTTTGCTATGCGGTTTTGAAAACTATTTTGATCTTTGGATTACTAGGCAAGGTAGCTCGACGTTATACAATGAATAAGCAACAAATAATCATCATTCATCATTCAAAATTCAACATGCCACTCCTATGAGTGGTTCTTTATTGGATCTTAGGGATCTCAGCTTACGTTGCGCATTTTGGTGATTGATTGATTGATTTTTTTCTTTACTCTGTTTTTATTTTGTAATTAATTTGTTCAAAATAAATATCAATTAATTACTTAGCTTTGTTTTGTTGTTATTTTGGGGGCTGGTGAAATAAGTTTCTTGGCAAAAGCTTAATAGACGGCATTGGCAAACAAAATGGCGTCATGCATGTGACCCGTTACTCCGCCATATTAGCTCCTGCTTCTTACTTCCGATTACCGTTTCCCTTGCGCACGGAACTTGCCATATTGCATTCGATTGTTTTGTATCCTTTCTCTGTTGCTGTTTGTTGTTTTGGTTTGGTTTTGGTGTTGGTGTTTTGTAGTCGTTGTCGTTCTTTTCATTGTCATTGTCCTGTGTCCGAGGCCCGATTCCCCGCACTATCATTTAGTCATACGAGGGCTACGATCCTCCGTCAGTGTTCAGAGTGTTGTTGCAAATGTGATTTGTGATTGTTTGGTTGGTTTCTTTCTGGTTTAGTCATCGTCGAATGCAATAAACAAGCCCGTGGCCTAGAACTCCAGGCGATAGGCAGAGCACGAGGTCTCATGATCCTGCAAGTTGATCGTGCAGCGTGAAGCCGATGGCGACAGATCGATGCGATGCTTGGCCAGCAGCTCCTCATTTTCAGCCACCCAGTAGCCAAGCACATCGGTGTCGTATGTGGGTATGATGGTAACCTCTGTTAATCGGGAATAAAAATGGAAATTCCGTTAAGTAAAAGCTTTGAGTGATCACTCTCTATCCATGACTTACCCAACTCTTTGTCCTCCCAGGTCTGCTTGGCCTCCAGCAGGGCATCGTACACCTGACGACTGGGCTCAGTGCCCGAGAAGACATAGTAGCGTGCACGAACGCGCTTGAAGAAGTCCACGTGGGCGTAGTACGAGTTGCCGTTGTGGGGCACGTAGGTCAGATCCACATAAACCGGAGCCGGCTTCTTGCTGACCTTGTTCGGTGATTCGCTGCGCTTGCGGATGTTCTTCTCGTTGTTCAGACGCGTCTTGGTGGCCACCAGACGACGCTCCTTCTTGGGCGTGGTGCGGATGTCGGAGCCACCCTCGACGGGCAGCGGTGCGGGTGAGGGTAAGCCCAAAGGCTTGCCCCATTCCTCCAGGCGATCCTTTGGATCCTTGGGCAGAGTTGCGGAGCCGCCACTGCTGGTGCTGCTCGTTGTGGTCGTGGTTGTGGTTGTAGATGTCGTCATGGCTGCTCCATCTCCCTCCTTCTTCTCCTGCGATGATGTTTCTGTGGTTGTGCTTGTGGCTGTGGTTTTAGTCTGACCGTCGCCCACTGAGCTGAAGCTGCTCTCGGCGATGCGCAATCGCTGGACATCGCTGAGTGGGAAACGTTGGCGCTCGGCGGTGCTGGTGACAATCTGTTCGACCTCGTCGGCCTTTGACGGGGAGTAGGAGTACTTGGCGGTGACGGAAGACATTACCTCGGCGCCACGCGCCTGCACATGCTCCTCGAGCGCCTTCTGGAAGTCCTTGTCCGCCTGGTCGAGGAACTTGTGCCCAGCCCAGGTCTGGCTGCTGCTCTCCACGCTGTCCGATGACTGGCTATCGCCTGGCGCCCCACCGGCTCCTCCCTGGATGGGTATCGGCTCGGTGCTGCTGCTGCTGGGCTTCACATCGAAGCTGTCGGGCAGCGCCCCATAGAACGAGGTGGCCATGGGATCGGCTGTACGCGGCAGCAGAATGGAGCGGGCTGTGGAGTGCTCCTCGCTGCCGTATTGCGGCGGAATGTCATCCTGGCTGTCGTCGGCATCCAGGTCGGACCGCTTGCTCACGCCAGAGCTCGAGTGCTGCAGCTCGTAGCTGGTGGCACTTCTGGGCGAACCGGGCAGTTCCTCATCGTCCTCGCTGCCCGGGGTGCTGGAACGATAGCCGGAGCCTCGCAGCAGAGCCACCTCCTTGGGCAGGATCTGGTCGCGGTCACTCTTCTCGCTCTCACTGGTGGTGCGGGTGGTGGTCACGACCACCTTCTCGCTGTCTGGCTCAGAGCTGTCCGTGGTCGTCACCGTCTTCTGCTCTGTGACGATCTCTTTGCCATCCGAGGAGATCACCTTGGTGACTGTGGTGATTGTCGTGGTAATGATCTTTTCCGTGCTGCCGCTCAGCGCCGTGGTGCTCTCGATGCCACGCAGCTCGTGCAGATCGGGCAGATCGGCTTCGACATCCCCGTGATCTCCGTCCAGGGACATCTGCTTAAGCTCGTCCTTGCTGACGCGTGGGAACGGTGACGTTGGCTTCGGTGACGACTCCGGCGTCTCAGTGTGCGACTCCCGACCCAGCGGTGTGGGTATGGACTGACTCTCCGAGGTGAGGCCACCGGGACTCGACTTGCCGCTTGTATCCTTGGGCGATAGAGGGCCCGAGGTTGAGGCAATGCTTCCACCCCCAGCCGCTCCTCCTGCCGAAGAGCCCGTTGGCTTCACGCTGGGACTAACCGGTGCCGTCGGTGGCGTCTTGCGGTCCACGATGTCACTGTGGCCTTCTGCCTGGTCCTGGTCGATCTGCGTGAGGGTGATGGACTCCACCTTGCCGGCAGTCTTCGAGGTGGTGCTAGACTTCTGAGTGGTGCTGGTGCTGGTGGTAGTGCTGGTGCTGCTGCTCTGCTGGTCGCTGGATTGCAGCAGAGTTGTTGTCTTGCTAGTGGTTGACATATCCTTCGATGAGCTGGACTGCTGTTGCTGTTGCTCCTGTTCGTGATGGTCCTCCTCGTGCTCCTCAAGCGTGGCAATCGATTCGACCTCCTCGGAGGGCTTGTAGATGCTGGTCATCATGATGGTGGCAATAGACTTGGAGCGTTTCTCCTTCACGCTGGCCCGCTCCTCCTCCTCGTCGCCGTCAATGTCATCGTCCTCCGGGTCGCTGTGGGTCTGGCGACCCTCGCTGGTGTGGCTTAGCACTGACTCGCGTCGCGACTCGTCCGTGCCGACGAAAACTGTCCTCTGGGTGGAGGTGGCGCTGCTGCTAGTGGCCTTCCTCAGGCACTCCTCTGCCGTCTTGGAAGCCTCGGCACTGAAGGTCTCCTTGGCCGAGACGATCTTCTCAGTGGCCAGAAATTCGGCGACGGTCTCCTTGAGGCTCTCATCCCTGGTGCTGCTGCTGCTGATTGTGCTGCTTTCGTGGGTCTCCTCCTTCGTTTCCTTGGACAGAGCCTTCTGGGCGCTGCTTGTCTGGATCTCGCTGACAATGGACTCTGAAGAGCACTCCTCGGACTGGATGAGCAGCTCCTCCAGCATCGATGAGGCTGCAGTGCTTGTCTTCTCTACCAGTTTGATGAGGCTCTCGCTCTCGCCGTCCTCCTTGACGCTGGTGCTGGTGCTCGCCTTCTCTGTGACCAGGCTGGAGAGGGACTCGCATCGGGAGCCATCTTCTACCTTCAGGCTGCTGCTCAGCGACTCGCTGGACTGGAGGGTGGAAGACTCCTCCTTCAGCAGGCTCTGGCTCACAGTGGACTTGGACACGGAAACCGTTTCGCTGGACTTTTCCTCCTTCTTCTCCTCCTTGGTCTCGATTGTCGTAGAGATAGTGGAAGTCTCCTCGTCCTTGGCGCTTGTGTGGCCAGTGCTAGAGGCTGGTAGCGAGGATTCCGTCTCCTTGGTAGTCTTGACTTCCTTTTCGCTGATATGACTGGCCACGGATGCGGGACGGGAGGCCTCCATAGCCTCTTCCTTGTGACTCTGCTGACTCTCACGCCTGGCCGCAGTTGGAGATTTCTCATCTACCTGCTCGGCTGCACTGCTAAGCCGTGAAGCGGGACGCGAGGTCTCCTTTGAGACGACCTGAGACTTATCCTGCTCTTCCTCCTTGGCTTGGCTCTTGTGGCTTGCAACGGACTCGGGGCGCGAGGGAATTGATTCTGTGGCTCCCTGTTGGCTGGCTGCAGACTCTGGACGGCTGGGGTCCTTGCTGGCCGCTCTATCTGCGCCCTCCCTCAGCTGAGCTTTTTCTGATTGCTCGATTTTGTCCTTCTCTTCGATGGAGATGGGGCCGGACTTCTGGTCGGGTGAGGACTTTTCGGATTCAATGTCCACCTTCATCACATTGATCTCCAGGGACTCTTTGGTGGGCGTCGAGGCTGTCTTTGGGCTTTTGTCGGACTCCTCATCGTCGGGATCAGCGGACTTTAGCTTCTCCTCCAGCTCCTTCTCATCAAAGTCGGGTATGATATCGGTAATGTCCTTGTCGGACTTCAGCACCTTGGCCACATCAGCCACGATCTTGAAGACCTCCTCCTCTCGCGGCGACAGCGGACGCACGGGCTGCTTTGTCAGCATTGCTGTCTTCTCGGTTGGTGGCGAGAACCTGTGCTCCTCATCCTCTTCCTTGATATCGTGCAGGACGGGCTCATCTCGCTCACAGATGGTCACCGTGAACTCGGGCGACCCAACGGTGGTGATGTGTGTCTCCCGTAGCTCAGAGAAGCCACTGAGATCTAGGCTGCCCTTGTCAGAAGCGTCCGCAACGTCGGCGACTCCATCTGTGGTAGTTTTGGTGTCCGCCTCGGACACCACTTTATCTGCAACGTCGCTAACTTTCTCTGCGACTTCAGAGACTTTTTCTGCAACGTCGGTGAGCATTGCTCCAGCAGTCTCGACAGCAGCGTTTATCAAAGAGGTCACAGCACTCACTTTGGTGTCCACCACAGATTGCAGCTCTGTTAGCTGATGGCTGCTCTCCTTGCTGACCTTCTCAAGGGTCTCCACCACTGTGCTCTCAATAGTCTCGACGGTGGTCGCCGTCTTTTCCTCCACTACCACCTTAGTGTCCTTGAGATCCAACAAATCAATCAACTCAACGCTTGCTGGTGCACTTTCTGCTTGGGTGATATGCTTTTCCACTTTCTCAATGGTTTCCTCGAGGGCTTCCAGTAGAGGGGAAGCCTCATCCACAGGGCTAGACGCTGTGTGCGCTGCAGCAGCAGCCTGGGAGAGTTCAGCGGGCTTAGATATTGCACTAGATCCCGAGGAAGTATCCAGCGGTGGCTTCGAGAAGTCGCCATCGGCTACATCTACGGGACTGGACAGGGTCGGTAGCTTTCCTTTGGGCTCGGCTGTGGTTTGGCTCAACTCAAGGCTTAAGTCAGCGATGGATTTTGGGCCCTCCTCGATCGGAGACGAAGCTGTTTCTAAAGACGACTCTGGGCGGGACGCTTCCTTTGAGGCAGCGGGGGACGACTTATCATCCTTAACGCTTCCGGTAAGCGATGCTGGTCGCGATGTCTCCTTTGATGGAGCGGCTGACTTGTCATCGCTCTTTATACTTTCTGGCTGAACGCTTTCGGCTACAGACTCGCGCCGGGAAGCCTCTGTTGCACTTTCAGGTTTGGGGCTTGCAATTGTGGCACCATCGACGGCTGAGTCTGGTCGTGAAGTTTCCTTTGAGACTGCCGTAGGAGGAGAAGCGCTTCTCTTTTTACTCCCAGCCAGGGACTCGCGACGTGATGCCTCCTTTGATTTGTCATCAGGTACGCTCTCAAGCTTTTCAGCATCGTCTTCGACGCTCTCCACAACGGATTCTGGTTGAGAGGTTTCCTTAGAGGAGGCCTCCTTTGCACTTGCCGGCTTACTAGTTTCTGCGATTGATTCGCGACGTGATGGCTCCCCTGACTTGGCTTCATCACTGCCTTCTTCTGCAGGAGATTCTGGCCTCTCTAAATCTTCACCAAAAGGGGACTTGTGGGCTTCATCAATAGGACTCGATACAGTCTTCTCTGTGCCAACTTGGGCAAGCTCAGCTGGCTGTGAAGGGGCAGACGGTTGTGTTGTGGCGCTAGTTGTTGCGGGAGGAAAATCTCCATGAGCAACGTCGACAGGACTAGAGAGCGTGGGGAGATCCCCCTTTAGGTCAATGATCAAGGGCAGCTTTATTTTTTCAGCTTGTTCGAATTGTGCGAAATCCTTTGGTGCCTCCTCAATTGGAGAAGACGCAGTTTCCGCCACTGAGTCCGGTCGAGATGTTTCCTTTGAAGGAACTTGAGACGGTTCCTTAGACTTGTCATCCTTCAAGCTCTCTGGTTTTGCTGAGTCTTCTTTTACACTTTCGGCAGCAGATTCTGACCGCGAGGGTTCCTTCGATGGTACGGGAGACTTACCATCCTTAGCACTCTCTTCTTTGACACTTTCTGCAGGAGAATCTGGTCGTGGTGACATCTGCTCCTCGACAGAAGGAAATTTCGGCGCTACATCAACAGGTGACGAGAGAGTTTCTGCCGTGGCTACTTTCGACTCTTCTGCTGGTTGAGTGGGACCAACTGTAGGTTTTGTTGAAGTGGCCGGAAGAACATGTGAGAAGTCGCCCTGGGCAACGTCCACGGGGCTAGAATCTGTAGGCAGCTTGCCTGCCGCTGCATCCGCATGCAGGCTAAGTGTTAGGTGAGCCTTTGTTATGAGTTCGCTCCCTGGAAGCTCCTTTGGCGCCTCTTCAATTGGCGAAGATGCAGTTTCCATAGGCGATACGGATGACTTCATGTCCTTTTCGTGGTCATCAGGAATACTTTCTGCAACAGATCCTGGCCTTGGTGAAGCTTCCTTAGAAGGAACAGCAGACTTTTCATCAGCTGTTTCTAAATTTTCAGTCACATCTTTGATACTTTCTGCCACTGATCCCGGTCGAGAGGGTTCTTTTGAGGCAAGTGCAGACTTCTCGTCCTTGGTGCTTCCTGATTTTACGCTTTCTGCGACTGACTCACGACGACTTTCTGGCTTCTCAGCTTCACCTTTGACGCTTTCTACTACGGAAGGTGGACGTGAGGGTTCCTTTGAGGCAACTTGAGACTTCTCGTCCTTGGCGCTTCCTGCTTTGACGCTCTCTGCGACCGATTCACGACGACTTTCTGGCTTCTCAGTTTCATCTTTGACGCTTTCCGCAACCGATTCGGGTCGAGAAACTTCTTTTGAGGAAACAGCAGACTTCTCGTATTTCGTGCTTTCTGCCTTTACGCTCTCTGCGACGGATTCACGACGGCTTTCTGGCTTCTCAGCTTCACCTTTGACGCTTTCTACTACGGAAGGTGGACGTGAGGGTTCCTTTGAGGCAACTTGAGACTTCTCGTCCTTGGCGCTTCCTGCTTTGATGCTCTCTGCGACCGATTCACGACGACTTTCTGGCTTCTCAGTTTCATCTTTGACGCTTTCCGCAACCGATTCGGGTCGAGAAACTTCTTTTGAGGAAACAGCAGACTTCTCGTATTTCGTGCTTTCTGCCTTTACGCTCTCTGCAACGGATTCACGACGGCTTTCTGGCTTCTCAGCTTCACCTTTGACGCTTTCTACTACGGAAGGTGGACGTGAGGGTTCCTTTGAGGCAACTTGAGACTTCTCGTCCTTGCTGCTTCCTGCTTTCACGCTCTCTGCAACTGATGCTCGACGGCTTTCTGGCTTCTCAGCTTCACCTTTCACGCTTTCCGCTACCGATTCTGGTCTTGAAGCTTCTTTTGATGCAAGTGGAGACTTCTCGTCCTTGGTGCTTCCTGCCTTTAAACTTTCTACAACTGAAGCTCGACGGCTTTCTGGCTGTTCGGCTTCATCTTTGACGCTTTCTGCTACGGAAGGTGGACGTGAGGGTTCCTTTGAGGCAAGTGGAGACTTCTCGTCCTTGGTGCCTCCTGTTGTTACGCTCTCTGCTACCGATTCACGACGACTCTTTGGCTTCTCTGTTTCACCTTTGATGCTTTCCACCACCGATTCCGGTCGAGAAACTTCTTTTGATGCAAGTGGAGACTTCTCGTCCTTGGTGCTTCCTGCCTTTAAACTTTCTACAACTGAAGCTCGACGACTTTCTGGCTGTTCGGCTTCATCTTTGACGCTTTCTGCTACGGAAGGTGGACGTGAGGGTTCCTTTGAGGCAAGTGCAGACTTCTCGTCCTTGGTGCTTCCTGATTTTACGCTTTCTGCGACCGACTCACGACGACTTTCTGGCTTCTCAGCTTCACCTTTGACGCTTTCTGCTACGGAAGGTGGACGTGAGGGTTCCTTTGAGGCAAGTGGAGACTTCTCGTCCTTGGTGCTTCCTGCTGTTACGCTCTCTGCGACGGATTCACGACGGCTTTCTGGCTTCTCAGCTTCACCTTTGACGCTTTCCGCTACCGATTCGGGTCGAGAAACTTCTTTTGAGGCAACAGCAGACTTCTCGTCTTTCGTGCTTTCTGCTTTTACGCTCTCTGCGACAGATTGACGACGACTTTCTGGCTTCTCAGCTTCATCTTTGACGCTCTCTGCCACAGAATCTGGTCTTGAAGCTTCCTTTGAGGAAACTGCAGACTTCTCGTCTTTGGTGCTTTCTGCTTTTATGCTCTCTGCGACGGATTCACGACGGCTTTCTGGCTTCTCAGCTTCACCTTTGACGCTCTCAGCCACAGATTCTGGTCTTGAAGCTTCCTTTGAGGCAACTGCAGACTTCTCGTCTTTGGTGCTTTCTGCTTTTACGCTCTCTGCGACCGATTCACGACGGCTTTCTGGCTTCTCTGCCTCATCTTTGACTTGCTCTGCGACGGATTCTGGTCGAGATGCCTCCTTTGAGGCAACTGCAGACTTCTCGTCTTTGGTGCTTTCTGATTTTACGTTCTCTGCGACGGATTCACGACGGCTTTCTGGCTTCTCAGCTTCACCTTTGACGCTTTCCGCTACCGATTCGGGTCGAGAAACTTCTTTTGAGGCAACAGCAGACTTCTCGTCTTTTGTGCTTTCTGCCTTTACGCTCTCTGCGACGGATTCACGACGGCTTTCTGGCTTCTCAGCTTCACCTTTGACGCTCTCAGCCACAGATTCTGGTCTTGAAGCTTCCTTTGATGCAACTGCAGACTTCTCGTCTTTGGTGCTTTCTGCTTTTACGCTCTCTGCGACCGATTCACGACGGCTTTCTGGCTTCTCGGCATCATCTTTGACGCTCTCTGCAACAGATTCTGGTCTTGAAGCTTCTGCTGAGGGAAGTGGAGACTTCTCGTCCTTGGCGCTTCCTGGCTTTACGCTCTCTGCGACCGATTCACGACGACTTTCTGGCTTCTCGGCATCATCTTTGACAGTCTCTGCAACAGATTCTGGTCGTGAAGCTTCCTTTGAGGCAAGTGGAGACTTCTCGTCCTTGGTGCTTCCTGCTTTTACGCTTTCTGCAACTGATGCTCGACGGCTTTCTGGCTTCTCAGCTTCGTCTTTGACGCTCTCCGCAACAGATTCTGGTCTTGAAGCTTCTTCTGAGGGAAGTGGAGACTTCTCGTCCTTGGCGCTTCCTGCCTTTACGCTCTCTGCGACCGATTCACGACGACGTTCTGGCTTCACTGCCTCATCTTTTGCCTGTTCTGCGACGGATTCGGGTCGAGATATCTCCTTTGAGGCAAGTGGAGACTTCTCGTCGTGGGCGCTTCCAGCCTTTACGCTTTCGGCAACTGAAGCTCGACGAATTTCTTGCTTCTCAGCTTCATCTTTGACGCTTTCCGCTACCGATTCTGGTCTTGAAGCTTCCTTTGAGGCAAGTGGAGACTTCTCGTCCTTGGTGCTTCCTGCTTTTACGCTCTCTGGGACCGATTCACGACGGCTTTCTGGCTTCTCGGCATCATCTTTGCCGCTCTCTGCAACAGATTCTGGTCGAGATGCTTCCTTTGAGGCAAGTGGAGACTTCTCGTCCTGGGCGCTTCCAGCTTTCACGCTCTCTGCTACTGATGCTCGACGGCTTTCTTGCTTCTCAGCTTCATCTTTGACGCTTTCCGCTACCGATTCTGGTCGAGATGCTTCGTTTGAGGCAAGTGGAGACTTCTCGTCCTTGGTGCTTCCTGCTTTTACGCTTTCTGCAACTGATGCTCGATGGCTTTCTTGCTTCTCAGCTTCATCTTTGACGCTTTCCGCTACCGATTCTGGTCTTGAAGCTTCCTTTGAGGCAAGTGGAGACTTCTCGTCCTTGGTGCTTCCTGCTTTTACGCTCTCTGCGACGGATTCACGACGACTTTCTGGCTTCTCAGCTTCATCTTTGACGCTCTCTGCGACAGATTCTGGTCGAAATGCTTCCTTTGAGGCAGGTGGAGACTTCTCATCCTTTGCGCTTCCGGCTTTGACGCTTTCTGAGACCGAATCACGACGACTTTCTGGCTTCTCAGCTTTATCTTTAACGCTCTCTGCGACAGATTCTGGTCGAGATGCTTCCTTTGAGGCAAGTGGAGACTTCTCGTCCTGGGCGCTTCCAGCCTTTACGCTATCGGCAACTGAAGCTCGACGACTTTCTGGCTTCTCAGCTTGATCTTTGACGCTTTCCGCTACCGATTCTGGTCGAGATGCTTCCTTTGAGGCAAGTGGAGACTTCTCGTCCCTGGTGCTTCCTGCTTTTACGCTCTCTGCAACTGATGCTCGACGGCTTTCTGCCTTCTCAGCTTCATCTTTGACGCTTTCCGCCACCGATTCTGGTCGAGATGCTTCCTTTGAGGCAAGTGGAGACTTCTCGTCCTTGGTGCTTCCTGCTTTGACGCTCTCTGCGACGGATTCGCGGCGACTTTCTGGCTTCTCAGCTTCATCTTTGACGCTCTCTGCAACAGATGCTGGCCTTGAAGCTTCTTTTGAGGGAAGTTGAGACTTCTCATCCTTTGCGCTTCCGGCTTTGACGCTTTCTGAGACCGAATCACGACGACTTTCTGGCTTCTCAGCTTTATCTTTAACGCTCTCTGCGACAGATTCTGGTCGAGATGCTTCCTTTGAGGCAATTGGAGACTTCTCGTCCTGGGTGCTTCCTGCTTTCACGCTCTCTGCGACAGATTGACGACGACTTTCTGGCTTCTCAGCTTCATCTTTGACGCTCTCTGCCACAGATTCTGGTCTTGAAGCTTCCTTTGAGGCAACTGCAGACTTCTCGTCTTTCGTGCTTTTTGCTTTTACGCTCTCTGCGACCGATTCACGACGGCTTGCTGGCTTCTCAGCTTCATCTTTGACGCTCTCTGCCACAGATTCTGGTCGAGATGCTTCCTTTGAGGCAAGTGGAGACTTCTCGTCCTTGGTGCTTCCTGCTTTTACGCTTTCTGCAACTGATGCTCGACGGCTTTCTGGCTTCTCAGCTTCATCTTTGACGCTCTCTGCCACAGATTCTGGTCTTGAAGCTTCCTTTGAGGTAACTGCAGACTTCTCGTCTTTCGTGCTTTCTGCTTTTACGCTCTCTGCGACAGATTCACGACGACTTTCTTGCTTTTCAGCTTCACTTTTGACGCTTTCCGCTACCGATTCAGGTCGAGAAGCTTCTTTTGATGTAACTGCAGACTTCTCGTCCTTGGTGCTTCCTGCTTTCACGCTCTCTGCAACTGATGCTCGACGGCTTTCTGGCTTCTCAGCTTCATCTTTGACGCTTTCCGCTACCGATTCTGGTCGAGATGCTTCCTTTGAGGCAAGTGGAGACTTCTCGTCCTTGGTGCTTCCTGCTTTCACGCTCTCTGCGACGGATTCACGACGACTTTCTGGCTTCTCAGCTTCATCTTTGACGCTCTCTGCGACAGATTCTGGTCGAGATGCTTCCTTTGATGCAAGTGGAGACTTCTCGTCCTTGGTGCTTCCTACTTTTACGCTCTCTGCGACGGATTCACGACGACTTTCTGGCTTCTCAGCTTCATCTTTGACGCTATCTGCCACAGATTCTGCTCTTGAAGCTTCTTTTGATGCAAGTGGAGACTTCTCGCCCTTGGTGCTGCCTGCCTTTAAACTTTCTACAACTGAAGCTCGACGACTTTCTGGCTGTTCGGTTTCATCTTTGACGCTTTCTGCTACGGAAGGTGGACTTGAGGGTTCCTTTGAGGCAAGTGGAGACTTCTCGTCCTTGGTGCTTCCTGCTTTTACGCTTTCTGCAACTGATGCTCGGCGGCTTTCTTGCTTCTCAGCTTCATCTTTGACGCTCTCTGCCACAGATTCTGGTCTTGAAGCTTCTTTTGAGGCAAGTGGAGACTTTTCGTCCTTGGTGCTTCCTGCTTTTACGCTTTCTGCTACCGATTCTCGACGGCTTTCGAGATTTTTAGCTTCTTCTTTGATAGTGCCTGCCGCAGATACAGCGCGAGAGGCTTCGATAGAGGTAATTGGAGATGTTTCATCCGCGACGCTCTCCCTTCGCGATGCTTCTTGTGTTTCCTCTGTGGAAGGTGTCGGTGCCACTTGCTGCTTATCGAGCTTCACTTCAACTTCAACGGCTTCCTCAATGGTGGCAGGACTCTCCATTGATACGGTGTCCTCGCGATCTTTGGCCTTTGCTGATGGTGCGATTGCTGGCCCAGTCAAATGAGCGGGGAGCTCGTCTTCGGATGTAATGTCACTGGTCTCCTTCTCTTCGGGTGTGCTCGCTGACTTCTTTGCCTCTTTCTCTGTGATAACTGCTGCCTCGATCTTTGTTTCGAGCTCTTGGACCTGCTGGACCACCTGTTTCTGGATCACCTCCTCCACTGTCTCTTCCACTGCGGCTGCTGTTGGGGTTGCGGCCTTGGCTGGTTCCACGGGAGCCACTGGAGCTTCTTTGGCTTGCTGAACATCTTCAGCTTCGACCTCAGTTTCCTTTTCGTCGTCGGTTTCCTTCTCTTCCTTGGCGGACTCCTCCTTGTGCGAAATGCTTTTGGCACCTAAGTCCTGACTGTCTTTTTCGTACAGGCCCAAGTCGGCCTCCTCATGGACAGGAAGGTCGGCAACCTCGTCGGGAGTCTTAATCACGTCCCTCATTAGGTTCTGCTGCGCCTCGAAGGTCATTTTCATGGGCAGGACTCGATCTCCGGACTCAGGAAGCTCGGCAGCCTGGACCGTGGTTTTCACATCCTTAGGCGCCACAGCGGCCGCGATAGCAGCTTCAGCGTCAGCTGTGGCCGAAGCTGCATCGGGCAGGATTACTCTGGCCACAACGACTGATTCGACTTCTTTGGTTTCCTCCTTCACGTACTTCTCCTCGATGACCAGGTCCTCCTTGATCTGGTCCAGCGGAATGCGCTCGTCCTCTGGCAGGGTGGGGGCTGTGGTGGCGCCCGACTCGATGGTGGCGGAGAACTTCTCCTCTGGAAGACTTTCCTGTAGATTAATGGGCAGCGCCTCGGGTGCCTCTAAGGGCTCGTCCTTGGTGTCCGATGTCTTTTTGCTGATCTTCTCCTCGGGCGTGGGCGAGGACAGCTCCTCCTCGGGCTTGGCCAGCTGCTCTTCGGTACGCGACTTGACAATGTCCTTGGCCGAGGCGATAATCTCCTGCAGCTCGGCCTTAATCTCACCCTCTGCAGTAAGATCCTCGTGTCTGGCTGATGCGGCTGCAGCAGATGCGCCGCTGCCTTCCAGACGGGCCTTGCGCTCGGCGGCTTCCACCTTCGCAATGGCGGCCTCGATCTCCTCCTCTGCGCTCTTCTTGCGCTTCTTTTCCGACTCTTGGGAGTCGCGCTGGTGTTTCTGGATCTCCTCCTCCTTGGTGATGCTGCTCTCCTGCTCGATGATCGAGTCCTCAGTGTACTGCTCGACCTCCTCCTTCTCGATAATAAGGTACTCCTCCTCCTCCTCGGCCTCAGTGGTGCTGTCCTGTTTGGCCATCTCCCGCAGCTCGGCCTTGATCAGCTGCTGGCGCTTCATCTCGTCCCGGCTGAACACCGCCTCGATCTCGCGCACCACCTCCTGCTCCTCCTTGAGGTCGTCCAGCTCGCGCTGCTTCTCCGCATCGAGCTCCTGGGAGGCGGTCAGATCCTGCAGCTTCTTGGCAGCTGTCGCATCGTCGGCCGATGGCGTCGACACCAGGCTCGAGTCCGTGGTGCCGCCCTTGTCCAGACGCGCCTTCTTGAGGTCCGCTGCCTTCGGCTTGGCCTGCTTGATGGGACTACCTGGTGCTGGTGCCCGCTTGGAGGGAGACACCCCTCGGGGTCGCCTCGAGATGGGCTTCCGCTGCGCCGCTGTCTGCGTCGTCGTCTTGGACTCTGCTTGGCTTTGCTGAATCTTTCTCTCAGTGGTTGCCGTGGTTGCGGTGGTGCTGCTGCTGCTTGTGGCACGCCGCGTGCTGGCACTGGTGGTCGTCTGACGTCCTGCGGCCGCCGCCGCTGCCTGCTGCTTGGACTCCAGCACCTTGCGGTTGTTGGCCTCCTTGGCGCTCTTGGCCGGGGTGCTGCTGGGACTGGACTTGGTGGCCGGACGGGACATTGCTTTGTACTTTCCGTCACGCGAGGCATTCGCACGGTACGCGGGCGTGGCCGTCGGCGAACTCTTCTTCTCCTCGCGCTTCACCAGCTTACGGTCCATGGACTTGGGCGGCTTCGTGTCGATCCTGGAGCGCACCACGGGCTTTACTTCGGCCCGTGGCTTGTCCAGCTTTCCCTTGGCTGCCTTTCCTGCTGCTTGCTTGCTGGTGGATGTGGCATCCGCAGGGGTTGCCGTTTCCACTGCAACGGCATCGACGGCATCCTTGGACGGGGCTGATGCTGGTGCCTCCTCTTTCTTCTCCTCATCCTTGTTGTCCTGCTCGGGTTTCTCCTGCTCTCCAGCCTCCGGTTCAGGCTCAGCATCGGCCTCAGCCTCCGTCTCCACTGGCTCGGACTCTGCAGGCGCTGCCTCATCCCCAGTGTCTGCCCCTGGTTCCGCCTCCGGTTCCACATCCGTGTCCATGGAGTCTGCCTTGGTGCGGACTATCGCGGCAGCAGCAGTGGCAGAAGCAGCCGCCGCGGCAGCTGCAGCTGCTGCCTTGGCAGCCTCCTCCTTGGCCTTGTTGTCCTGCTGCTGGTGATGCTGGACGGCAACGGCGGCGCTGGCAACGGGTCCAAACTTGGAGATGGGCTTGTAGCTGGCGCTGGGCGGAGCGGGCGTCGCCTCAATAGCAGACTTGAGGCTCTTGCGGGTGCTGGCGACCGTTTGGATGGCCGGAGCAATGGACTTGGCCGTGCACGTCGAGTGCTTCATGAACTCCAGATGTTTAAGCTTCTCGAGACCCTCCTGGATCTTGAAGTCAGGCGTACTGCCGGGGAACAGAATGCGGGTGATGGTGTCGTCCGGATTGGCGGGCTGCCACACGAGTAGTGCACAAATGGAGACGAGATTCTGCAGCGGGAAGTTAAAGTCCTTGGAGTCGCGGGCGGCGAACAAACGCTGATCGCCGGCATTCCACTTTTGCATAAACTCCTTCACCTCCTTGGAGTCGCGGGCCGGACTGATCACGTACATGTCCAGGGTGCCGTGGCCCACCTTGTGGTACAGATTAATCGGCTCCTGGTTGCGGTAGCAGCTCTGCGGCTTCAGATCCAGAGCCTTCAGGTCACTCACGATGCCATGGCCCCGCTCGAACAGATCGATCAGCAGCGGATTGCGATCCTTATCACCATCGGGACTGGGCAGTCCCTTGCGGTCAGGTACATTGCCGAAAAAGTGCCCAATCTGGGGGTAGACATGCGAGTCCCGCTTCCGAGAGACCACCGCCCCAAGCCCCTGCACATTGCTGTTGTTCAGGCGCGTCATCAGCACAGCGTCCAGTCGATCGAGATGGCGGGCAAAGTCCCAAAAGCATGCCTTACGATTGAAGCCGCCATCGACTGCAAGGGATGGACAAAGACAAGACATTTTGTTGCATATGGATAAGTATCCCCAGAGTAGTGTTAGAGATGCGTTACTTGGCTGACTACTCACCCAGCATATTAAAGCCATTGATACCAAAGAGAGCCGCATCGCCCTGCCCGCCGGGGAAGACGTAGAGCGTGGGATGCGTAAAGCGAATGTTGCCCACCACATCTGAGGTCTCGAGCAGCTCACGCAGCGATGTGGGCATCACCATGGGCGCTAGGTAGTCTGTGGGATGGTAAGCCAGCAATTAGGGTATCGGGGAAACTGCAAAGAACGTCGACGCCTGAACTCACCCAGGAAGCCATTGATGCATTCACTGCTGGTGTCCAGAACATCCACGGGATTGATACGGATTTTGCACTGACGCGCAAAGGATTTATCCGGTAGCGTGTGCCACAGACCCGCATCCGCGCAATGGATGTTCATGGTGATGGTGTCCGCGTAGGCGCGTATTACCCTTTGTACGTCGTGCTCCTGAAACGCCTCCGCAAAGTCGGCCACCGAAAAGGTTCCATCCTGTAATAAAGGAAACCATTAAACGTAAGCTTCCCAGCCATAATCCACTTCTACCACAGTAAAGACCCACCTGCAGTATCCAGGAACCATTGCCGCTGAAGGTGTAGCCGGCATGGATGATGTGCCGATGCCGGGTGAAGCTGCTGAGCAGATTTCGCATGCACTGGATCAACGTGTTGTACTGCGGATGGATGAGCACCTCTGTTACCAGATTCTCGCTGGCATACTGTATAAGACGTTCACCTGTGGATTGTCAATGAATGGAACGCTTTTCTTTAGAAGAGAGAATATTTCGTAGCCCCAAAGCCACACTCCCCCTTTGGCGTGACCTCGTTCCGTAGCCCCCAGACGCTCCACCCACAGACTTAAATGAATCTATGACCAAACAGGGGACGGGCTGTGACAGACGCTTTAGTGGCTACGGACACGGACTTGGACTCGAGCACGCACACAAATTCAAGTGGATTTCAATTGTGGGGCGATGTTGGGAGTCCTCGAGTCTACGCCCGCTCACGTCCTGTCGCACGGCGATGCTTGGGAATTACTTAATAAATCTTTAATTTAAATGCTTTAATTAAGTGTGCGCTCGGTGGTCGGTTTCGCTGCTTCAGGTGCGACCTTGCTGGCGACCTTGTTTGGCATCCACTCTGGGATCATAATGATGTTGCACATGTTGACGTTGGTGTTTTTTTTTTGTGTTCAGAGTTCTGGCCACCCAAAATGGTTTTGTGGGGCACGGTATGCGTATACCATGCATACGTAAATAATTTACGCATTTTCCGCACTAAATAGTCGTTGACAAAGAGCCAACAGGCAGAGAAGAGAAGAGGCAGAAAGGCAGAGTGGCGGATAAGGCAGAGAGCGCGTGTAGTGGCAGGGTCAGCTTTTATATGAAAGTGTGTGTGTGTGGCAGTGGGCAGAGCAAGCGGTCAAATGTGCTCACGTACGCGTAAAAAATACAAGAAGAGCCCTAACGGGGGTGCACTTCCTATGGCTTCCTACCATCCATCCACCATACCCTCTTCCGCTCTGTCTCTGACAGTGTGCGTCTGTTTGGTGCGTGTTTGTGTGTATCCCTTGTGCTTTTTATAAATGATAATCTTTCCGGGCGCCCGACCTGCGTGTGCGATGGCTTATATATTTATCGCATGGAGCACACGGAATGTTTTTGTGCATGACACCCCGTTCCATGGCACTGCCACCCATGGTAGGCCAGGACCTGTGCGTATACGCAATTCCCATGAATTTAGGTTGCCCCCTGCAATACGCTCCGCCCTGTTCGTGTGGTCTGTCACTTGCACACTCGCATAATCGTAAGAATGTTTAGTTTACAACTAGGCTGTAGGACACCCAAAGGACATGCCCTGCCCTGGCATTAGCATCTTGCTGGGCCGCACCTCCCCTCCATTCTCCCCCATCGATATCCCTGAAGATATCCCAGCAAATGGAATGCCAATCGTGCTGCAGATTGCAATAAACTTCAATCTAAAAACGAATGCCAGTCCGATGGAGGATTCTTACGCCCTTATTCACAGGACAACATGGGAACATGTCGGAGGAAGAGACTTCCCCCCAAATAATATTGTAAATGACACTCGAAAGCTGAGGTTGGAATTTAGATTGCGATGAATGAAGGGGCAGGTGACACCCCCAAGGCTGGCTCCTCGCTCAAATCAGTGGACGGACTTTAAGACCACTCGGAAGAGTCGAAATCAAAAAGTTAGTGCCACACAAACACAATGAAAAGTTGCATCAAAGTGCTTAAAGCAAAGACCCCCCACAGCGCACAGGACTCGCTCAGTGCGCCACTTGACAAGTCATAAAGGGAGGGAAGGGAAAGTTGCAGAATCTGCTCCTCGGGGATTGGGGAGGCTGCAGGGCCAGTGCATGCTCCTGCCCCAGACCTAACCAAAGTGGCAACATGGCGCCAGATTAACCGTTAATAGTTGCTCTCCGCTACAGCCAGCCAGTGTTGCCGCAACTTTTGAAACAAAACAAAAAAAAAAACGCGAAACGCGAAACGAGAAGCGAGAAAAAACGCAAAACAGTTTCCAAAACAGGCGGCGGGCGGAAACTTTTTGTGTTTTTTATGATTTTGTAGATATATTTTTTGATTTTTATTTTCTCTTTTTTTTATTTGACTGCAAAGTAATTACAGTAACGGGCGCCGGTCAGCCTCTCTGCGCTCTTCGCCACCCAATCCCCACTCCCCACTGCCCCTTCTGTGCCTCCTTTGCTCCCTCTGCCAGCCCAAGGGCCAGGAAAAAGTTTCCTGTCAAGCCAACGCGCACGTGTAAAAAAAAAGTTTCGAAATGACCTTTCGCACACACAAAAAACCCCCCGAGAACCTCGGCACCCACCCACCACCAATCCCTTATTTTCCTGCTTTCCCGTTGCCACACAAATTTACTGCGAAAAGGGCATAAAAAATGCTCAAAATTAAATAAAAGCGGCAGGCGAGCTGTCAAAACCGGATATCAGATGAGTGGCAGATCTTTTTGGAGCCATGCCACAAGATTTGAGAAAAGCTTCACAAAAATAAGCCAAAGAGGTTTAGAAAATCTCCGTTGCAGAAGGCTTTAGATATGTGGGCTCAAGAGAGTTCGACAAGGAGAGAGCTAAAGAAACATAATCGTTATATTTTTACTCCAAAATTCCATCTTTGGAGCTGACTATAAAACTGATTTAAGACAGTCTTGGTTGAGGACATTTTCATTTATTAACTTAAATATGCAGGGAGAATCTTTGAGGTTTCGTTGAGAAACCCTCGTGCCCAATGTAGCCACATGACCGTCGCACAAGCGAATAAACGATCTACGCTGGTTCCGCCGAATCTTTCAACTATTGCTGTTCCGAGCGGACCGTAATACTAAAGATTATTTAGTAAAACGTTTCCTTCGTGTAAGGCCAAGAACCCAGTGGAAATGATGTTCGCAAACAGAGCCAGATCCTTCAGCTTGTCTCCGTGCCTGGGAGTCGTAGCCCAACAGAACGTAAATGAGTGGCACGAGGCACAGGCAATGGACCATTGCCTCGACCGTTGGCCATTGTATGGCCATTCATCGGGCACTAAAGCCAAACCACTCAGAAGGCTCAAAATACCTTGAATAACCATAGCCATTCTCCGTTGGATCCAGCGTTCGCATCGCACATATGCAGGAAGAGACCAGCAACAGATTTGTGAAAACAGACATTATTTTGGTTATTTATTTTAAATTTACTATGGCGTAAAATGTTGTATGTTCTCGACAGAACATTGTTTTGTAGTGATTGACTCAGAGTTTGATAGAGTAAAACTCTGGCTAAGCCCTGCTAGTGCAGCCTCTAGAAAAGGCGATTGATGGGTTCCTCCTCCATGCCTAAAGCATAATTTTTGTCTCTATGTGCAATGCATCAAATGGGAGATGGCCTACTAATGGCCATTTACCACTAATCCCTGGGAAATACGATGATATGATGATTTTTTAATTAGCGGTTACAAACCGCTGCTGAGGACATGCCGCCCGACACGTGGCATGAACATTTATTATTGACCCGATGCCAATGTGCCATGGGGAGCATCATTAATCAGTCGGGCAGCCGCCTGGGCAACATTTAATATGCCGGAATTATCGAAGGCAGGGACTGGCATGATGGCTGGATGGATGCCTGCAATGCATTGCAATGGATTGGCTTGGTGTTGGCTGAACACGACCGACGATAACATGTTGTAAACGTCTAGCGGTATGTTTATTCAGGCATTCTACACTAACCTTTTCTCTTTCGCTTCTTTGCATAATTAAAAGGATGGCAAAGAGTCTCCCGCTCGCCCGCAAATGACAGCAGTTCTTGTCCTTGTTCTGTTTCTCTGTTTTGTTTTGTTGTGTGCTGTCCATGTGGCTTTATATTAATTGATGCCCTGTCACCGTGACACGTGTTGGGTGGTAGCCTTAGGTGGGTTTTGGGCAAACACTTGTAATTTTGTATTGCTGCTGCTTGTTCCGCTTATGCTTCTTGTCAGGCACATCATCATAGTTTTATTTGCCTATCGCTTGCTCCTCTCCCCAACCCCCCATCCGCACTGGAGTAGTTCCTACTTCTCCTGCTGCTGCACGTATCACTTCTCTCACATGCAAATCATGTCCATCCATCTATTCCACCAGTCTGTACTGTGCTGTGCGTGTCTGTCTCCTATTCTCTCAATTCCTATCTCTTTTTCTCTTTCTCTTTCTCTTTCCCTTTCGCTTAGTCAGTTTGTCAGTTTGTCTGTCTGTTTCCTATTTGCCTAACTTTTCAGTCGGTGGATATGGAAATGGAGGCGTTCTTTCTCTCTTTCTGACTTGAATTATGCATGAGACACACACAGACACACCCACACATAGACATTGTCAATACGGCCTTGTAGGTGTGTGCCCCTCACTTGCTGCTACTTTCTCCTCCAAGGCACGGCATGGACCCTGTCTATCTATCAATTTTGCATACGCTCTATCTCAAGAATTTGTATGAGTTTTGAGGCTATGTAGGGTCGTGATACGACTCTTTGGCCCCTCTCTGCCTTCTCCATTGTGGCACACTTGTGCCCCTGCACTTCATCGTATACATCCTCTACATCCTTTTCAATGCTTATGTGGGTTTCGGCTTAGGGATGAGAGAGAGAGATAAGAATGTGTCCAAATCCCTGATGATCCGTAGGCAGAGCGGAGAAGTGGATGGAACGCACTTGGAACAGCAAATTGGGGGAAACATGAGTGATGTGTGGCAGTAGAAAGAGAACAGCAAAAGGAACAGAAGGTACTGCAGCGATAGCAGAGAAAGCCGAAGACAGTGGGAAGTAGTAAATGGAGAGTGGAAAATCGAAAGTTGAGAAGCGAAACGAGTAAAGTAAAGTAGAGCGAATTGGGGAGAATTCAGAGCCTATCAAGAGGAAGGTAGAAACGAGTATCGCTCCCTCAAAACAGTAGCGAGCGCTTTGAGACAACGGCAGCTTAAGTCGAACTGGTAAACTGGCACAACCCAGCCATGCGCTGAAGGCTGTCCATCTGCCCAACTATATTTATAGCGAAGTAAAAGGAAGTTCCAGTAAAGTAAACTTTTGAGCAAGCATCAAGCGTCGACCTCCCAATGGAACCTTAGCGAGTGGCGAGTGGCGAGTGGCGAGTGCAAAAAGCGAACAACGAGAAGTGGAAAACTTTCACGAAATCAATCACTCGAGCAGCGGCTACGTTCGGCTCTTGTTTCTGGTCAAGGACTCAGCGTGAAAACCCATTGAAGGGTCACCCATGGGAGCGTTTGCTTGATGAGGAACACTCTTAGAGCAGAGCGTACCAGGTGCACAGTTTCAAAGTTGCTGTCCGTCCCTCAAGACAACTTAACTAAACTGTGCATCAAACTCAATTTTTTAGCAGAGACATGGGTGGGACTAGGTGGGAGACTGAAGGAGAGCTATAAAGCATGAATTATGCGCTTGTTAACGAATGTTTGTAATTGCTGGAAAAGTTTCCATCCACTTCTACCCTGTCGCCTCTTTGCCTTCTAAGTACACGAGTATCTCCTTTGGCAGTTGTTCCGACAAGTGCCGCTTCCCCCACCTGCTGCTTCTGCTCCTGCTCCTGCTCTTTCACCGCACAAAGGCAGCTGGCAGCTGGCAGCACGCACGACGGTGGACACATCGTGGACCAGAGAGCTCCCAGTGCCCTGGGAGCACTGCAGGACGAAGCACAAAGCGCTCGCTGAAGCGAATGCATTCTGTGCATTCTCAATCGCGCCTCAAGAGCCTTCGCCCGTCGGCCTTCAGGATCTCTCTGCCACTGGCGTGGCTTTTGCTTTTGCTTTTGCCTTTGGCTGGGACTCTGCTTATGTCCATAGTTATGCCTGCTGCGGCATGTGGCACTAAAGCTGTGTGGCTGTGCGGCAGCATCATTATTGGGTTTGGACCATGCTGCCGCGGTGCTCCAAGGCGGGCGCCACTTGAGAATTTTGTTTGAGTAGTTTCGAAACGAAATGCAATTGCAAATGCAAATGGAACAAAAAATGCGAAAAACTGCAGGCGCTGCCAACTTTTTCCCTGCCATTGTCCGCGGCCGCTGAATGGGAGCGCATTGAGCGCAGGTGTTGCACTTAGCGTGTCCTTCAAGGACAACGGCTGAACGTCAGAGCAACACCACAACAACACGCCTTGTCAGTGCCGTCAGTATTTGCGGTTTCTGTACTTTATTTTTAGGTATTTCAACGCAAAGCAGGCTGCTACCTTTCGGGAAGAGCTGCCAGGGACACAAAGTGTGTGCAGAATTAAAGATAGAAACACAAAATGTGACAGGGAATTGCATGCATCTTATTATCGATAGTTGTGCATAGAATCAAGCTATAAACAAGCTCCTTGTCCTAATGATAACACACCAATGAGATGCCATACAAACAGGCGGATGAATCTATTACGCAGAAGAGCCAATCAAAAGATGATTCGAATCTCCGTCAATCTCTGCGTCAGCTTTCGAGTCGCTGTCTCGGCAATCATCTCCAAAGCCAGGACTCAACGAAGTGCACAAACAACAAACAGCGCGCCACAAAAGCAAACACAGGAGCAAAGACAGCAAGGAACGGAGCGTGAAAAGAAGGGACGAGGAGGAGGGGGAATGCACGGGAAGCCACTTGAATGCATTTCAACCACGTTTTAGACTAATCCACAAAGACAACAGCAGCAGCGACCAAGAGAGCCAGCCAGGCAGCCCGTGCCGCCCGCAATCCAAGCCCCAATCCCAGCGTTGGCTTCAGTTCCCTGCCTCATTGTTCCATTCTGCCTCTGTCGATAATGATGTTGATGATGATGATGATGATGATGATAATGCTGCTGCTGTTGTTGTTGCCAGGCGTTCTTGCACTTTGGGGCAAATGAAAATGCAGCCCCAGCCTCCCGGTGTGGGCATGGATTTATCACAAAAGCCTGAACGACAAAACAACAAAACAACAAAAGCATAAGAGCATTAAAGCGTTGAGCTTTCGTTGGCTTTTGTGCATTCAATTGTTGAGGCTCCCCCTTCAACATCCCAGCCCCCATCCCCCTGCACGTTATGGCTTATGAATGCCTGCTGCCTGCTGCCTGCTGCTGTTTGCAGAGACAATTGTCATAATAATTCGTTAGGATAACTTTGTAATTTGCCACAGCAGATTCTGCTGCTGCTGCTGCTGCTGATGAACTTTCGATGAAGTGAAGGGCTTACTGTGGATCCTTCCATCTGATTGGTGGCACCCTTCAAGGACTGCAACATGCATTTGAGGAGACAACAGAAAGACTTACCGTGACGTGCCTCCTCTCCCTCGGGCGCATGTTGTGTTATCGTATTGAGTTCCTCCTCCAAATCGACGTGGCAATCGGATACGTCCCAGGAGAGGAATCCTGCAAGAGACACAACAAAAATAAAGTCAGATATTCAGTTGGAAGGTAAATATAAATATCTGTGACATTTGTAGGATCAAACGGATGGTAAAATGCATTTCTGATTGTGGATGTGGCAAAAGGAAAATGCATTTGTTTTATTGGATTTTGATTTGGAATATGGAAAGGGAAAGGGAATGTCTGTAAATGTAGTTATGTTGACTGACTAGAAATACGAATGGCTGAGACAAGGCTAAAAGGTCATCAAGGGCAGCCCACTCATCCATCACTCGCGTGTGGGGGAGCCCTTGTGGCGAGACCCTTACATTAGTTTCTGCATTAAATTTGTGTAATAATTATGCGCAGTCTCTGCCAATAGTAGTAGTTGGCTCTCTGTTGGTTTTGATAAATGAGCATCCAGGGGCAAACAGAGAGAGAGAGAGCGAGCGAGCGAAAGCGAGGTCGCATTACGCATACGCCACGATGGACATGCACCCCGCACCCTGGACGCCTTTTCATATTTGCCTAGACTGTGCCCTCTGCCCTGTGCCCACTCCTGCTACGAGTCCCCATCCAGTTGTGTATTATGTCATTTGGTCAGCAAATTAAGTCAGCAAGGGCGACCCCACCTGCTCCTACAGAGTGCTCTCTCTCCTCCTCTTCCCTCATCACAGACTTTCGGCGTGACTATTTGCAAAGACGGAGTAAAATAACTAGATTGGAGTGAGTGATTGCTGTTAAGCTTTAAAGCTTTTGATACTCTGGCAAATCCATCATTGCCCAACCAATACTCTTCCATAAAAATAAAGAATCTGAGTTGGGATTCTTTGAGAATCATTTTTCTGTCAGGGTGTAGGTCATCAGCAGAGCCCAATGCATTGGTGACTCAAAGTGACTCCAGGCTGGACAGCCTCCACCCAGGGTCCTGGTGGACTTAATAATCCTTATGTCTCAGCTGGACCGGCATAGATACAAATTCAAACTGCTTTCTGGGCCATTAATCACCTGCCTGCAGCCGCACCACCTGCACCTGGGCCATTAGCATGCCGCTTCTTTGCGTTTTTCCCATAGTTTTTCCTCCTGTTTGCTGAAAGTTTTTCAATTGTTTGGATGCAAAGCGTCAGAAGGCAGCTGGGCAGGTAAGTAAATCGAATCACCCTTAGGAGCCTGCCGCCTTGCTCCTTTTTGAAGTTACGGTTACAGCCGACAGATTGTAAATTATCTCGTAGGCCGCTTGCAAAAATTAATGAACAAGACGGGCTCAGGCGCTCCTCCCTCGGCTCCCATGAATGATCCCATGAATAACTTATTCAAAACGAGACCTTAATGAGTGCTCAACTTTCATTTTTATGCTGCCAAGTCCAACAGATGGAAATGAAGAGGCACATACGAAAAGGAAGGGTGTGGCAGCTGCCAGACGGTGTGTGGCATGTGGCAGAGTTCTTGCAATATCATTGAATGGCAAATGATCCTTGGCGCCTGGCTTGCTCCCTCGCCCTCCCCCGACTCGGTGCAGCTCGTCCTGCGACATTCTTTTGTGTAGCCAAAAAAAAAAGCGCCACCTCTTTCCCTTCACTCCTGCCCATCCCTCTCTCTCTCTCTCTCTCTCCTTCTATCTTTGCGGCACAAATGGCTGGCAACAGCAGCAACAAAAGCCGACGGCAGCAGGAACGAGAAAGAGAAGCGAACTTCAAGGCATAAAAATGTAAAATCTTAACACTTTTTTTTTTACAGCCAACGCCAGCCACACAGAGTACAGGATCAGGCAGAGGCAGAGGCAGGGCATTGTAATGAAGCTGCAAAGAGAAAGGAAAAGGATAGAGGGAAAGGAAAGGAAAGGAAAGGAAAGGCGCCAGCATAAAGGAGGAGCCAACAATGTGAGGACGCTGAGGCAGCAGAGGCACACGGGGCCAGACGGCAGTGAAAAGCGCCTACAGCGATTGCACAAAAATAATGAGGAAGCGCGCCCAGGATATATATATATATATATATATGTGTGTATGTGTGTTTGAGAGGAAGTGCCTCGCTCAGTCACTCCCTGCATCTACCTCTCGCACTCTTGAGCAATCATCGAGCGAATGAAGCCACTCAGACGCTGCCTGGATGGATGGGCCGGCAGGCTCTCCCTGTGTGTGCTACAGAATCTGAGTCACTCCCCCTCTGAGCTGCTGTTGTTGGTGCTCTTTCATTTAATATTTATGCGTTGATATCTGTGAGTGAGACTTCAATTTGCTTGGTGCCACATCCAGTGTGTTCCAGTCGCTGCTTTATTTATTTATATTTAATTTCAGAGCTCAGCAGAACAGAATCCGCTTTAAGCCCCAAGAGCAGCTCGGTTCGCACTTGAAATTCCCTAAAACGACATCCGTTTGGGGCTCCAAGCTGTATCTTTCGATACTCAAACATAAATAGCCTCAATCCATTGATTCGAATCCGGCACTGAGTGGAGACTCTACCCTTTGGTAGCCTTGGCATTCAGTGGCTTCTGCAACATGGCATTTATGGCCGCTGATTTCAGATAATTTCCCTCCTGCTTTGTATCTGCCTGCGGCAGTGGCACTGGCACTGGCACTGACACTGGCACAGTGCTGCAGGCATATATCCTGCCACATTGCACTCCTCCACATTCGATTGACAGTCCCGACAGCGCAGGTATCGAATGCAAAACGTGACAGAGAGTGAGGGAGAGAAGAAGGCATAGAAATTAGACACCTGTTCAGGCGTGGACGTGGACAACTGCTGTGTGCCTGTAGCTATTTGTGTGTGTGTGTGTGTGGATGTGGCATGCAATGACATTGCATCTATCTGATGCCGCTTTCCGTTTTTCAAACGTAATGATGCCTCGCCCTGTGACAGACACTCTTTGCCGCTTGCCACTCGATTGTTTGCACAAAATAGTTGCATAATTTTGTGCGGCGCGCCCACTAAAAGCCACTCGAGAGTCATCGCGTGGAAGCATGGCAGCAATGCAGCAAGGCAGCAAGGGTCTGGGTCTTTCGTTCGTGTTGATTTTGATGTAGCTAAAAAGCCACTTGTCGTTTTTGTTGTTGCAACGACCCTTGAAGCAGCGACCGAGCTCTGTGCGCACTGCGGCGGAGAAGGAGAAGGAAAAGCGCGTTGGAAAAAGTTTGCACAGCCAAATGAATGATGCCGCCTCCATCTTTTCAGGCTCTTATCTGCGCTCACTCACTATCTTCCCCTCTCTGTCTCTCTCTCTTGTCATAGCTGAGAGGCTGGAGTGCAGCAAAAAGGGGCTAAATGTTTGGAAATGCATAAATAAACACATTAAAAAGAAATTAAACACTTGCTCTCATTAATTGCACATTGAGTCAAGTGGATGGATGGATGGCTCCTTCAAGAGGATGGAGGATGGAGGACGGCGGATGGCAGCAAGTGCAGGCAAAGAAACTACCGAACTGAAGGACAGTCCAGAGGAGTGGGAAGGCGGCAGACAGCGCTTCCGCATCTGCTGCGTGGCAGAGAAACTCAAGAGACAATAACAATTAAAGGGAATCGAAAGTTAAGTAAGCACAGAGACAAAGAGAGTCGCAGGAGAGAGTCCGAACTGGAGGCGGGGCTGTGCTGAAAGCAGGCCTCGGATATCCGGAGTCCATTGTTGTGACAGCAGTAGGCAGTGGGATGATGGCATGGTGGCAGGGGTCTATGTGGAGAGGTCAAAGTGGATGTGGAAGCGCAAAACAATGGCGAAAACAATGCTGCGCCTGATTGCCCAGTACCCAGTACCGATAAGGAACGTCTCCCGCGGACACAGAGGACACAGACGGACACAGGGCCAGATATAGACACAAGGACAACGCTGATGATGTTGATGCCGATGTACTCACGGAAGGACGATACGACAGCAGAGGAGAGCAAAGGGGAGGTGTGTATAAAGCACACACAGCGATATGTATTCGCCGATAAGAATTGTAATTAATTGGCAGATAGTAGAGTCCTCCTTCCAGCAATAAAGAACTCTGACAGCGAGACAGCCACAAGGCAGAAGACATTAAAAGTAGATCCTTTAACAACTGAGAAAGGGAAGCAGGTCTGGAGCTCTGTTATTTTGGCTATTTGAAAACCTTCAACAAGTTGCGTTGCACCGACTAATATTCCGAACCTGGATTAAAGCTGCCTTATCACGGATTTTCAGGCGAATGAATGCGCCGGCAGTTGCTCGGACCTAGACCCAGGCCTATCGTGAATTGCGTCATTGCGTTCGCCATTTTCCACAGTTCAATGTCCAATCCCAATTCAAAGTCCTGCTCTTATTTTCCAGTTTCATTGCTGAGTCATGTCCATCTGCAGACCTCCCCCCCACACAGCCTTCTCCTGCCTGGCTGCCTGCCTTCTCGTCCTGTCGCACATGACGTATGCGCAATATATATTTTGAAGTGTTTTGTTTCCCCCTAATGGCTAATCAATGTTTATAGTTTCACCAGCAGCACTCTGGCCGAGGCAAAAGACACTAAACAAGACATACAGCAGGCAAGGACAGGACACACGCCGCCTCAAATATGAAAATACAAATGCGAAAATTGGATGGAAGGGCATGCACGGAGCAAACGTAGAGAGTGGCCATAAACTGTGGTTGCGCAGGACAAACGAAGCTAACAAATATTCCAATAAATATTGCAGCCACACACCACACACCACACACGGAGGCGTGGCAGAGATGAGGCACAATGAGGCTGAATGTGGCAGGAACACAAACTGGCACCGAATCATGCCAGCGGCACAGGTGCAAGTGCGAGCGAGTTTCGCATAATTTATGTCACTTTATCGATTCAAATAATACACGTGCATAAAGAAAGGGACGGACAGATGTATAGTGCAGAAAGAGAGAGTGGGAGAGAGCGCAAGAGATGCATAGCAGAAAGGCGTAAGCCAGAAAGAGATGGAGATTTTGTGGCATAGTGAATTCTTTTTCCATACTTTATGGCCTTGCATAAATTGCTCATAAATGTGTTACCACACCCCGTGCCCTCCCTTTCCCCTCACCCAGCATCAGCATGCACGTGCAGTGGCCCAAAAGGAAAATGAAAACCCCAAAATTCTATTATCTGCCCACGAACACGAGCAAAGGTTGGGCAGAAGTGGCAGGAGATAGTTCGTTCCGCAGGACTTCCATTAACGAACTTTGACTGCGCTGCGCGCCTCCCCAGGGTGGCCCAAAACCCCCCCACTCTAGGAGGGAGGAGCTGCTGTTGGTGCGAAGAGAGACAGGAGTCTGAATAGTGTCGGTCTGTGGTAACAATTCACATTGAAATTTCTGTGGGATTCAAGAATTTCATTGCTGCCTCCGCCAGTCTCTTGCCCCCTGCCACTCGTAGTGCATAAATCAAAACACTTTACACACGACAACTGAACGGAATGACAGGAGGGCGGGAGGCGGATTCTAGGGGAATTTGACAGGATGGAATGATGAGAACGAATGGTGCGGTATGAGGCAAAAAATGAAAAGGAATGGACAGGTCGCAGTCCCAGTCTTCAACTCTTCCTTTTTCCCTGTATCTGCCTGCCCTGCCACATGGCACGCGTCTCCCGCTTTGGGGGTTTTGTTTATATTCGTTCGATTCGTTGTTGCCACAGCAAAGCTGCAGCAGCAGCAGTGTGATGGGCAGAACAAATGGCAAAAATGTATGAAACATTTCTGACGCACACACACAAACACACGAGACTCCGGGGCCTGCTGTCACACACGCGGTACAAAAAAAGAAGCAAACAGCGGCAACTGCAACTGCAACTCCAACTGCAACGACAACGCCGCCGCTAAAAGCAACTAAAAATAAATTTACATTTGCTCCGCGGGCAACCCACAACCCCCAACCCGCACTCAGCCAAATGGCAGGAAATGCAGAAGATTTTTGCGTATGACAGCTAGAGGCGGAGTGGCGGGAACTGTCGCTGCCACATGCATCTTTCCACCCAGGCCAAATTCAAGTTTAAAGAAGCAAAACAAAACGAGAAGGGACGTGTGAGACGCTTCTTACGCGTCACAACTTTTATTCCCCGCACTCAGTAGTACATCTGCACCATTTTCTTCATCTGTCACCTACATCTACAACACTTCGCCCTTTCCTAGGCCCACTGCACTATTACATACATTCACCCGAATACCCAATATACCCGATTTACTCTTCGAGTACCGGGTATGAAAATGACTCTACAAATAATGCATCCATCTGCTGGCAAACACGAATTTCTATGCATTTTCGGTTTACTCTTCCTTAACTCTACACAATTCGCAATTCAATTTGCGTCTCTGCTACTCTCTGTAATTGTCGTTGGCTGGGCAAAATGGTAACTGTAGCTGCGGCTAATTAAGTGCCTGTTTGTTTGTGCCACATCATGCCACCTTGCCACCTTGCCACCTGTCACGCCCTCTCTTTGTGAGGCGCAACTTTGCTCACCCCTCAAAAAGCGGCACCCTCTTAATTGTTTGTCACTAATTGCATAATTGCACACACGGCACATGGCACAAGCTCGTAGTTGATATTTGCACAAGCCTCTCCTCTCATTTGTATCTGTCTCCTGCCTATGTATGCACATCTACGTGGCTCTGTCTATCTGCAGCTGCATATTTGTGGTTTGTCTGCTCGTTGTTTGAATTGTTAATAATTAAACGCAAATATCGAAACAGAATGCCGGAATCCACTTATCGGGCAGTGCAACGGAATTACCGAATTGATTATATAATTGCTCGAGGATAATCCAATTTCCATTGCAAAATTCCACCAACATTAATCGCAAGAGATAAATACTGCGCGCATGGAATCAACAATTAAACAGATTTCAAAGCGCTTATTTTCTCTATAGAAAATGCATTAAAATCAATGACAAGTGCACCAATAATAAATCAAAACAGCCAGGTGTTCAAGGAGCCTAGCGATTAGAGTGAATATAATTCCATTTTGAATAATTTGATTCGAAGAATGCTAAATGCTCGTGTGATTTCTCAGTAATCTGGGTTATAAATCAAACAGATTCCAATCGAAAATCTCTTCTCTCTCTTTTTGGAAGCCAAGAAAAATTTTCCATAGAACATGCAAATGAAATACGAAATAAATTCACTGGAAATGTTCACAAATGGAAACTTGTGATGTACTTTTTGCCAAGCACCTGCTAGATATACATAGCTTCAAAATGGACACTTGAATGGACGCAGCGCCACAACCCAAGCCAGATGGTGCCAGCTGCCATCTCGCAGCAAATGTCTCCTTAAAAATGTGCACAACGGGCTGATGGTTGCTGGTGCTGCTGTGGCATATATCCCACATTTATATGCTCATTCATGAAGGGCCATTATGGATTTCCAATTTCATGCCTCACTACTGCGATGGCTGCACGTTGAATATCAAGGGGAACGTAGTCTACCTCTTTCCCTCTCGCTCTGTACAATGGGGCATCTGCTTGCTGCCTTGGAGCGACTCTTATCTGCCCCACACACGGACGGACACGGACACACACGATCACGTGCTCTCCGCTACAACAGGAGGGCAATAAAGCGCATTGAAGAACGTCTTTTTGAGTCCTGAGGTGAATCGAGATTCTAGATTGAATTGAACTCGAATTGAAATAAAATGAATTTGTATTGAACGATGAACAACGATATAACGTGGGGGCAGAACAGGTGTAGAACTGAGGTGGCAAAGGTGACGCTAATGCGGGCATAAAAAAAAAAGGTAAAAAGTCTGCGCCAAAGAGCCACCAGAAGGCAGAAGGCAAGGCGCCTCGAATGCAATTTGTCAACGATTTTTCGCAATTTTCTCAGGCAACGCGGCAAATTGAATCCACACTGAGAGAGAGAGAGGCAGAGGCAGAGGCAGAGGCAGAGACATCGAGAGGACATGTGTGGTGTGTGTGTGTGCTGAGCGTCTGTCATCCTCAGCACTTCATCATTCATTTGGGACGGGAAATTGAAAATTGCATGCATTCTCTCGCTAGCTATCTCTCGTCCTCCCCCACTCTCCTGGCCGCCTATTCCCCATTATGAAAACAGCATCTTGCACTTTGCGGCATGCCCCCAAAATGTATGCTATGCTCTTTTACCAAACTCGAGCGAAAATGCCATTAGCCTGGAAAAGAGCATTTCCCATGCAGTGGCAACCACCATGCTAAGCAACTTTTTTCACGCTCAATTAATGCACAAGCCAATCAATAAGCCATTCCCGCAAACACACACAGTGAGGGGGAGGCGGGGCCAGGAGATTGTTGGGTGTGGCAGCCAAGTGGAGATTAAAAATGGTCTAGAGTGGGGCATAAATAAATAACAAATACATTTTGCATGAAACAAGCAGTAAATAAATAAATAAATTCGGGTGGGAGAGAAAACTAAAGAGAAATAAATCCATTTTGTTGCATGAAAAGCCAACGAGCCAGGGAATCTGTGTGGCAAAAGGGGCTGCTGCCAGCTGTGCAACCATAAAATGTGGGCAAAAATTAAGTGTTTATTCAACCTGAAGGGATTATATTCCCCAGTGCAGTCTAAGAAGCATTCTTCGTCAAATCGCTGTTCATCCTTTAAGTTAAGGCAATTTCTGGCAACAGTTTCTACAGCTTAAAGATTCTTATTCCATCAATCCAGACACTATTCAACGTTGATGCTCCTAAAGAGACCCATTCAAAGTCAGGGCTAACCAGAAACCCCTCACCCATCATCGTTCATCCTTGATTCGTTCGTTTCCCTTCTCATTCTCCCTTGATGCAACTCGATGTGTGTGTGTGTGTGTGTGTGTCGTGTCGCCATTGCCATTGCAGTTTTCACTTGGCATGCGACCAACAAATCACTTGATGACTGCCACCACAACCATCATAATGAGGATGAGAACATAGAGCATGGGGACTACTACAGTGATGATGATGATGATGCAAGAAGCTTTTTAATTTCGAAAATGCGCCAAAACGAAAAATTGCAGGCAGCAGTTAGCAGTCAGCAGTCAGCAGTCAGCGGCAGAAAAATGGCCAACCAGAGCGACCATATGCTGTGGCACCTCCAAGGCCCCACCACAGCCACAGCCACTGAGTGGAGGAGTGGGCAGAGTGGCCGTGATGGAGTGCTGCACGGGCAGCAGCTGCCATAAAATTACAGAATTATTCTACATATATTTTAAATGGTGCAAAAGGAATCAAAATTGCAATTTTATGCTACGGCAGGACCTTGCCCTGTCGCAAAAGCAAAATGTTTGCCATCTCCAAAGATATAACGTACTTGAATGAATGAATGCCGCCTGCAAAATCTAATTTATGGCCACTGATTGAATTCCAATTGCAAATATCGAAACCGAGAGAACACATACACAAAGATGTTGGTCCATCTGCGTTCAGTTCATTCTTGCACGCTGCCACTTCGGCTCCGAAATTCTACTCCATCTTCTGCTTGACAACTCCAGTGTCAGTTTCCGTTGTGACAAGAGAAAGTTTCCCCCGCAGTTGGGGGATTTGAGAGAGTAATGCCAGCTCGCAATTAACTACGAGCACGTTTTCGTGCTCCTCCAGAGGGACATCGAATATGGCATCGTGGGACATCGTGGCATGCTCGTGGAGACACACGAGTAGGCTCGGCTCTGTCCGATTTCCATAATTGAGGCGCAACATGAATTATGGACACCAGCTGAGCGCGAGAGACAGGTAATTAATTATTTGAAGCATGAGGAAAGATCCCACAATCCAAGGCTCTCATTGATGGATGATAATCGAAACAAGAGAGAGGAGAACACACACAGGAAGAGCATCTTCAGCGAACGCGTATATCCCCTTGCAAATCTTGAAAGATTTCCTTTAATTTATGAGGCTGAAAGGAATGTCTTTTTTGGTTGAGACCATTCGATGGCTCTCATGGCCTCTGTGTCACCTTCTATAGCGTATGATGCCGCGGATTGGTACATGCCCGCCCTGTGGCAAGGCGACTTCAGGCTCATCCGCACTTCCATTGCCATTGCCCTTTCGAGCCACAAAAACTTATCTTCAACTCAAACACTGCGTAGACGGAGGAAGTTTTCGCAAATGAAGGCAAATCAATCAGAAACTCAAATACAAAAGTACAAAGTGGATTCCATTCTTGAATGAAATTAGCCAAAGAGAGTGCAGAATGATGAAGGGAAGCAGGGGTAGGGAAAGCGGAGTATTTGGATTTGAAGTCAAGTGAATTACGTGGAGGCTTCCGTTTGACCGACTTTTGTCGGGAGTTTGGGAGGCAAATATTTGCATACCTTCAACGAACCCACCGAGAGCTAAAAGCAGAGAGAGGGAGAGAGAGAACTAAAGACATAGACAGTGCAATATTCAAAATGGCGGCACATTAATTTGTGGCAAGCTCAGCAGGAGCAGCAGCAGGAGCCACGAAGTGGGAGCCTCCCGACCCAGATTGGCAATTAATTTTCATGATTTTCCCGTTGTCGGGAGAGTCACCCGACGGAGTCTCCGTCTCCGTCTCCGTCTCCGCCTCAGACACGCAGAGGTCGGCAGTTTTCTACGGCTGAGCCGCAAAATTAGCAGCTCCCAGGGCAGCGGGAGGGTTTTTTCTTTTGCTTTTCCATTGCTTGTACCTCCCTGCGGGCCCTCTCTGGCTCTGCGTCTGCCTCTGGGGCCATAAAACCATTTTGCAAGTATGGTAAAAGTCAAAACGTTAATCAAAATGAAAGGCTTTACGTTACGTGAGTGTTTGCAGGCGGTATAAGACCAACATCAGGCCATCCAGCCATACACCCGTCGTCCTTCCATTGCTCCTTCCCCGTTTTCGTGTGCCAATTGCATTAGCCGAATTGTATTTCACTTTAAATGTAACGAGGATAAGCTATTTTTATGGCCATACATGCCGGCATGCGGCATGCGGCATGTGGCATGTGTGTTGCAACATTTTCGTCGGGCATTACAGGCGCCTGCCAAAGCGGAGCAATACATTTCATGGCTGTCCATGTCCATGTCCATCCGCACGCCACAACATCCTGTATCCTGCTAGCACTGCTACCCTGCACTCATGGAATAAGGATAGCCCCGAGCCCAGGCATACTCCGTGCGTCTACCAATGGATATCCCATGCATCGGTCACTCCTCTGATTTCTCCACAGAAAACTAAAAACTTGTTAAGAGGTTGGAGGGAGTGTGGGCTAAGGATATGCAGAGCTACCTCCATTTTCTTTACGGCATTGCCAAAGTAGTTGAGAAAATTCATGAAATTGCCGCTGGGAAATTGGGTTTTTATTTTCACTCTTTTGGCAGTGGGAAAAGTTTTTGTGAGCCAAAAAGTGTTTTGGGATCAACGCGGATAAATACATTTTATTGCTAAGCCACGCCGTGAGAGAGCGGGATAGGAGGCGGGGGGAGGCCGCTTCCAGCTCATGAATTTCTCATGGAACATTTCAATTTTGTTGGTGGCCAGATGGAATTGTTGTTGGCCAATTAGAGCGAACGGCCATCGGATGGCAAAAACAGTTGGCAACTAATTAGGCACAAAATCCTTTCACGTTTCAGCAAGCGGCTTACAGAAGGCCAAAGGTCAACTCAATCAGGCAGCTGGATTCGCATGGATATCCTTTCTGATCAGGATACCAATTCTATTTCCGTTTAGAATTTTTGCCATGCTGGACCACAGTTCCGCAGCTCCGTTCTCCGCTCTCCGCTCTCCGCTCTGTCGCTCATTAGAAATGTATCCATTTCCCCTTGCATTTTGCGAGCGTTTTTCCCCATCATTTTCCTCATTAGAATAATGGCAAAACTAAATTGGAAATTTAATGACACGCTCCGAATCAGGCTCAGACTCGAACTCAGACTAAGAAGCGACGAAAACTAATTAGACAGAAAACCAACGTAATGTGAGGCAGGCCCCTCCCGAAGCTGTGCCAGAGAGTGCCTGCCGGGGGTGCGGCATGTGGCGTGTAGCTGGCCACGGGTGCGTCGCATGGTCGGCGGGTGGCTCAAACGTGCCTCAACCCACCCCCCTGCCTCACTCATTGCACTTCAAAGCAATTAATTTGCAATAAAAGCATTTTTAATGTCTCTCCGTGTTTAGGTGTGTGTTTGCTTCGGTAAGTGTGTGTGTGTGTGTGTGCTTATTGATGACGCAATACACACCGCAACCAGCCAACAACCACCGACCAAAGCAACGCTCGATGGCGGCTTCGATATCAAATCGATGATTGCGTATACGCCACATTGGTTTCTATTCGCATGCACCTGGAGGGCGGAGGAAGCGGTCAACAGAAAAAAGAGAAAACAGAAAAAAGCAAAGAGATGCTCGTCAAGATCTTCTGGTACAACGCCTTTATTCTATCTCATTTTTAGACAGAATGTTTTTTTTATGTTCATTTATTTTCTCTCCCTATCACGGAGTAGCTTAGCAGTAAAACTGATATTGCATTTCAGTAGCTGTAAAACTCAGTCTTGATCTCTTTCACGGAGCAGCTTGGTAGAAAATGTTGCCTTTTCATGGCTGCTTTCTAATAATTTATATTTTGCGTGTCCCACATTGATGTTATTTTTATTTACTTATCTCAGGTCCAGCATTTTGCCACTTTTCGTCTAGTATATCGCACAGTTCTTAGCTCTTTGATTCATGGTATCCCCATGAATCGCAAATATGATCCTCAACACCCAGCCATCTCGCTCTGCCCTTTAACATTTCAGCGATTTCTGTGAAACATTTCAAAATATTTCTTCGTGTGGTTTTTATAGAGCAAGATCCTCCCATCCACTGCTTTCAAATGGGCTGCTCCTCACGCTCCCCTCGCTACCGTAATCCTCTCCTCTATTTGCTACTAGATTTACTGGGGCTTATCGTTCTCAAACAATCCCTCTACTTGTATCAGTTTTTTTAAGGGGGTGTGGACTCTGCTTCTAAAACTGCTGTCATTGCGACTTTCAGCGTGACTTTGTTGTCCGAGTGAACGTGTCGAGCTTTGGGGGGTTGAGATCTGTGGAGCGGTCACGTAGTGTGTTCCACGTTTTACGCGCGGCTAGCGCTGGGGGTGAAGTGCATTGCAGCGTCCTGTCGTTTTGTGGCATCCTATGTGTCCTGTCCAGCTGTCGTATCCCACACACACACACATTGTCACGCAATCACGCGTCAACTGTTGGTCTGCCCCCTGCCAGCCCTCTGCTCTCCGCCTTCACTGAAATTATGGCTTCAACATTTTTCGTTCCTTTTTCTTTTGCTGGCTTCCCCTTTTTGGGGTAACTGTCTAAAACTATGTACAAATTCGAAGACAGTCACGCTCCACTTCTTCTCTCTCTCTCTCGCCGTATCCATGTCTCTCCATGTTTCTCTTTCTTCTTCTGTCTCTTTGTGCCTCTTATTTGATCGATTTTTGGGCCTTTACACAAGTGGCCACGCCCATTGGCCACCCCTCGGTTGCTAGTCCCTAGAGCCCTGTTTCCGCTTCTCTCTTTCCACAACAGTTGTCATAATAATGTTATGTGATTCCCCTCCCCGCCATGACCTGACCTTGAATGACGCGTTTTATTTTTGTATTGATTTCTTTTTAAGTTAATTAAAAAAGGAAGCAACCAAAAAAAAAAAGGCCAATAAAGAGAGAGAGATAAAATGGAAGAAAAAAGCAGCCTGCGAAATGAGCGATGCAATTGTTTAATCATGTGAGCCTCCTCCTCCTTCCAGAACTCCAGTAAAGTGGCATCAAGTGTCGCTGCTCAAGTGGTGCACTGGAGGCACTTGCAACATGAAATGCAAAGTGACACCAGCCACAGCGCCACCTCAGTGAGTGAGCGTGACAGCGCGAGAGCAGAAAGGAAGCGCAACCGCAAAGAGTGAGGGAGAACGAAGGCGGTGATAAGAGGAAATGCAAAAAAAAGATACTCGGGAAATGTATTTGGGGATTTCCATCAATTAATACAAAAACGAGAAGGGACGTGTGAGACGCTTCTATCGCGTCACAACTTTTATACCCGGCACTCAGTACTACATCTGCACCTTAGCGGTGTTTAGTCAAATTTTAAATATTTTCTTCATCTGTCATCTACATCTAAAACACTTCTCACACCAACACGCTCCTTTAGCTCGCCCCCCTTCCCTAGACCCACACACTGCAGACTCGCGGCAGAGGCAGAAGCAACGCCCGCGCACAAAAAAAAACAAATATAAGCTGCGGGACGGGGTGGGTTAAAAGACGGCAGAGGCAGAGGGATGGCAGAGGCAGGGGCCGAGTGAAGCAGAAGCAGAGTGTGAATGAGAGAATGTGAAAAGAATAACAAAAGCTGCGGGACAGGGTGGCTTTAGCCACTGGAAATTAATTTCTTCATTGTGGCTATAATAATGATCCAATCGGATATCAATTTGTTGATCTGATAGATATGGCCATTCCCTACGGCATGGCGTTTAGTCTTTTTAATCTTCAAAATTGTAGATTTGGGAGGTTTTCGCCCTTTTGCCGGGGCGGAAGGAGGCGTGGCTCATTTTTGAAATACACTTGCAACAGTGTGAGCATACAGAAGTCTGGATGCAACATTTGGTGGCTCTAGCTTTTATGGTCTCTGAGATCCAGGCGCTCAACAAGACGGACGGACAGACGGACGGACAGACTGACATGGCTCAATCGACTCAGCTATTGATGTATTCATTCCACGCATCACGTGCAAAGGATCCTGCTGCCGATTCCCTCAGGAAAATAGGAATTTAATGCGGTGGGGATTTAGGAATCATTGGGGCTTATCGTGCTTCTATCCTATCCGATTCCCTTCAGCGCCCACCTGGGTCAGGCATGATCAATTTCCTTGCTTTTCGGTTTCCGTTTGAATAGCCACCGCCACAAATTTGAGCGCTTTTCCTCAAAATCAATTATAAAATGAGGCCGCCGCAGAGGCTGGTTGCCCCTTTACACGTTTCGGCAGCACCCACCCCGTCTGGACCTCATGGGACACAGTTTGTTTAGGGGCGGACAGGGAAAACCACGGAGCAAACATTGGACATTTTTGCCACGAACAGTGTTTTTGCTTTTGGTGTTTTTTGTTTTGCACTTTATTTTGTTGTTGTTGTGAATTTCAGCGCTCGCCTAAACCTGCAGGTAATCCACACCTCTGCCTATTCCGCTCAGCCTATTGCTAACCATGCGATTCCACCCCCCATGTGATTCCTCTCTCGGCTGGCGACTAATTTTCATGTCCGCACGGACAAGTTTTGTGCAATTTCCGCCCAGGGATTGGTAAAGGGATAGGCGTAGGAGGGTTGCCGGTGTGTCGTCGATTGGGGGCTCATGTGTCCGGCAATTATGCCACACCCACGGCGCCTCGATTCCCAATTGAGTTTACTTCCGCTGCCTCCCACCCGCAGACACTCTCTAAACTCCTTTGATTACATTCTGGTTTGTCGCCTGCATACATCAAATATTTGTTAATAATCTGTGCAACAACAGGATGAGTCGACGAGCATCACTCTGCTCATGTCACTCTATGCGGGAGCATTGCTGCAAGTTATGTTTTAGATGAAAGGTAAGGCCAAACTAGGGCCCCAACTATTTCTCTCTCTCGGAGTAGCTAAGCACTACAGATGTCTACCTCTTTCTTGGTTCACTCTCTGCTGCAAGGCAGGTTTTTGTTGTAAGCTTTCTAGTGTGGAAAAAGAGGTCTGCTCGCAGGACTGCAGCAGCAGCACCTTCTGCCTTAATGCCCCTTGCCCTTTGACCCAAATTGCCCTTTTCACGACTCGCTGTTGTCTCTTGCTGTGTGTTTCTTTTTCCCTTTTTTCTGTTGCTGTTTGTAATGCAATCAACATGAAAATAATGAATACAATTAAAAGTAAACAATCCGCGAGTGTTTTTGCTTTCTGTCTCGCTCTCGCTCTGCGTGTGTGTGTGTGTGTTTTTTCCAATTTTAATTAAACAGGCAAACGGGTGCAGTGCATCCCACTGCATACTTTTATGCGCAATTTCCTCAAATCGAATTACCAGCGACATTCTCCCATGGAAGACCAGGGCCACCGCACAGTTCATGGCCGGACATGGCCGTGCACGGGAGAACTGCCATCGTCATGGAAACTCGATTAACCCAGGCTGCAAAGGTAATTATTGAGTGGGGCTCCACTCCCACTCCACTGCACTTCTGTGAGCATGCATTCTGTGGACGCCACAGAAGAACAGAAGAACTCAAAGAACTCAAGAAAGTGTGTCAGACAGACACTTGCTGGCTGGGAGGGGAGTATTACTTACTGGATGGAGTGGAAGAAAAGTGAATGAGAATGAATATGAATATATGAATAGCCTCACTCACCGCTTGCCAGCTAATTGGATGGCGAATCATCAAAGTGTGAAAACGAGCATCAGAGTGGGTGTGGGCGAATTGAAGTGGGGTTTCGATTGGATTGGAATGAAGATTAAGATGAAGATGAAGCTGTGGGTTTGGACGGGGCACGCGACGCCAATTGACGAGGCATGACGATGCACACAGCATTCCGGCATGCGGGACTCATTTGCATACCCCAGACTTTCTACTTGAGATTTGAGATTTGAGTGGAAGGTACGGTAGGTACCAGACATGGGATATACTTTCTACTTTCTGGGCGAATGGGGGTACTCACCCTTCAACAGATGCTGCAAGATGTTGTCCTTGTGCTCCTCGGAATGCGGCTCCCCGAGCACGATCAGCAGATAGCATCCGGTCAGGGGGCTGGGCGGACCCACCATGCCACCGGCCAGGCTGGAGGCCACACCGCCGCCGTCCGAGCCGGCCGTGTCCAACGGTGCCCGTCCACCGATCTCCGACGGTGGCAGAGAGCTGGCACCGGCATCGGTGGCCGCATCGTCGCCAACATCGGTGCTACCACCGGCCTCGTTGTCCGCCTGTCCCTGGACACCATCTGGTTCCTGCGACTCCTGCAACTCCGGCGGTGGATGCTCCGGTCCGTTGCCGTTGCCGTTGCCGTTGCCATTACCGTTACCATTACCGTTTCCATTGGCCATGGCAATGGCAATGCCAACGGCTTCTTGGGTCGCGGCGGCCATAACGGTGTCACCCTCAGTCGCTACTGAACCCGCTGCTGATCCTCCTGCAGCCGACCCTCCACTGGTAGTTGTTGTTGTTGCCTTTGGCTGATCTCCCATCACAGTTGTTGTTGGTTGTTGTTGCTGGTTGTTTGGTTTTGCTTTTGTCTCTTTGCTTTGATTTCTTTGTCACACAGGAAAAAAAAACTTGTTCTTACACTTAGAAAAAAAATACAACGGTTAACCGATTAACACTATAGTGAGCTCCCTTGCACTGGCGCTTCCACTGCTCGCTGCTCGCTGCAGTCTGTCTGGCTGTCTCTGTCTGGATTTAACACTCGCAAAATTTCTTGGAAATATTGCGGTAAACCGTTCTCTGCGGACTGCGGATTGTGACTGCGACTGAGGGGCGAGTGTTGGTGCGTGACGCTGACTTCTGCTGCTTCTGCTGCTGCTGCTGCTGCTGCTGCTGATTCTCCTTCCCTTTGCTTTTGCTTTTGTTTGTATTTTCGTTTGTTGTTGTTGTACTTTTAGTTGTTTGCTGGCCGTGACTTTTGGCGCAGTCTTTTCTTTGCTTTTTCCTCCGAGAAGACTAGAGAATGGTTCGCTTAATTGGTTTTCTTTTCGTTTGGTTTTTGTCTTGCTTAATATTTCTGGAATTGGAATTGGAATTGGAATTGGCTTTGGTTTTTGCTTTTGTTGCTATTATTGTGCACACTTCATGAAGCTGTGGTCTATGCTTTCTTTTGTTTTTTATTTTTTAATGCAAATCTCTTTGGTTTTTATTAATTTTTGCTTTGGTTTTTCTTTGGAGTACTTAAGTTTTTGTTTGTTTTGTTTTTGTTTCTTTTGCGGCAATTGGCGTGTTCTCTGAAGTATATTTTTCTTTTGTATTAGTTAAACGGTGTATACATTAGACGTACAATACATATATCGCATATGTATGTATCGTGTATATATTTTTCGTATATTTAGTGAAGATTTTGGACTAGCTTTTGGTTTTTCGTTTTTAGCAATTTTTACTTTACCTTTGGTTTTGCGTTTTTGTTGTATTCGTAATAGTTTATCAATAATAATTTTTTTTGGTTTGTGTTTGAAACATGAAAATTCGATTTTTTTTGTTTTTTCTCGCTTTTGTGGTTTTTTCTCTCTCGTTTTTGGTTTTTGTCTTTGTCTGAAATGAATCAAGATACGAGATCCGAGATCCGAGCCGCTGATCTCCGTCTATAGCCTTTTGGGGCTAGATTGATTCTCAGTTGGACTTTTCGCTTTTAGCTCTCTCCGCGTTTGCACGGCGACACTCTTTCCATCAATCCTCGGATCTGCAAATGAAGAATATATCGTTATAGATCGTAAGGACACAAGCGATTCTATCGGTCTGTCTGTTTGTCTTTGCAATATGTTTGGCCTCCTCTGTGGAAAGTAGCGAACTTGTTTCGCTTTCCCTTCTTTTGGTTACATGAATAAAATATTCTACACAATCTGTTCGTGGAATTGAAGTTCAGTCCAGAAATACTCCTAGTTTTTCCTAAAGGATTCCTACTTCTTTCATCGTCTGATGGTTTCCCGTCTGTTTCTACGCTTCCCTGGCGTAATGCCCATCGAAATATGACTGTCATCTCCACTCTCTGCTCTCTCCATTTGTGCCCCAACACTCGGTATCCCAGCGGAGCTAGCTGCCACACAGACCAGACACAGACACAGACACAGCTACAGTCACAGCCGAAGCGCAGGAGCCGGGCGAGGAAGGGCCGCCGGAGGAGAAGGAATGGCTATAAAAAGACGAGCCACAGACAGGAGGCGGCCCTCGGCTCTGCAAATATAAAATGCATTGAACTTTGGCCGTCTTGCAGATATAGACCAGCGCACATATGCATCATCAAGGGGTACAACGGGACGCGGGGAAAACAGCAGCGCGATTCCCTGGGTGGACAGACACACGCCCCAAAAAGATGTCGTCATCGGTTGGACGCGCTCCATGGCAACGACAACGACAACGACAACGACAGCGACAGCGACAACCACGACGTGGCAGGCGACGGCTACGGCGACGTCATCAGGCTGCTACACCAATCCCTCCCCTGGCCGGTTGCATGCGAAAACTATAAAAAGCAACGATGGGACGGACAGGCATAGGGGAGGAGGAGGCGGCAGAGGTGGCAGGCTGAGCAACTCCTTTTGATATTTCTGTCGCCCTTGCTGTTGTTGCAATCCTTCAACTTATGTTTCTCCCCAACCCCATCTAGCCGGCCTGCAGTCGGTCGGTCGCGTGGCCCAGCCCGAAGGTGGGGGGGCCCCACGTCCCGCTCCAGTGCCTGCCACTCCGGATGATTCACCAGAGAGCACCACCGCGGAGTTGCCGGCCTGCTTTTGGTAGGACATTCCCTGTACACCCTTTGTCCGCTCTGCCGCTTTGCCGTTTGCCGGCGGTCATGGATGACGGATGAGTTTTCTCTCCTTGTATTTTGGGACACTCATGTGTGCTCCATCCACACAAACAGAGATCTGTCTATGGCTTTGATCTGTTTTGGACTGGACAGTGGGATCAGTGGACAGCCTACCTATCGATCGACTGTGGGAAGTGCGGGACTGGGTGGATGGGGGGATTGTGGAAGTGAAGCAGAAGTTGCACCATCGCCAAAGGAAGTTGTAGAATCAATAGGTCACACACACACACACACACACACAAACGCACACACACACACACAGACATTGTGGCAAGGAAAGCACGTGCTGGTGGTGGTGTGCCGGGCTAAGAGTGGAGAGTGCTGGAGGTGGAGCGTGCACCAGTTCTTGCACCACGTTATATGATATCACCGCAAAAAAAAGAAGCCACAGTAAAAAAAAGGAGCACTTGGAAAAAAAAACGTATAGTTAATTGCAACAATCTATTCTTCGGCGCTGTGGCATGTGGCTGTGGCAAGTTGTAACTTGCAACTTCCTCCTCTGCCCAACCGCCTTAAGATTTACATTTGACTCTATCTCTCTCGCTCTCTCTCTCTCTCTTTCTATCTCTCAGTAGTATCTGTGTGTCTCCTGCTTTTTGGCTGCTCTGCTGGCGCTGGCTGGGGGGCTCTTGGTTGGATTTCGATCCCTGGCGTGTGTTCTCCCGTTTGCTGCAAACGTTTTGAAAGCTCGACGACGACTGATTCTACGGACGAGCCAAGTGGCACCACGAAGCGACGACTACGACCACGACGCCAGCAACAGCAACAGCCACAGCGGCAGCGCCATCGACTGCGACAGCGACAGCGGCGTCCGTCAGTCGGTAACTCCAGTTTTCAGCTGCTGCTGTTATTGGAATTTCCAGCTGGGGCTGGCTGGGTGGCTGCCTGGCGCAGCGCTGCTCCCCCACGCCACCTCCTTGCACAGCTGTGGGCCGAGAGGAAGGCTCGTCGTCGCCGTTGTCGTCGTCGTCTTCGTCTCCTTGCTGCAGCTGTTTGTTGTTGCTGGCCGGCTCGGGGCGACTGAAAGCTGATTCGCCGCTTCCAGCTAACGGTTATGCCCCGGTTCCGTTCGGCTCGTTCCGATTTCGCCTCGTTTAATTTTTTTGTTGTTTTTTTGTGCCGATTCGTTTTGGCACCGGTAACCGGCATTGGCACCGGCACCCGGTCCAACGCTGCTCCGACTCCTGACCCATGCTCATCCCCCACCAGCAATTGTCGATTTTTCCTTCCAGAGTTTACATTTTGGAACAATTTATCTTTGCTGCTTACTTTTCAGAATTCACGTAGTCTTGGCAGTTGGCGCCGGCTAAGGGAACGGCTAATCTCTCGCTCTTTGGTGCGACTGCAACCTGGTGGTCGACTGCACAAGACACTCGGGGAACAACAACTGCCAGACTGTCTGGCAGCGCAGCGACAGTGGACAGTGTCGGGAAAGCCGACTGTCGGAACTGTCGGAACTGTCGGGACTGTTGGGAATGGAATGCGACGCAGTCCTGGAAGTCGCTAATGAAATTACGCAATTTCCAGTAACCGTTTGGAGCAAATAGTACTAGAAGCGAGGATCGGTCAGTGGCACTTCCAGGATGTCATCATCTTAAGGTATTCCGATTTAGCTTGTATTGCTTGACCGATACTCCAAACGATCTATGGAGGGAATGGACTTGAATTGGGTACTTCCCTTGGAAGCACTGGAAGACTCCCCTTTACCATCTGATATGGTTTACCGCAACAGCAAGAGAAAGAGCAACAACAACAACAAGATGAATAGCGTCGCAGAGGCGCGAACAGCTGCCATGGTGCCATGGAAGTATTGATTTTACCGCTGTTTTGGGTGCCGGCTATTCGGGTACGAGCCGAACGGCACGACTGTGTTTCGCGTGCTCGTGACCACCATTCAGTGCCCACCCTCCCGTCTGCCGTCTGTCGTCTGTCTTCTGGCACCCACTAAAAACAGCTGACTCTTGCTGCCTGTGTGTTGTGTGTGTGTGTGTATCTGTGCTTGTGTAACGCTCAGCTGAGCGAACCAACCAACCGTTGGAAATTTGAAGTTGAGGCATGCCGCACACATCTTGGCATCTTTGGCTCTCCTGCTGCTGCTGCTGCTGCTGCTGCTGGTGCTGTTCGCTGGGATGCAACATGCAAAGTTATGCCGCCAACAACCCGCCCCCCACCACATGACATGACCATCATATCGGAGCAGAGCAGTGTAGAGCTGTGCACAGCGGGGCAGAGAGATGGATTTGCCTGCTGCTGGTCTGATCATGAAATGCAGTCAGCCATTGCCCTGACCTACGACACTTTCTCCCCACCTCCCATCACTCCTCCTCCTCCTCCTCCTCCTCCTCTTTCTATTTTACTCACCTTTTGGCTGTGGTATATACTATGTATATCTGTAGTATTTTAACGGGATATTTGTTATTTTCACTTGGATTTCCTTTGCTTTTGGAATTATTATGGTTCAATCTTCACATTACCTTTGGATGGAACCAGTTGCTAGTTTGCTATTTGCAGTTTTCCTTCTGGTTTAAAAGCTGTTATTCTCCCAATCTCTCTTTTCGTCGCTCTGGGTTTAGTTTCTTTGGTTTTTTTCTATATTAATATCTATGCACAAAAATGGACTGCTGGGCACTTTATCTGGCTTGGATAATTATTATATTGTTATATTTTCAGCACACAAAGCGGACGCGATTGGCATTAAGCGATTGGCAAGAAACTAGAATTAATTTGAATATTGTTTACGTTATTTTGGAGAATATTTCTTCTGGCTCATTGGCAACTTTAAGTTTCAGAGTTGCCCGAAACCGAAATAAACTTTAGACGGATATTGATTTTTAACTGCTGTCGCACTCTCTGCTGCTGCTGCTGCTGCCGCTGCTGCTGCTGCTGTCGGCGCCGCTTCTGTAGCTGCTGCTGTTGCTGTTGTTCCTGATGATGGCGCTGTCGAGACCAGCGGGGCGGCGCCACCCCGTTGCACCTAATTGATTGATTGCCACAAGTTCGAGCTCCGGCGAGTGCTCGCAACAATTTCACATTAAACGGTTTAGCAATTTTCGCTTCTTTTTTTCAAGCTATGGTTATATTATTTTTTTCGTAGCTTTTATTTTTTCTTCGCTGGCGACTGCTGTTCTCGGCTGATTCTGGACTCTGACGACTCTGGACGCTGTTCGGGCTCTGCCTGTGCTTCTGCTACGGCTCTGCTGGGGCTCTGCTGCTGCTGCTGCTTGTGCTTGTGCTGTTCGGACCAGCGAGTGCTGTTATTCCCGTTGCCGCTTCACCAACAGTCCCCCTCCCGCCGCGCATCAGTTATTTCCCGCACAACCTTTTGCACATTTTTCCAATCCAATGCAAAACACACTAACACACATCGGCCTTCGGTCTTCAGCTTCGGCTGTCGCTTCGTCTTCGGGCGCTGGCTCCTCTTCTTCGGTCCAAGCGGCGTTCGTTTTTTGGCACATTGGAAGTCCCCTCGGGCCCCCCTTGGAGCCCACCAAACATGTGATGGAGCCGCGCACCTCGCCCCTCCCTCTGTCCAGGCTTCCAGCGACGCAGGCGCAGGTCTCGCAGCCGCAGAGCCGCAGAGCCGAACAGCTGATTGCCGACGACAGCGAGGGAGACGCCAAGCCTTCAGGCGGGTGGCTTGGCATGGGGAGCCGGTCGGAGCGTAAACCGTAGAGCAGCAGCCGATGTCCGATGGCGCTGGCGCTGGCGATGCCGTCGGTAAATGCCAGAAATGGAATGCAAATGTGGCCGCAGGAAATGCCTTGGGATATCGGATAGTGCAGAAGAGTTCACAGAAGTGCCGGAGATAGCCTCATGGTGAACGCAGACTATGAAGTCCTTCTTTATGTACACCTATTAAAGTCTCCTGGTATAGCCTGTACATGTAACCTGGATTTATGGGCATTCATGGAGACCAGCATTTTATCATGGTGCAATAATAAGGAAATTCTAATTTCCAATTGGCTTCATTTTCGTTACTTGAAAGCTTTCCAGAGTCTATAGTCCTATAAGTCTATAGTCTATAAGTCCAAAACGTAGACTAGAAAACCAATCGAAATATCTACCAATGCAGGTATTCAAAGAGTGCTTCGGTTTTCGATACATTTCTTCTTGCAGGATTGAATACCGCTTATAAGGATTTGGTTTCCATAAAAAGTAAGGCAAAATCAGTCAGCTTTCATTTTCTGATATGAAATACGTTTCTTTTTTTGCTAAAGTTAAGAGCACGAAAACTACTATAAATCAAAGTCGTCTTTTATGAATTCTTGTGCACAGATTTAAGCTGTTGGTTGAATCGATTTCGGACTTAAAAGCAGGTGATTTTGCTTAAAACTTCAGTTATTCTGTTGCTCGTCTCGGGGCTACTCCTGCAGCAACCGCCAAGCAGGAGGAGCAGCAGAAGGGAACAGCGGAGAGAAAGCGGCAGTAGAGGGAACCACAGGGGAACAAGCCCAGCCCAGCCACGCCCAGTTTAATCCAATCAGAGGCCCAAAACTCCCATCCAATGCCAAAGTGAGGGCGTGAGAAAAGGGAAGGTAGAAGTAAAGAAGAAAGCAAGAAAAAGAAAGACCAAAAGCAACAGAAACAACAGCAACAGCAGCAAAGGCAAAGGACGGCGAATCCTCGAGCCGAAATTCGAAATTTGAATTTGAATTCAGCGCTGGATTTCATTTAATTATAACTCAACACGAAATGGCGTTGCAAATACGAGGCTGGCGCCGGTTGCAAGTCGAGGCAAATGCCTATAGACCATGCCCCACCCCGGCTCTGGCGCGTATAACATTTTGCGACACGACACACAGGTCCCTCCGCCCCACTCCACTCCATAACACATGAGCAAAGGAGGCAGCGAGGACATTGGCAAAGTTGAAGTTGCAGTCGGAGCATGCCAAAAATATTGAAATGTAATAAATACGATGGGGGGCGGTGATGCAGGGTAGTTGTGTGGGAAAGAGACAGCTGCACTTTTGTGGCACCTGCATCGCGTGCGCAGCTCACTTGTCCCCACCATGTCCCTCCCCTGCCCTCTATCCACACGCAGTGGCCCACCAGTCCCCATTTTAGCCCACTTTTATGATGGCTATAAAAAGATATTTGAAAAAAACAGGAAGCAATTTTGAACTAAAAATGGATAACATCGAGAAAACAAACAGACACGGGACATGTGCATGTTCCTTCTATTCTATTTTCTTGCTTTAATACTACATTCTTACACTAGTGGGCCGTATTTGGGAGTGGGCGCCCAACGCCCGCGGTGCTGCCCCAAAGCTCCTTCCTACTCCGTCTCCTGCTTACGCCTTCTCGCCAAAACTCTCAGAGTTCTGCGACCGCTTCCCATGCCCTTGGCTCGGCCAGCATGATCGGCACCAAGGTCTCGGTAGAGATCCGACGTACAGGATCTGCGGCGTCACAACACTCGTCGGGCCTCTGGTGTTGAGAAGCATTCGCGAGAGCGCTCCTGCGGTTCCGCTGGCCTTCCTCTGCACGTACTCCAAGTGCTCCTTGAAGGAGAGGAGACTGTCGATGAGCACCTCGAGGTAGCTACGTGCTATATTCTGCAGGTATCCAGGGATTTTGAAATTTGGACCCTCCTCTCCATCTAGAACCAGCGCAGGCTTCCTCTGCCGTTTTTACCACCTTGGAGATGGCGTCCAGCGTCGACCACCTTCTGAACCTAAACCTGGACATGTGCATGTGCATGTGCATGTGTGTGTGTGTGTGACGTCATTGATGCTATAAGCATTTTCCCCTTCATTTTCTTTGCTTAGTTTTCATTTTCCACGAATATCCACCTGGTCTGCTCTCTCTCTCTCTCTCTCTCTCTCGCTCTTATTCTTTTATAATTACGCTCATTATAATTGTATTAAATTTCTGGGGCTTTTTAATTATAACGGCACTCGAGCTCTCACTCACTCGCTCGCTGTCTCGCTCGCACGCTCATTTCCGTTCGGCATTTGGCGCCCACCTAACGCCACCTGGCGGAGCAATATGGCAGCAACAGCAGCGGCAGCGAAACAAATTGCGCTTTTATTAATTAGAAGAAACGGCGCAAAGAGAGAGAGAGAGAGGGAGAGAGAGAGTGGGAGAGAGAGAGAGATAGAGAGGGATAAGAGGAGCAGCGGAGCAACGGCATAAATCGAGGAGGCAGTGCAGCGACAGCAGTCAACCCTTAACCCCCGGAATTGTACCTGGGACAAAAGAAGAAACCAAAGGCATTTTCATGGCGTTTCTAGCATTTAGTTGAGGATTTCTTCTCTTGTCGCTCCCCACCCAAACCCCCCACCCCCCTTCCATCCTTACAGAGTTAATGAACGCGTATTAGATTAATTTCCCCCCCTCCCTTGAGGCTCCTTCAACGGCGTAGCTGCTTGCACCCCCAACTCCTTGCAGAGCCTCTCTCTATTTGGGCTCATTTATTTCGCTTCTTTTTCTGTGTTTCTGTTTCTGTTGCTGTTTGCTGTTTTATTTTTTGTGTCCTTGCTTGTTTCGGGTTGCTGTTTGCATCGTGTAATGCTAATAAATTTCAACAGCAAGGCCCGAAAATGTCAGGACCCCGTATCGTACGGACGGGCAGGAAACCTGGGTCTGTGGTCTGGCGGACTGGCTTTGCGGTCGCTGCATTTTCGGATCGTTTGTCCATTGATTTTTCTTGTAGCTTGCAGTTTTACACGTGGCTCGCGATGCCGGTAAGGCCGGAAACGGAAGTTGCAAGTGGCATGCGTCGCTGTCTACTGTCAGCTGTCCGTTGTCCGCTGTCCGTTGTCCGTCCTCTCTCTCCCATTGTCAGCTGTTGTAACAGGAAGCCCGCAGAACGAAGATTCTGGCTGAGATTCTGTTTTTTTGTTCGCCACTCCCCACGTTTCGGCTGAGCAACATTAATTAGAAAGGCGGCAAGGAGATGACAGTCCCTCGGGGCGGGGCTCACAAGTTGTGCGTGGCATTTGTACTGCTCTGCCACCACACAGAGACGAACGCTCAGACAGAGTGGGAGCAGCCGAAGGACCCAATAATCCTCGCATAACTCGGCGTCAGAGAGTGGGAGATAAAGGAAGAGGGAATCGATATTGTGGAGCCCAACTCCCCCAATCTTCACACAGCGTGGCAGTGTCTTAAAATATGTCCACTCACTAATTATCCTTTGGACACTCAAAGCCAGCGGACTATTTACGTAGCCACTTACCCAAGACCCAGCCCAAGTGCTCAAGGTCGATGCTGAAAAGGAAGGTGTCCAACAAGCGGTGTGGCTGTGGGTGTGTGCGTTGTCTGGAGTGTGCCTGATATTCAGTTTCAGTTATTTTTACGACAGACCCAGGCGTAGGCGTAGGCCCAGGGAACAGGGAACAGGGAAAAGAAACACGAAAACCGGAGACAGACTTCGGTTGTCTTGATTTCCTTTATTTTTTGTTTGTTCTCTCTCTCTCTTGTTGCTTTTATTGTTATTAATATTTCATTTCCTTTTGGGGCAAAGTTCGCCACAAAAACAGCAGTTCCCTTGCCCCATCATCACGCCCCACCACGCACTCGGAACAATTGCGTTTTATTATATGCCTCAGCCCACACCAGCCACAGCCACAGCCACAGCCCCAGCTCACACTCTTAGTCCGGGAATTGCGTCGTTTCGTTGCCTAAAACATGCACACACACACACAGATAACACACACACATTTACTTTCGGACATTTCGTTATATCAAGTTACAAAATTCAAGGTCAAAGAGCCAGCTGCCAGCTGCCAGCTTTTATTTGTCTGCACGCACCCCCCAAGTGGCAGATGGAACTGGCAGAAGCACCCACCGCTCAATGGTGAAGGCAAAGACATCCCCTCGATTGGGCCGAGTTGAATGATGTTTACGTTCACGTAATGAAATGATTATCCCCTACAAACCATATAAATTAACATAAGCAGCCGATTAATGGCACTAGTCAATCCAAAAGTGAAACGTGGCAGGCACACCAGTTGCAAGTCATCCGGCGCGGGCAGAGCCATAAAGGTCATGCGTGAGTTGCTAATCTTTCTACAAGGATAACGACGCTATGGACTCTTTTTATGGTTATTTAAAATAAGGGCTGATGGGTCTTACTTTCAATGAATTTATCATCATACTCAAATATCGTAAGTGATGGCTGCGAATCTTTATTTATCGATCATTAAATTCTAGCTCCTGCTTTGGCTACCGATTTCTTACAAGTTTTCCCATTTTACAACCCAAAATCCGTATCTCCCTTATAGGTACCCGACATTTATCGACATTTATCGATCCTTTAATCGTATAATCCTGCACTCTGTGGTTGCTGCCACATTTATCGACATTTATCGATCCTTTAATCGTATAATCCTGCACTCTGTGGTTGCTGCTGCTTTAGAAAACAATTTTATTTAAAGGGCCGACCCCACTTTAATTAAGTCTCCTTTGTGGCCCCCGTCAGCTGGCATTAAGGCCAAAAGGTGCTCTTGCTTTTAGCCAGTTGTTGTTGTTGTTGTATTTTTGTGTTGCTGTTGTTGGTGGCTCTACCGCGGCAGCTATTAAGGCGCCACCTGCTGGGCGTTGGTTGCGTTTTATTTGAGCTGCCATCGCCGTCGTTTTCGTCTTCGTCTTCGTCGTCTTGGCCTTTGGTTTTGCCTGACGCTATCGCTGTTGCTGCCACTGTCATACATTTTGTGATACCCTGCACAGGGAGTGTCCACTCATTCGTTCATCTGTTGGCACTCCCACACATAAAATGATCAAAATGGAAATTTATTAAATCAAAATTTTAAGAATTTCCTAAACTCTTTGGTGGTCATGGTGCATTACACTTATGCATTTACATATTTACGGACCTATGGGTGCATTTGTTTGCTCTAGTTCTTCTAGATACTTAGTATATTTGATGTCTCGACTTTGATTGCCCCTCGGCTTGTGTTACGATTTGCTGTGGGGAGGGGGACACACTGCAGGCACTGGGCTCACTGTGGCACAAGTTTTTGGCGTAAATCGATGCGGCAGCCACAGCAACATAAAGTAAAAGGCAACACACACACACACACACTGGGCAGGGTATGGCATGGGATGGTAGCGTCTTCTTGTTACCTTTTCCTTCGGTTTTTTGTGTGTCACTTTGGATTGTGAGCGGCTTTGACACGTGGCAAGTTAAATTGAAATGCCGCCGACATCGCTGTACACATCTATTAGGAGAACGGGCAGGGGCATGGGTCTGGGGCTGGGGCTGGGACTGGGGCTGGGACGGGGGCTGTTGCCCAAGGCGGCACTTAGCACTGCCAAACTGCCGAAAGAAGGAAAATGTCACCTCGAAAAGCGACCGGAGTGAGCGATGTTCGCTCGACTGCAACCTGCCAAGAGGGGATTCAAAAGGGAGCCCAAAGGATATGCCGATTTCTTGGTCCTTTGTTGGCTGCTCCTCCCACAGCTCCACACAGATTCATATGGAAACGAATGAATGAAGGCGGCAGGCATGGAGTGGTGCTGGGTGGAATACTTGGCTCTGGTCAGAATGATAACCGCAGGATCCCCACAGTCGCATTCGCCATTGTGTCTCAGAGCCAAGAGCAAATTCAATAAAGTCCGCCAGTCCGCAGCAGTTTTGTGCAGCATTTGTCAGTTGCCAAATGGCTAACATGTCCTTCTGTCTCAGAGAACTCAGTCCCCCCGCAGTCTCCAACTGCTCTCAAAACTGCCATTCAGAGAGCCATTCATTGCGTCAGTCTGGCAGTCAGGCAGTCAGGCAGTCAGGCAGTCAGGCATGCAGTCAGTTGGCCAATTAAACGACGAACCCAAGAGAGGGCTATGACTAGGACTAGGGGACTAGGGCTGCCTGGCAGGCCAAACGAGGACGCACATTAGAGCCAGGCCCGAAAGGACAGGCCAGAAAGGATTTATGCAGTGCGGCACACACAAACACACACACACACACACACACACACACACACACACACACATGCTGTGGGGATAGTGGGTCAGCAGTTGGACAACAATTCTGTCGCGAGTTGTGTGAGTGCGTGTCTGCGAGTGCCCTGAATATGTGTATTGGAAGCAGCCCATAAATAAATAAGCCATAAAACGCTAACGAACGAATATAACAGCCAAGTGCGAAGGGAGACACGGACATCATCTCGATCATCAGACCCAGACCCAGACCCATTCCTCCCACCTTCAAGCCGCTGCCAAAGGTGGAAATTTTCCTTTGGCTCTATTGCATCATGCAGCAGCAGCAGCAGCAGCAGCGTCTTGTGAGGCACCACCATCCATCATGAAATGCCAATGTGCATTAATTGAACCGCCCACACACACACACACACACACACACCAGCAGCTGCTGCTGCTGCTGCTGGCGATGCAAATTGCATAAAAGGTCGCCCCTAATGAGGGGGGGGGTAAGATTATTGCAACTGATTGATGGACACTGCAGCAGTGATGGAGGAGCTGCCGCCCCCAGACTGGGCCTCGGATCGATCCAGCAATCAGATTAATCAGCTGGGTGAGGTGTGGGGTGGGGGGCTGTTGGCTTCCCAAGACGAAGCCGCAAAAGCAAATCGAATTCAAATTACACAGTTCCAGAACAGGGTCTACGGATAACTGAAAGGACAAGTGAGGTCAGCGTCAGCCCCGGCCCCGGCCCCGGCCCCGGCACCAGTGGCAGTGGCGGTACCAGGCAACACTCAAATTACAGGACAGCCGCGCCCCAAAACCCACCATAGAAAAAGAGAGACAGAGACACATAATTGGCGAAATGACAGGGCAGGCCTACAGATCGGGAATTACTTAACCCACAAAAGAGGCTGCCAAAAACACAGACACACAGAGGGGCAATGGCAATGGCAACGGCAGTCTCCCAGTCTCCCAGTCTCCCAGCATACGCACAGGCGAGGCGCCTCATTCATTCTTGATTACCCCCCTCGCCCGTGCTTTGCCCAGCGTCCCCTTTGTTCCCATTTGGCATTGTTTCTTCAAATTGTTGTGCCACTTTACAAAATGTAGTAAAAGGGGCATATACATTTTTGTCGAAGCCGCAGAGAATGTATAACTATAACTAATTATTTGATCTACCTGTGTGTAGAATGCTGTTTCGATGGGTTCAATATTCATGCTAGAATAATTTCAATAAACTGCTTAAGCCTCCCGTAGCTTGGCTCCTGGCTTTTGATGCTGGATTCATAGTTATAAAACTTAATTTGCGATGGGTATATCCGCGTCGAGACATGTGTCCCATCCACCACACAGACGTTCCGACTGGCTGCATGTTTTACATATTTGTTGCCCGCTTGCTGCGGGTGTTTCGGCTTTGCTTTTAAAGCCAAATATCTTGCAGAAACTTGAAATGGAATCACTATATCATATCCCTCGTAGATCTAACAACAAAACTGCAACTAAATCATAAACAAATCGATTTCCCGGGCAACCTCAGACTTTGGACAGGATAATGTGTCTGCAACATGCTTTTGTTGTTGCTGTTTTTTGTTGTTGCATAATTTGATGCAAGGCTTTGGCATTGTTATCTTCCACTCTCTTACAAGTCGCAGTGCGAAAGAGCGTGAGGGCGGCGGCAGCTGCTCTGAAACTCCCTCGAAAGCCAACTTTAGTTTCAGTTTTACATTTCAGCTTTGTTGGGCCAAAATGCAAGCAGCAGTTGGGAGTAAAGAGTGGGGAGTGGAGAGTGGAGAATGCTGAAAGCAGAATGGAGTGCACAGAGCGAAAAGTTGTAAGGGTGGGGGCAGGTGGGTCTTCAATGGTAGGTGCTTGGCCGGGCATGTTTAACGGCTTGTTGGCCACTTTACGCCCCGTTGTACGCGCCGCACCCTTTTTACCCCTCCACACCGCCCTCCGCCCTACCCTTCCCACTGTAAAACGAGTAAAGGAACGGGCACATAAATTTACAACAACAACAACAAAAGCACAAGAATGGAGCACGGCACACAAGTACACACGAATGCAGACACATTGCCATACAAACACACACACACAACTATTTATAAATACACGAGTTTGCGTGTTAATTAAGAGTCCGTTCCAGAAACCGCCACACACACACACACACACACACACGCCACAATAATCTCAGCCCAAAAAGTGCACGGAAATGAAATATTTTCATTCATTTTCACATCACAACCAAAAGCCTTTATTACTTCTGTTCGTTGAAGAAATGTTTATAATAATTAACAGGATATTTATTAGCAAGTGCTCATAAGAGTCACAACCAGAGATAATATTCGTTTTAATTCCCATTACAGCTAGAAGTAAACCAAAAAAAAGTGCCGTATTAAGTTTCCATTTGTGGAAACTTTTCGACTTGTCTTTCGTTTCTTGGGTTGTTCCTGAAAACGCTTTAAGAACCTTCCACCAACTGGTTAAAGTTTTCTGGAATGTTGTTTCCTTTTCTGCTTTACACCTTTCATTCTGCTCTCTGCTCTCTTTTCGCTTCGCCCTTTTGCCACACTGGTTTGGTTTTGGCGATGGTGATGGTGATGGTGGGCGTGGGCGTGGCAGGTGGCAAATCAAAGACCACATTTGTGCCCACCCGACTGCAATATGTTTTAAATGCCAAGCAACTATGGTGGGGACGCCGCCCATTAAGAGTGCAAATATACAAGTAAAATATACACGTATACCCCCCATGGTGCGCACTCACCTGCTTATGGAAATATCCCCATGTAGAGTATGTAGTTTGTATGTAAAAGAGTGCGGGAGGGAGAGTGGGAGGATAGGGACGCGCCAGTGAATCGCCAAGTGCTCTACAGAAACAGCGTGGAAAATGTGAAAAGCGGCGACAAATGTGTGGTGTGGGAGGAGGAGGGTCTTAGGGCACTTCAAGCGTTTGCCTGCTCGCATGTTGAAATAAAGCTGATGTTTGCACTCGTCCAGCGGTCAAGCCGGCATGGGGAACAGCTCTCTGCATCTGGCAATCGATCCATCAGTCAATCAATCAGCAATTCCCCCATTCGAATGGCCATCGCCAGCCAGCAGGTGGCACTCACTCACTCACTCACTCGACTCTCAACTCTCAACTCTCAACTCTTTGTCTAGACATCTGTCAGAGTCGGGAGGCATTTTGATTTAATCGTATCTCCTGTCCTGATGTCTTCCCATTGGTGCCTCCAGCTTCACCACTGCCCCTTTGGAGCTGTGGCGTCATGAAAAGTCGTTGTGGAGTCAGGGGTCAGAGGGGACGAGGCGCAGTTCCCTTTTGTACTTTCCCCACAGCTGTTCCCCGTGAGCTTTCTTCCATATGTTTTGTTTTTGGTTTCGTTGCCCCTATGGTAAATAGGGGGAAAGCTCATCCAGCGTCTGGAACGTTGGCCACGTGTCCAGTGGAAGGACCTCTCGCTTCCACTTGCACTCGCTCTGGATCAGCGTATCTCTGTTACTCTCTCTCTCTCTCTCTCTGAGAGGAGTAAAAGCTTTGTCTCAGTCAGGGCTCTCTTCTTAAAACGGAAACCGTAAAATAAAAAGCCGGCAAAGCGGCAGACAGAGATGGAGATGTGTGCGGGAGAGGGAGACAGTACATGTTTTCTGCCACCCTACCCCACTTGGAGCACCGACCGACTTCTCTCTCTCTCTCTCTCTCTGCAACAGCTCTCGGTTCTTGCAACAATCTAACATTATGTCATACCCAAAATTGCTGCCGACGTCTGATGGGACAAGTTGCGGCATAAAATTATGATATGGAATTATTCTCGTATGAATAACGACGGCAATGGTGAATGGTGAATGGTGAATGATGGTGGAGGGGACTGGCGATGATGGCTGCCCGTCATGTCCTTGTCATTGTCCTTGTCCTTGTCGCTGTCAGGAGAGCAGCACAAAGCAAAGCCATGAAAATGTTTTGTGTGCAACATATTCGACGACTCCTCGCCGCCGTTCATGGTTCAGTGTCCGCTGGGGTTCTCTCCCGCGCTCTCTTTCGATCCCGCCCGTTGAAAATCATTGGAAAATCATTCATGTGCTGCTCTGCAGGATAACGCCAGCGCTAAGACCTGGAGTAGGTGGTTGACGAGTTGGTGGTAAAGTGGGAGGATAAGCCAGCAGCAGCACCTATAGGAGTCGAAGGGAAAGCCAGGAAAAGGAGCACAAATATGAGGAGTAGAAGGGAAAGTCAGATACTTTCAGTGACTGCAGGGAAAGCTCTCTGGAAAAGACACCCACGAATATGCATAAATTACGATAACAAATAAATTGTCCGCCCGAGGGAACTGGGCCCCTCTTCAGCCTGTCCGCCTGTAGAGCTCTCAGTGAGCGTCCATTAAATGATTCCTATTCCTCATTCAGCAGGAGACTCATGCTCCTTTTTGGGCTTAAGTCTGGGTAGTGGTACTTCCTGCTTACCCGGCAACTTTTTGGGATATTCTGAAAGAGGATTCACCTTTTTTTTTTTGAAAGAAACAGCGCCAGGCCACCCCACCCACATCCTCCTGCTTCTGTGAGCTTAGCACTTGGCTGAAATCCGCTTAAATGCCATTTCCGGCACAACAAAAGTGTTGCCTACTTTTTGTCGCCATTTAGCCGGACGGAGCATTGAAATGTGCGGCCCAAAATGAAGCCGCAGGCTTGCCAGGGAGGGGGGAAACCAGAGGGGTGGGTAGTTCTAGTGTGTGTGAGTGTGTCTCAAAAGCGACGAAGGCTGAGACTGAGGTTGAGGCTGAGCCGTGGCTGAGTCTGAATTGAGTTTACTGTGGGGACAAGTACAGTTGCCGCTTCTTTTGTTAGTCCCCGACGCCCCCGCCTGGGGCCAGCTGCAATGCAGTTGCCATATATTCATTCCAGTGTCGTTTCCCCCGCTCCTTCCCAAGCCCTCCCCATCCAACCAACCATTTCTGTTGACAAAATTTTATTTCTTTTGAATTTTCGGGCTGAAGCGGATGAGTACAGTGCAGTGGGGTACGGGGCAGGAGGAGAGGGATAGCTGGCTGCCTCGGGGGCTAGTTGCATTGAGGCTTAAATATCAGCACTTGACACTCTGCGGCCATCGTCCCTCTCCCATCCGCTGACACCTTGTCCAGAATTGCACTGCCATTCCTTTGTTTGGTGCTGAAACCTCCTCCCCGCGCTGACATGTTAATTGGGTGTAACCCTAACTTTTGGCACCCACATCCTGGGTGGATTGGAATTAGGGAGCATTAACTTCTTCCTTGGAGCATATATTATTCATTTGTTGTCTGCATTCCAATCAAAAAATTAAATAATTGTATTAGCTTTTCTTCTATTTTTACACTTGGCCAAATAAAAAAGAAAAAAAAAATAAACATTTTGTAGTTTCCCATACCGGGAATTGAACCCGGGCCTCCCGGGTGAGAGCCGGGTATCCTAACCACTAGACAATATGGGATGGACAATCCTTAAGGAAATCCAAGCCAACAAAACTTCTTACTCTAAAAATATATGTGTTTTTTTGTATTCTTTCAAGGAGAAAACAAATTTGCCCCTCAGGGGAAATCTAATGGGAAAATCTCACATTCCGAACGATCAAAAGTTGTTGATTCAGCAGGTCGTTGGGGAAATTCTTGAGCGCGTTTCCTCAGTGCGGAAACCAAATAGGGCATACATACGCGCAAAGAATTGACTTGAGCCCTTTCAAAATGTTGCACCACTGCATCCATCGCCAATCCGCTGACGGCTGAATTGGATGGGAAATCGCAGAAGTTTTCCCACACACTTTCACACACACAGATAACAATAAAACGCAACAAAGAAGCAGCAGTATCAGCACTGATGCAGGGTCATAAGCAGGTGCTGAAGCTGGTGAGTGGGGTAGGAGATACAGAGTCTCGTCCCCGCTAGAACCAGAACTGGCTCACTTTCAGTGCATCCAATACACTGCGCTCGCATTCATGGTCGCCTGGCCAAATTGGAGCATTTATTGTACAAAAAATGCACAACGGAGCAGCCGGCCACAGACGGACGTGGGCTGATTCCAGTGCGTGAGCCAGGTTATCTGAGGGGAAACGCATCGGAAATCAGCAGAAAGAGAAGGCAAACGACTGATTGTGCAGCTTTCCCCTCGAAAGCTCAGCGGAGAAACGAACCCCTCACTGAGCATACAGTTGTCCCACTCTAGCGGCCAATTGCAGCAATATCTCCCCACCTTGCAGAGCTAGTCGCACTCTCGCTCTGCAGTGGGAGATGAAGAGCATTGTTGAATCAAGTTGGCCATTCGCCTGCTGCCGGCTGATGGTCGCCTGCTGGGCCGTCTAGGGTAAGTTCCTAGAATGTTCATTCCAATAAGCCACCACCATGGCCGGTTGCAACATCTCGCGCAAACTGATCCAATTGATGGCAGGCAAATTTCGTAGAATTCACCCGATGCCAGCAGGCGTCCAGCGCCGCCAGCAGGCCGCTCCCAACCGGGACCAACATGTTGCGGCCACATTGGCGAGGGCGACATTGGAATCGCGTCATGCTCGTCGCTAATTCAGCAGGCAAACAGAGACAGAAACAGCGGCAGCAACACCATAGCATCTGAGCAGTTGAGCAGTAGAGCTGAGGGGCAAATACAATTACAAGAGCATTTGGTGGAGGGGCGGCAGAAAACCCGGACACGGCCAGGATGGTGTGGATGTGGTAGATGGAGAGATGGAGATGGCCTCCAATCCCATATGGGCACCGGCAATTGGCAGGCAACACATACATACGTAGTACGTACCAATGCCAAGGCGCCCGCGCAACAACATCACGGAAGCGGTAGCAACAACCACAACGCAAGCTGCAGGTACCGGTACGGTTCGGAGTGCCGACGGCTTTGACACTTTCGTTTTCTTGTTCCAACCAACCGCTGGCCGCTAAATAGGCGCCCAGCATGCCGCAGAAAGCGACCGAACAGTGCCAGCAGCTGCCAGACAGGGTGAGACAGGTGAGCCAAAGCACGTGCGATATGGTTGTCCCACTTGCACCCAAGCACCTGCTCTCAGCACACTTAAACGCCGTTTCTCTCTCGGGCTGTTGCTCTCTTTGGAGCTTTTCGCCACTTGTGGGCGGGAGCTCAAACTTAAACGCAGCAATGAGTCATCATGGTATGTTTGGCAGTGGGTTGGATTTTACTTTTTATGCGTTGCATTTTATGCGCAGTGTTTCCTAATGTTCCTACCCATTTTTATCTGAGAAATTTCCAATTGGGAAATTTTAAAAGCTGGGTTTAAAAGCATCGTTGGGATATTTTGGGAAAAGGGAAATTTGTAAACTTCCTTCATGGCTTCTCTTTCTAACTTGGCCGCTGCCTCTGCGCTGCTGGGCTCCTGTTCGAAAATCGACTGACTGGGCCCCTGAATTCGTCGAGCGATACGAAAACTGGGTCTCGGCGCGCCGACTGCATCCGTCGGCAGTCAGCGGCAGGGGAAACCAGAGGGGCAGCACCGCGAATGCTGCGTTCAGAGTGGCAGGGGAAACATCAGTCGTCACAGTGGTACAACGGAGCAGCAGGGCAGCAGGGGAAACAACAGCAAAACGGTTCAGCGGGTGCCGGCAGGGAACCGACGACGACTCATGGGGAAGCGATGCTGAGGAAAAACTCATTAAAAAAGTTCCTTTTAATTAATGGAAAACCACCAGAAGAACAACGGCCGGCACGGCTCCACTTGTGCCCAAGCCCCACACTCCACACACCACACCCACACTCACACACACACATACCATTCATCCCTCATTGCGGCTTTTCCGCCCAGCCAATTAGTGAAAAATGCCCACCCCGCCACTAGCCCCGCACCATCCATTGACCACAAAAGGCGCCTTCTTCATTAGCTGGCGCACATTTCGACCTACGCTTTTCGCAGCGCATCTTCTTCTATCCTATTACGCTAACATCTTCTTAATTAAAAAGCTGGCAACAGCTCGTTCCAGGCCATCCCCCTGCGTGTGCCGGATGGCCGCTGGCGGATTTTTAATTGCTTAATTGGAACTGCGTGAACGGTGGCAGGGGCAGGGGCTGGGGCAGTCGCTGTGACAGAGTCGTCCTACCGACACAAAGAGGGGCCCATCCGAAGCCGCCTGTTGCCTACTGCGCTGAGCACATGAAATATTCACCACGCGGAACACGAACGATGAGCCGAAGCCATCAACAGCATCCTGGCAGTGGCTGTGGCTGACTGTGTTGTCAAGGTCGTGTCCCCAGGGCCTGCTGACTGGCTGAGCAACCACCACGCCCTAGATACGCCTCAAACTCAGCAGATGGAACAGGCGCCCAGTAAGCAACAGGATGGCCCGCTCAAACATGGGGCAGGACACACGACACGACACGACACGGTACGATACGATGCGGCCAGAGATGCTGCGCATCATGCAAACGCCAGATGCCACTTGCCCCACATTGCAGAAGATGATGCAAGGCTGGGGTAATATGGGGTGCTCCTTCGCCGAAAGCTCACAGAGGAACAGCTAAAAACAGGAAGGATATACGCCACCCAAGGCCCCACCCACACAATGAATGATTCGAATGACTCTTTGGTTTCAATTGTTCATAAGTTTTATTATTTGCCGAATGCTCTCGATGAAGCGATTCATAAATTGTGGGGCGTGTACGTACGTATCTACAAACGTTTGCTGAATGGATGAACTGGCAGACAGCGCAGCGGGTGGGGTCTAAATCGTATCCTGGTCCATCCAAACTCGTAATTTACATACGTACACATATATATATATCATATATCATATATTATATATTAATTTGTATTGTATAATTGTTTCCACTTCTTTTTTGGTTAGTCATAAGTATAGTTCCATATAATATGGTATCATATATGTATGTATATAGTATATAGTAAAGTATATTATGTATAATGCATGTGTATATGTGTATATAAATTTAGTTAACATTAATTCACCAAATACTCGATACAATCCAATGTCTCTCCCCAGCACTCGATCCGATCCCGATGCGATCCTACGCACATTTCAAATTTCAAGCGATCTTTTAATACTCTTTTTCGCGTTAGTCCTTCAGTTATCATCGATGCAATACAGTTCACTTGTATGTATAAAAATTCAGTTGCCACAATTTGTATTTAATTGAAACGAGTGTTGTTGATTGGCTGATTGATCGATTGAGGAGTAGGATGTGGGGATTGCGGTTTTGTGGGGCCGGGTGTTGCAGGGGTGCTTGGGATTGACAATTAGTCTTTGGCACATTTCAATCGATTTCGCTGATATGTAATGGGGTGAGGGGGGGTACACGCTTTGTGCTTTCAGGGGGTTTGGGAGGCGGAGCAGAAAATAGGGAAAATTAAGGAAAAATCTTCCTAAAGCAGAGATCTTGAAGTAGCTTGAGACTGCACTGAACTCTTTATGGAGAGAGCTTCCAAAATATTTGGTAATCCATTCAAACATAATACAAACTTCAAGGCAAGAAAGGACACACTGTAATCTTTCGTAGGGTATTCTAGGATCAAGGACTCGCTTCGACGGACAGGTGCCACGTACACATAATGGACTTGGAATCGTTTCTTGGATTATATTTGTGATTGCTATGACCATTTTGTTTTGAGGGAGGCGCTGCCATTTGCCATGAGAATGCTTAGACCTTTTGTGACATGCTGCCTCTTCTGTTGAGATTTCTTAGCCAGAACTGATCTGAGCACACATTTCGCAATCATGTACATGGCATAACCCTACTCTTTCTATATATACTACATATATTTATGTATGTTTGTATATGCATGTGCACTTGTAATTCGTATTCACATTCGCTAAATCGCTAACAACAATTCGAGTCGAGTCTTGGCTATTTCTAAGTCTATGGTAAAACATTTGTTTTTGGCTAAAAACATTATCTGCTCCTGATTCTGATTCTGCTTCAGCTTCTACTTCTGATTCTGGCTATTCGATTCTGATTCTGATTCTGGTTCTGATTATGCTCCCTCCGTCTCTTCTATCGCTGCTCCCTATCGCAAGCCTTGGCTTTCAATGGGAATCTAATTTATTTCACTTGGTTTGATTTCGATTCGATTAGTAGTTTAATTCAATATTCAATATGCAATTCAATTCAACAAACAATGCGCTAAGGTTGTAACGTTTCGCTAATTATTCAAATATGTTTTTGTATATAGTATCTATCATCAATTTGCTTTAATTTTTCTCATTTCGTCTTAACGGTTTTTGTCGTATTTTTGATAAATTTGTAATATAATAAGGCCGCTGGGGGCAACTGCTATGAAAAGGCTAAAATATCTACCATAGATAGTATGGTTATGGGTATATTTGTATGTAGATCCTGGTGGCGGGAGAAAGGAGAGACGGTATAAATAGATTTTTAGATCGACTTGTAGCTAATGGAAGTAAACCCTCTTTACCTGTTTTCCTCTCTATCATTTTTTTTGTTGTAATTTAATATATTTTTTGTTTTGTTTTTGGTATAGGCATGATCTGCTTCTGCTGCGCCTGTTCTCTACAAATACAATCTATGCACTCTTTCAGCATTTCATTCTGTTCCTTCTTTCTACACATTCTACAAAGGAAAAGGGACAGGGACTGGGCTCATATAGTTAAATTCAGATTAAACTCACTTCTGGTTCTGTTTCTTCACTCAAATACTCGTATATAGGGTCTTGGGCAATTGTTGTCTTTGTATATTATGTGTTTACATCGAGGAATGTATGTATTTTTGGATGTGGGGGGATGGGATGTGTGTTGTGTGTCGTTTTGTTGATTGCCTGCTAGTCAGGGCCTAGATTAGTAGTACCTTAGTAGAGGGGCCCCTGGCCGGAGGCATTAAGTTACAAATTAAGTTAGAATAAATACAAAAAGATATCAAAAGATGTACAAAAAGTTACGTAAATAAAATAGCATAACAACTTAGGATTACGAGGGCACAGCAATCGAGTGTATAAACTATGTATGTACAGCTTAAACGGAGAAGGTATATAGCGAGGGACAAAGACAGACTAAAACAGATGAAAACAATAAGAAACAATAAATACATAAATAAATAAATGGGATGCAGGCGGAGTGATGCAGGCGAGTGGGAAGATAAACAGATAAAAAGATAAATAATCAAAATCAAAACAGAAAAGACAGAAACAGAAACAGAAACAGAAACAAAACAGAAAGATAAACAAAAATCAAAAACAAATAATAATGAGATGCACTTCAACGCGTGTGATGATGCTTTAGGGGTGGGGGGGGCTCTTACTTCGCTGCCTCGCCGGAAAAGGATATGGCGGCGGCGGCGGCCGAGCCCGACACAGACCCTGGTGTGGCCGACAGCGCCATCTTGGAGAGCGTGGCCAAGGAACGTTTCGGGAATGTATTATTTCCATCCGACGGATCCGAGAACAGTTTGCGGAAGCTGCAACAGAGTAGTAAATATTTCATTTTTATAAATTCGCTCGTGAATATCATCATCTAATGTGATTTATACGCATTTAGTTTCATACAATTTGCGTATGCCCGACTCGGAGCTCTTCTTCCAGGGCGCATCGTCCGGCTCATACGGCAGAGGTCCCTGCACGGGTGCATCGTGGCCAGGCGGCCTAAGCAACAGAAATGGTTTTGAGAATATACAAAATTGACTTGCATAAATTCCTATTAATGTTTCACTCACGTCTCCCCAGCGAGTGGGGGCTCCAGTTCGGCTGCCGCTTCAGCCGCCTCCTCATCGTCGTCGTCATCATCGTCGTTGTCTGCCAAATGACCCTCGTCATCGTCACTGTCATCCGAGCTGGAGATATGCCGCGACCGCTTGGCCTTCAGCTGGCTAGGGGGCTTCAGCTCGGCCAGCTGCTCGTTGAGGCCATCGATGGTGGTTAGCAGCTCGTCCCTCTCGCTGATCAGTTCCTTGAGCTCACGCGTGGTATAGCGCGGCCGATTGGGATCGTTCTGATCATCGTCGTAGGACTGCACCAGATCCTCGTTCTCCTTCTCGGCCAGACCGAGGCGCTTGCGCAGCTGATTGATCTCCCGGCACTGGTCCTGCAGTTGGGCCAGGAAATCGGCTCGCTCCTCGCACAGCGTCTTCACCTGGGCCTGCATCAGCTTGTGGCGCCGCCTCGTGTCCCGCTCCGAACCCTTCAGACGTTCCGACTGAATGTTAAGCTAAGCCCGAGGTAATCGAGAAGAAACAATTCGAGTTAGAGTTCAAGTTGGGTTATGGGTTTTTGGTTTTTGATGGACTCACATGCTCCAGCTCGCTGTACTTGTCCTGGAGCTCTCGCTCGCGCTGCTTCAGCTCGTCCCGCTGCTTGTAAATCTGCTCCTTGAGCCGCTGCAGCACCTGGGTATCGGACAGGGCGCTGTGCAGCTCATTGTTGGTCATGCTGATGATGCTCTCGGTGAGGCTGGCGCCCAGGCCGGAGCTCTGGGCGGAGGAGGACTGCAAGTCCTGCGTCTGCTTCACCAGCCGCTTGTTCTCGTCCTGCAGCGAGGAGACTAGGTCCACCAGCTCGTTGGTCTCGCTGCGCCACTGCTCCTCGATGAGCTCCAGCTCTTTCTCGAAGCGGCGCCGGAACTCGGCCTTCTCCAGCTTCTCGCTCTCCAGCTGGGTGATCTTGTCCCGCAGATCCTGTATGGTGGCGTTCTCGCGCTCGTTCTTCGTGGCCAGCGCCTCCAGCAGCTCCAGCGTGTTGATGATCTTCGGCATCAGCCCACTCACCGCGTCCGTTCCGAAGCGATCCATTATCCGCTCGTACTCCTTGCCAATATCCGAGGCCAGGTCGTACACATCGACCACGCCGATGTCGTCGATGGCGTCCAAGACCATTTCGCCCATTTCATTGAGATGGAATCCGGGCATGGAGCAAGGCACGGGCCAGCAGCAGCAGTACGTATCTTCCGGTTCGCTTCTCTATTGTCTGCCAGCAGCTGGGGCCACTTTTCAGCGTCCAGTTTCCACCAGATGGCCAGATGGTTAGCTTTCCAGGTGCGACAGTTGCCTGGAGAAAACTCCGTCGTAAAGGGAGGAGGGGGGCAATGTGTAATCTGCCAGTTCGTTTCGCACACACTGAGAGACACACACAAACACACACTCTGTGGGCGCAGAGGGGGCTGTGAGGAAGGTACACGGGTATTATGTTCACATTCACTTTAGCTCTTGCTGCCGCTGCACTGCTGCTGCTGATCTTTCCCACACATAAACAGATTGCTCTTTTTTTGCAATTTGTTCGCTGCTATGAGTAATATGTACATTAGAGGTGTCAAGCCATCGAGTGCTCTATCGATAGTATCGATATATTGCTGCTGGCCGCTTCCACCGACGGTTTTGCGATGATTTCATAAAATAATCGCGCCACCAGCTGTCTGTGTTTCCTTCTACAAAATTGTTATTATTATTCTGTAGCTCTTTTGAAACAATTGAAAGTGTTTGAAACCTGATTGCTTGATATCCATGGCCGTAGCTTATATTTTGTGAGCATAATTATCAATGTATTCGGTGCTGCATAACAACAGGAGAAGGGCGCCAAAGTAGACCTAATTCAAAACAGTAACAACTAGGCCACAAAGTAAATTCATTGTTTTATTCATAAATTTGTTTACAAAAGTTGTATAAAGATTTCATTCTGTTCTGGTTTTGATTTTTGGGTTTGTGTGTGTGTGTGTGGGGAGGGGCATGACATACAGATTAATTTGTATTTTACACTTACAATTAACAATAACTAAATCATTTTGTATGGCTACACTTAAGTACGGTTAAGCAGCGACGACTAGCAAGTCCCCCCCCCCCCCCTCTCTCCCTCTTTCTGTACAAACTAAACACGGACTTGGTGGTCCGGGGTGGGGTATGGTTCTTGAAGGGTTCTTTAAGTACAATACATTAAATTAGCTATAATTCTTTGGATGATTGCGGGAACTGCATGACTGGGAGAGCAGGGAGTAGGGAGCGTTTGGTTGATGGTTTTTTTTGTTTTGCTTGTAAAAATAATACACATAATACAACAATTTTGTGTGGTTTTGTTTTGTTTTCTTGTGTGTTTTTGTGTGTGTTTTGCTTTCGCTTTTTCGTTTTCATTTAAGGACTAGATTAGGAACCACATTTGTACAGTTTTCATATTTTTGTTTTCGCTCTCTCTTTCCCACCTTCAACATATCCTTATGTTTATTCTAATTAAGTATGTTTCAGCTTTAGCTTTTGGTTTTTTTTAGTTTTTAGTTTTTGTTTTAAGGTAAAATGTACAAAGACAAAGTGTTCGCACCTCTTCGTTCGCTCTCCTTATCTTTTTGGTTGCAGCTTCTCTCTCTCTCTCTCTCTTTCTCAAAGTAAACTTAACATAAATAAATTTCCCACTTTTCTCTTAAGGGTATAAACAAACGAGCAAAAAAAAAGCATTTAACCTTAGGTGTTTTCTTTTTGTTTTTGTGTAAAAATAAATAGCGATTTGCGAGTGGTTGGTGGGGAGAGGGTTCTTAGGGTTTGGTTTTGACTTAGGTATTACATACAAACATTATTGTTTTTTGGCAAGCATTCACGATGGCAAAGGTCAACTGGGTTAAGTTAAATTCTGATCTCCTCTCTTTTTGGCACACAAATTAGGCATAAATAAATAATAATAATAGTAATAATAATAATAATAATGATAATCATAATAATAGTAGTACTCATTCATGTATATAGCAATGATAGCGATAGTAAAATAATTATAAAATATTAAGTTAATGTGTAGCTGCTGGTGCGGGTGGGGGGAGGCAGCGCATTTACATTCTGTTTGCAGGTGCGCTACGACTGGGTTAATACGTACAATACTAACTAGTTGAAATACTAGACCAGCTCTCTAGATCTAGCTCAAGCTCAAGCTCTAGCTTTAGCTTTGCAGCTGCTGCTCGTTCTAGGGGGGCTTCGGCTCCACGTGTGCCCTGCCGGTATGCTGCTGCAGCTTGGTGTTCGCCTTCAGGCGCTTCGAGCGCTTGGCGACTGGCTGGGGGGTGGGTGTTGGGGATGGGGACTGGGAGGGGCATGACGGTGATAGGCCACCCACCACGCCCACATCCCTGGCCAAGGCATCCTGTGAGTAGTAATCATATTCATCCGGCAATTCCGTCAGATCTGTGATAGCGATCTTCGATGGCAACAGCAGCTGCATACGCAGCTCCACTTGCTCCTCCTCATCCTGCTCATCCTCATCATCGTCATTGATGTCGACAATTGAGATGATGTCGCTGCTCTCGCCTCTGCTTTCCAGACCGAAATCATCGTCCTCCTCCTCGTCCGATGAGCTTCCTATTCCAATCACGGTTCCGATACCACCTCCGCCTCCGTCCCCATCATCGCCATCGTCCTCTTCGGACTAGCTGCTACTCGTCTGCGTCTGCAGGACACCAGCCGATGATGAGGAGGAGGCGCAGGAGTTGACACCGGTCACATGGCCCAGGGCGGCGCTGCCCGGAAAGTGACAGAGGCACGCCGGATTGGGAAAATGTCCCGGCTGGGCGCCCAGCTTCTTGGTTAGCGTCTGCCAATAGTCAATCTGGGCATCGAGCAGATCAATCTTTCGTTTCCGCTCCTCGATGGCCAGCGACATCATGTACTCCTGATGCTGCGCCCGCGGACCCGTGCCGTTCCCACTGCCACCGTTCGAGCTGGACATTAGTATGCCGCCGCCGCCGCTGCTGTTGGCGCTGCTGCTGCTGCTGTTGAGGCACGGCACGGTGACGGCCAGGCCGTTGTAGCCGTTGAAGCTGCCAGCGGCCCCAATGGCCACGCCCTGCGTTGCCTTATCACGCCCATGCTGATTATGATGGCCATTGAGCAGCAGCTGTACCCCATTCGGCGTACCGCTGCCAAGGCTGCTGCTGTGGTTGTGGTTGTTGGTGTTGTTGTTCCCCCGCTGGAGTCGCGGCAGCTGGAGCGTGGGTGGTGTGCGCCGATTGCTGCCAAAGGCAGCGCCGCCGCCAATGGCACCCGAGGCGGACACAGAAGCGGTGGCAGCATTGATGGCCGCCTGCAGCGTCTGCTGTGGCGGATTAACGGCGGACAGGCCGAGGCCATTGAGGAGCATATGCTGCTGCACCTGCTCCGCGGTTAGATGCTGCACTCCGACGCTGTTGGAGCTGCTGTTTGCATTTCCGTTGCCATTGCTGGCATTGGTCGTTGAGGAACCGTTTTGCAGGGTCTTATTGATGTTGGCAAAGGAGCCCACGCGTATGTGTCCCACCGTCTGGATGGTGATGTCCGCCTTGGGGGTTGATGACACGTAGCTGCCGCTGGAGGAGATGGAGGTCTTGGTTGAGCACACGGGCGAGCTGGCGGCTCGCGGCACTGCATCCGAGAGGCCGTTCAGGGGGCCATTGAGGCTAGCCAGGCCGCCGGGAAGGGATATGGACGAGGAGCAGGCAGCAGCGCCACTGGCCACACCACTTACTGCCAAGCCCGCTGAGACCTGCTGCAGCTGGCGGAGATCTGTGGCGAAGAGTACGTCGTCCTCCTCCTCGAGGCACACCTCGGGCGCCTTGGGGCTCGGGCAGTCATCGTCGTCGTCGTCGTCCAGGCACTCCATGCCGTTCTCCGTCTGTTCGTTGTCGCTGATGGTCTCAGATTTGATTAGAACTACGTCCGTGTCCATGCCCTCGTATAGTGGCATCTGTTGGAGCATCAGTTGATCAGTGGCCTGTCTGAGATGTGTACGGAGATCGCTCCCCAGATGCAAACCTACCTTCGAGTCCTCATAATCGTCCTGCTGGTGGCCATTGGCCCCGTTGCTCTGATTGCCCCCATCCGGGGACATCTGCTCGGCAATATACTGGGCCACCGAGTCCTGCTGCGACAGTGTGTTGAGCAGATCCAGAAAGGTGCCGTTGGTCTTGTCCTCGCCGCACAGATCCTTCTTCAGCAGCAGCTTCATGTTCTTGTAGAGCTGTCGCAGCTGCTTGGCACTGCGCTGATGGTACACCTTGGAGTTGAACTCCTTGGCGATCTGCAGCCAGACCTCATCCTTCTTCCGATTCGACTCCGCGTCCGTGCGCTTGTTCTCGATCACGTCCTTGTACTGCGCCGCGTAGCCGAGTACCATGTTCCGCTCCCGCTGCGTGTACCGGGGAGTCTTTTCCATTTTCAGCCGTTTGCAAGACGTCTTGAAGCTGCACGAGCGAGGGGAGAGGGTAAAAGTAAGCAAACTTTCAATATAAATATGTAAAAAATAAAAATATATATTTGGATGTTAGGATTAGGGCTTAGGGACACTACTGACACTCCTACAGGACTTTTCTATGTCATAATGTAGGGGACATTGCTCATGCTTCCCGTATTACTGTTTTTAACATTCTTCCAGTCTTCCCATCCACTTCCAGCTGCCTGCATATCGATAGGCGTAACTGCCAAAAACCACTCTTCCTATCTGCCTATCGATGCTGGTACTCAGGTGCCGCTCTTCTAAATGTCACTTTCTCGCTGGGCTCGAGCATGAAGCAACTGTAAAGGAGAACCCGTCGGCTTTTTGGAGGGAAACGTAACCATGCTGTCAATAAGTGCGAGTGAAAAGGCTCTCGCTGTAAGTGTGAGTGAAACGACAGTGGAGTGTGCGCCTGAAGCACTGAGCTCGGGGGGAAATGACCCGAGGAACGATGCCGACGACGAGTCCTCCTTTATAGTTGCTTCATGGGCTCGAGTGACTCTTGTGAGGCGTGCGCGCAATCCAAGTCTGAAAGATAAATATCTTGTGGATCGCACAGCGCACAAGCTTCGTCGCTATCAATCCCCACCTAGCCCAGTGCGGCGCCGTTCTTTAATTAATAAAATAAAGTACGAGGGACAAACAAGCAATTGGAAAAAACAATTCTCAACTCTTCTACACAGACGCACACGTACACACACAAATACAAATGCACGTGCGCTGATAAGCTGGCGACGCAGCTAACGGTGAAGCCGAAAGCTCCGTTTGAGTAAGCGCCCCTCCCCCCAGTCCCCTCTCCGTACAGACACTCGATAAATGTGCGTGTGACGCGGTAATTTCGGCTGAATGTGAAGGAGGGGAGAGGACTCCGCTTAGTCATATGTACATATATCGATTGTGGCAGCCTTAAAGCTTAGACAGAAGCTTGAAGAAGAGGGGCTAGAGGGGCAGCAGCAGTGACAGCAGTGCAGGGGCCCAAACACACACACACACAACATGCGACAATATGCTGGCCTGCATTAGCCTGGCACTGGGCACTGCCGGCTGCGCGGCTGATATCTAATCTTAAATTGGAGATTAGCGTGAAGCTCTCTCGCACTCACAACAGCAGCAGCAACGACAACAACAGCAACAAGACAGAGTGGCGTCAGGGAAGGGAGGTGTACTCACGTTTTGAGGCCGCGCCAAAGCCGGCAAACGGACGACACGACACGAGCAAAGAGAGGGTGGGTGGTGCTGGCTGGTCCGTGAGTGTGTGCGGGGGTTTTGTGGGTGGACTACGAGACTACCGACCGTCAAAAAAAAAAAAAAAACGAATGAACGAACGAACGAAGCGAAGCGAAGACGAACACGAACACACAGTGCGCAGCAACTTCGCGGGCGGCGGCGACGAAGCACAAAGCTCGACTGAATTCGTATTTCGAGCAAATGGTTGGGACGCTCAGAAGTACCGTTGGAGTGCAGCAACAGCAACAACAACAACAACAAAAATAAGAACAGCAACAGCAGCAGTGACAGTGACAGCGGCGGACGGTTGGCGGCGGCGGCGTCGACGAATGGGCAAACAAAAATAGGAATACCGCGCAGGCCCGCAAGCAGTAGCAGCAGCAGCAGCAGCACCGCATAGAGCAGAAGGAGTGTCGTCGTGAAGAGGGGGGTATGTTGGCGACGAGGGCCACACACAGCTGGGGCCCTAAATGGGGTTCGTCTGTTTGTACACTCGCGCACACACACACACATACAGATACAATGTATAAATGTAATTAAAGCTTGAAACCGAGTTTACAATAACAACCCCGCCGTCGCCTCCGTAGCAGCAGAAGCAAAGCGCGCGAGAGGAATCAGCGTGAAACTTGAAGAAGGAGAAACAGAGCAAGAGAGGGAGAGAGGGAGAGAGAGGCCGAGCCAGGAGTAAGTAAAGCGGGAGAGGGCGCAACAATGAGCGCAGTTTATAAATAAATGCAGAGACAGCCATACACACACTCTCACACATGCGACTCGGGCTCAAATGTAGCTGTAGTTTTTTTTAAGCTGCAACAAAGTAAGGGTTGAGACGAAGGCGAAGACGGAGACGGGCTACGATGAGGCGCGTGGAATGAGAGACGACGACGGCGATGTGTGAACGAGTGCAGAGTTGCATTTTGTTGATAAAGATTGGACGGACACGAGGCCATAAATAATGGCTGTGGCGGGCTTAACCTCAATAAGGGAGAGGGTTAGCTGCGAGCGGTGGGCGGAGGGGGTGTCCTGCGATCCTCCTCGAATAAGTGTAGAATGAGTGGGCTTTCTGCTTGGTTTAACGCTTTCTGCGTCAATGCGCAGCGCCAGTTAAATGTCGGGAGTCAAGTTTAAGATAAGATTCGAGTCACAGACTAGCTACATATGTGCACATGTGGGTGTGCTGTGCTCGGAGGGGGTGTGGAGTGTGCTGCGGTTATCTATGAAATCCGCCTGGCAATGAGCCGCACTGGCTAGCCAACGTAGCCGCATACGCAGCACGTCGCGACAGCGGCTTTCCGCTGAGCAATGGCAAACAAAAGCAAAGTTTACTTTTTGGGGACTCTGCCGATTACCTTTACACTCTCTCTCTCTCTCTCTCTCTCTATCACTCCCTCTCTCTCATTATGTATGGCATAAAAAGCGTTGCTTAATGCAGAGCAAAGCGATACCTCACCTCAACTTATCTACACACACACACACACACACACACAGACATAGAGAGAGAGAGAGAGGTCGAGAGTGTAACTGTACACAACAGGTGGAAGTATTTACTGATAAGCCGCTGATAAAAAGCAAGTCCCAAGCGTGTGGTCTGGTTGATGACAAGGTGGCTATAAAGGGGAGAGCCCTGGGAATGGGAATCGTATTGGGAGTGAAGCTTCCATCCAAAACGCCTTCTCCATGCTACCTCCCCTACCCGTCAGCGACAGAGAGTTTCAAGTTCTAATTGGCTTTGTTTGCTCTCTGATAAGGCGGCTCGGTATCTCTCTCTCTCTCTCTCTCTCTCCCCCTTAGATATCCACCAAGTCCGCGATAAAGTTCGGCCCCAAAACAAAGCCAAAAACCAAAACCAAAACGCACCTGCGTCCAATGAGCGGCGGCAACGGCAATGGTAATGGTGGCAGCACCTTCCTCGGCCTACCAGCAGCAACCGTCCTGATCTTGTGGCTGCCGCGACCGCGAACGCTGCTGCTGCTGCCTCTCCCTCTGCCGCTAGCTCTGCCTCTACCTCTGCCTCTTTTGATGGTCTTCTTCCCTGGATGGGGGGTAATCAGATGCGGTGCCTGCCTCGAGGAGCGCCTGTGGCCGCGGACGGGGGGCATTTTCCCAGCAAAAAAAAACAAAAACAAAACCAAAAACTTTCGAGGCGGCCGATCCGCTGCGTTTGAGTTGAGAATTTTTACTGCCGCCGCTGCCGCGACTGCCGCTCGGTCGCCTCAGGCAGGGCAAAACGCTCACTCGCTCAATTGTCTTTGTATGTGTGTGTGTGTGTGTGTGTGTGTGTGTGTGTGTGTGTGTGTGTGTCTGGCTGTCTATCTGTGAGCGTAGCAAAAGCGCTTGGAAATGCTGGAACAGAATTGTGTAATCCCCCCTCCTCAACCTTCCATTCTGCACTCCAAGCCCTCATTTGGATTCGTTATTTTTTGTTTGCCTTCCCCTTCTAAGCTTATAAAGCTTCATTCTATCTATGTATTTATCTTTGTAACACATTCTGTGCACATTCTGAACTCCCAAGCTGTCCATTTCAACCTTTTTTCTGCAGCTCGTATGACAATTTCTGCTATTGACTGGAACTCGCAATTCATCAAACTTAAACTGGAAGACTGGAATAATACACTGGGAGAGCCTTATACTTGGAAAGCCTCGCCAAAAAGCTTTGATCTCCTTAGACTGGGAATTTCCAGGCGACAGAGCTTCCGCTCTTTTCCTTACTTAGACTGAAACTGGAATAAATGCATTGGAGAGCACATTTTTTTTTCTTTTCTTTAAGCTTTTCTTTATCTTTCCTTACACTGAAACTATTTGTTGTTCTGGAAACAGAGTTTTCACTTTGACTCGCTTCTGCTTTCCACTTGCCACTCACCTGGATCTGTAGCCGGCTGCAGTTCGAATTTGTTTCTCCCTCGCTGCCGCTGTCTCACACTTTTTCCAGTGTGATCCTCGGCTCTTCCTCTCTCTCTCCTTCCACTCTCTCTCTCTCTCTGTGTTCTCTTAGCCTTGCTTAACTAAAGCTGGATCTATGCCAGTTTCGGCCCAACTGGTTGACTGAATAATTTCGGATTATGGTTTTGGCTGCGCCTGTGGCTGGCTATCGGTTCACGCGGCGTATGAGCGATTTTCACGTCGCGGTGTCTGTCCCACAACGACGCTGACCGCCCCGCGCCAGCACCAGCAACCGACCCACTCTCTCTTGCTTTCTCTCTGAGTTGCGTTGCTCTCTTTCACTCTCTCTCTCACGCGCTTTCTGGACTGAAGATTTTCGTTTTGTTTTTGGCTGGGGGGCTAAGTGGGAGGGTTCTTTGTATGCGTTTCTTTTAGCTGCAGCAGGCTTTGCGTTGTTGCTTCTTTTTCTCTCTTTTAGCTTCGTTCTTTTCCAAATTTTTCCTTGTTGTTTCCCTGCTTGTGCTTTGGCGTCTGTGTTGAGTTTCTTTTCTGCGATTTTCTCCTTTAGTTCTTGTTGCTCCTTTGGGCTTCCTTTTTTGCTCCTTTACTGGTTGTCATTGTCCTTTCTTCACCCTCTTTTGCTTGTCTTCTGGGCGCTCGACTCTTCTTCTGTGTTCCCCCCGTCTTCGTGTTGTTCTTCTTTGCTTCACTTTCGTTTCGCTTTTGTTGTTTCAAACCTTGGACTAAAATTAAAAATACATAGAAGAAAATGTTGTTAATACGAAATCACGCCAAAACGTAAACATCAAGCGAGCGAGATAGACAGACACAAAGAGAGAGAGAGCGACAGGGGGGGGGGGGGGGTCCCAATAGATACACAAGAAGAGGAAGAAGAGTAAGTGGCAACAGTGGCAGTGGCACGAGGATGGCAATGGGAATGGGGCAGAGAACCGCTCCCCCCTCTCTCACTCTCACTCTCACTCTCACTCTCTTATCTAGGCAGATCAAAACCTCCATTTAAGGGGGGGCAGGTAGGGGTGACAGGGGAGCGGAAACCCATGGTTGAAACTACCAATATCTAATCTGGCCACTGACTGGCCTGACTCGACTGACTCGCCTGCCTGTGCTGGGAGAGCATTATCTTATCGGCCGTAAGGTGGGCTTGTGGCTCCACGAGAACTTGGAGCGCGTGACTCACATTGGCCCAATCCGATTCCGATTTTGATTCCGGCGTATTCGATAAGCTACAGCGTTGCCGAGAAAACAAAAGCTATTGCAGTCACATAATAATTGTGGGTACTACATATACTAGGCTGTGGAGAATCCACTCTTAGAGTCATGAAATGAAAAAAACTCCAATAAATTCCCCCCGGAATTCGATTTAATATGCACTTGAGCTCCTCATTGATCCTAGATTTATTTTAAGCGGAGCACAGCTCCCTGCCCAACGTCTTGAGACCATCATTCGGGGGGATGTTAGGGGACTTGTGCCACGGACTATTGGCAGCTTAAAGACAATTCTCGTTGAACACTTGCAAGCAAACCATATAAAGACGCAGTCATGGACTCGGGGCCTGTTTATATATAGCTGTGGGCTATATGCCTGCTTGTATGTATATGACGAATCAAGAATTCGAGGAATGGAGATCTTCTCTCGCTCTTGGCAAGTACAAACAAACAGCACTGAAAGCAGAGACACGAGATACAGCAAGCGCGGAGCTGGCCCTCCTCAAAACACGCCCACGCCTTCTGCCTTCTGCCTTCTGCCTTCTGCCAGAAAAACAAATGATCCCATACCCCCTATACCCCCATTACCGCGTCCCTATCCACTATCCACTATCCATGTACCTTCCCTACCTTCTTGGGCCCCTGCCACTGCAGCAGCCAGAGCAGCGGCACTCTGAATCCCCCTCTCAAAATAGACGACGCACAGAACGAGACACAAGTGGAAAATACACAGAACAGAAAAGAACAGAGGAAAAGCAATGGCAAAGCGCGAACACGAGAGCGGGAGCACACCGCTCCGATCTTTACCCGATTCGAAAACCGTTTGTCGGGATTTGGGCGGCGTCGCACCACCGATTCTGATTTTTGATTTGATTCGGATTCCGATTCTGTTCTTTCGCTTTCGCGCACGCCGCGTTCTTTGCAAGGCAGAGTAGAGCAGAGCAGAGCAGAGCAGAGCAGAGTAGCGCAGAGCAGCAGTCGCAGTCTAATTTGATACTGAAAACGGAATTCAGACACGCGGCCAACTTGAGTTGCTGAATCGGACCGAACCGGACCCGGCCCCGAGCCCCGAACACGGGGCCCGAGAGCAGCCGTCGCAGCCTGTTGGCCCGTCTCCGAGCGGAGCGTCGGCTGAAGGTGCACCATCACCATCGCCCCCCCGCTCCACGCTCTCCCATCCCCTCCCTCCACATACCGGCCGCCCCTGCCCACTTCTCTCCTTCTCACCTTCTATTGGGGTCGAGCTGATCGTCGAAAAGCGCCATGAGGGGTTGGCAAATTTCCAACCAAAAGTTCTGCTCTGCCTCTGTGTGTCTGTGCATCTGTATCCCCATGCTGGTATCCATGCATCTGTGTATCTGTGTATCTGTGCCGATGGCAGTGTCCGCCCAAAAGCCAAAAAGAGAGGGAAAGAGCGGAGCTTCGAACAAAATTGTTTTACATTGCGTCGCACAATACACAAACAAATCACCGAAAAAACGCCAATCGAAACAGATATACATAGATGGACGGATAGATAGGTAAACAGATGGAGAATATAGAAAAATCCTCTATAAAGGAAGGCTTCACATACCCTGAACTCTAGAGAGTTATACAAATCTTATTTATATGCAATCCGTTTCAGGCGGAGTCCTCAAAATAGTTGGTAATGAATAAACTTTCAGCAACTTCTACCCTTAACTATTGAGAGTTGTTTCCTTCAAAGTCGAACTACTGAAGATACACAAAGTGTCAGGAAATGCATTTCACTGTTTCACTTTATGTTTTTAAACCCCTTACTCGAGTGTGCTATGTGCATGATCTTTCATGTCACTGGAGCTCTCATTTCCCTAATATCCCTAAAGATATCTCTACATATGTTCCAACTGCATAAAGACTTTTCCGCTGTGCTTAGCTTTTAAAAAGTATCCAACTCATTACTTCACTCGCAGGACTGAATTTCTATAAAGCCACAAAATTTGGATCACGTGCTGAAGCATCTAAGGTTCATATCTAAGGTTTCCTTCGGCACTGCAGTTCCTTACCACTAGAAAACTACAAAATAAATCCAACTCCCAACAGAGATTACATGATGGAGCATTGCAGAATGGTCATAAATCAGTTGAGCTTACAGAAGGACTTTCCTCCTAGACCTCCTTTCCATGACTTCCGGGCCAACAATATGTACATTAGTTTGAGATGTTGCAGATCTCCTACCCCTCGCACCCCTCCTGAGGCCGCTGATCGCTCGCTCAGGCATGTGAGTAGGCAACTGTACTTGGCATCTCTTGGCCACTTGGCAGCGTCTGAAAAGTCTTTTCGACTTTAAAAATAGCTGCCCCAGAGAGTGGAAGAGCGACAACAGAGATAGAGACACACAGAGAGAGAGAACGGAGAGTCGGAGACACGGAGAGATCGGTTTTGGCTAGGAGTGTGGGTTGGGGCTTTTTAAGGGGGGATGGGGCGCGGTTGGGTGGTGCATGGATGGGCATCTGTGCCCCTCGTTTACAAATAGTCACAGTTTAAGCTCTCTCTCGCTCTCTGGCAGCTGGATGGCGTTGCCGTTGCCGTTGGCGATGCCGATGCCTGGCCGCGGATGAGATGGAAAATTGATGGGCCAAGGCGTTTTCCCCATTTTCCATTTTGGCTTTTTCCCTACCCCTCTTACCACGCTTTGCGGCTCAATTTGAATTTGTGTGTGCGTGTGTTGTTTTTTTTTTTTTTTTCGGAAACTCGAAACTAATGAGGTCGGGGCACGTTTGTGATTTGCCTCCACCGTGGTGGCACGTAGACGGCATGCGTTGCGTCATGGGGGCGGCCCCTGGCCCTGCCTCTGTCTATGCTTCTGCCTTTGCCTCTGCCTCTATCCCTCCGTGCTTCCTGGAGCTATGTGTAAACACACACAGAGCGGGAATTTGGAATGCAGTTTGCTCCCCCCTAATGGATAATCATATTTCCCTGATATTTCGTGCTCCACTTGAGCCTCTGCAGCACCTTCTGCACTGCTTGGTCTCCACTGCAATCTGGTTGCTGGGTTTCATCATGATTTCCTAAGATCTTTGGACACCGGGGCTCTTGTTCGGCTTCGGTGGGGAAATTCGTTGCGTTGGTTTTTCTTGGCACTCGATTTCGAATCGGTTTTTCCCTGGCCCTGTCTCTGCTCCGCCTGTGCTACGGATTTGAGTTCAAATTTATTTTTGGCAGCATTGCCGCCAGCCTCCCCCCCCCCCCCCCTGCCAACCGTCCCTTTGGGCTAGAACACGGGCACAGACACAGGGCAGATAGACAGAGTAAGAGAGAAAGGAGGGGAGACAGAGAGAGAGAGAGAGAGTGAGTTGCGGAAGCGAAGCCCCAGGAGTTTAAGGGGGGAGGGGAGGGAGTCGGGATCAGAGCGAGCAACGATCGGGCACTGTTCTGTAGCTGTATCTTCTTTGTGTTTGTGCTGCTTTATCTAGGCTGTGTGTGTGTGTGTGTGTGTTTGATATAGGCTTGCCATGTCTCCTGCTCCTACTCCCAACTCCCTACCCTTCTCGTCATTTGTTTGTGTAATCCATTTAAAGGTAATTGAACTTCCATTCTTCTTGAGGCACCTTCGGTCGTAGCTCGAGCCCCGAGTAGAGCCTCACCACTATTTTTAGATCCATCCATAAATAGTCGGAGTGAGATAGAGATAGAGAGAGAGAGAGAGAGAGAGAGACTTCTAGCTTGGATTTATGGATTCTAAAGTGCGTAGCGTGCACGGCATGGGGTGGGTTTCTGAGCAGATCATGAGATGCTGAGTAATCCTGAGCGAACCTGCACGTCCAAGACAGGCACACAATTAGACACACGGAAATCCCGATCCCCACCCCTGCCAACCTCCGCACCACTCACTGGCTACGTGGAGGGACGGGCAGCAGCAGCAGCAGAAGAAATAGCAACGCCAGCGATCCGACACCGAGGCCGAATCGAACTTGGGATCAGAGGCGTTCAGAGACGAAATAACGAATTTTGTTTTCGTGGCGGATATTTTTAGGCCAAAAGCATCATAAAAGTTTTCCCCCCACCCCAGTGCGCCCCCTCCGCCACCGCGTAACCGCCAGTCGGCGCTTTCCAAACGTTCAGTTTCTCGACTCGTGGAACACAAAAAATTCCTGGAAATGATCAGAAATCTTGACGTTGCCCCTCTCCATGGCCGCCCTGTCCAGTACAGAGCGCCGAAAGGGAATGGCATGGAATGGTAGGGATAGCAAAGGAATGGCGCGGAACAATGGCTGGGTGCGTGTGTGGGTGGCAGGGGAACTGAAAAAAAACACAAAATGCAGTTAAGGCACTTAATTGGAATGTCCTAAAAAAACAATGCGTGGCTTGTGCAGGACGCATATGGAAGCGAAATAACTTGCAATCAATCGATAACAATTAATTTACAAGAAAAAATCGAGCACAAGCGCCCAGGAAAGAGGTCAGAGAAGAATGAGAAGTAGCAGCAGAACTGGAGGTTCAAAGGTCAAGGCAAGGAAACAGAGCGGCGAGGGGAAGAAAAGGAAGATGAAATGGCAGGCGATGAGGAACTTCCCTGAGAGCGTAGTCTCATAATAGGTGCATATGTATGGAAGGTAGAATAAACAGAAAAATCCACACCTTGTCTTAGACATTGCAGAGACTACTCTCCAGATATCTGAGAAAAAGTTATGGTTAAACCAAAGCCCGCACACCTTGTCATAGAACACACCTTTGGGGCGAAGGGAAAAAGCAGAAAAGGACACTCGGAAACACACAAATCAACGGAAAAGGAGAAAGGTACACGCACATAAACCACACGCACACCACCAAGGAAAAAGTCGCGCTCCAACACACACACACACAGACACACACTTCGACTTCGACCCCAAGCCGAACCACAGCAAAGCCTCGTTTCGCTGTAGTTCGGGTGGAGGGACTAACGAGCAGTCGGGCTTTCGGGACTATCTACCTAACCTAACTGTAAGCACGAATCAGGCGACAGAGCGAGACGGATGTGGAGCTTTGGACTAATAGGACAAAGCTTGCGACCGTTGACTGCCCTTGTCTGTGTGTGTGTGTGTTTGTGTGGGTTTTTGTGTGTGCGTCCTGGCGATGGGCCAAAAGCGTGTGTTGATGTCATAAATCCCACCAAAATACAAGAGTGAAACAGAAGAAACGTGGCAGGGGCAAGAGCAGGAGCAGGAGCAAGGATAATGCGACGCAGAGCAGGCCCAGAGTCCGAACAGCTGTGCCAAAGCCATCCCGACAAAACACGTTTCAAGATGCTGTGCCCCGTGCCCCTGGCCATGCCCCTGCCCCAGCCCTTACCGGCTGGGCACAGAAAGGGGGTTGAAACTGCAGCAGGCTGAACAATGAGGACAAGAATGAAATCCGGCTCAAGGGAAGCTGCGCACCAAAAAAGAAAACATAATAAGAGAAGGAAAACTGCGAGCCGGAGTCGCAGACAGAAACAGAGCCGAGACCTGGAGTTTTGTTTCTGATTCTGGTTCTGGCAGGGGTCGAGCTGTGGCCGCGTTTTCAAAATAGGGTGGAAAAATGGGCAATTCATTGAAACACACACACACACACACAGTTACCAAAATCCGAGCCTCTCTCCAGTTGGGAATCCAATTATTTTCGCTGTGCTTGAAACCCCCGCTTAGGACGAAGGCTCCCTGCTCCCACTTCAAAAGTATCCCATTACCGGAGAAGGTACTTTTCATCAGAGGTCATTCCCCCCACCGGCATTTTCTCAGATTCTGAGCTGGACTTACCATACACACACACACACACGCGCAGACACACGCATAAACTGTGGAGGCGACCCACAGGCGACCCTGAAACTCACCAAACAGTTACATATCCGGAGAATACAGGCAAAGGAAGTGCCTCCTTCAGCCCGCTTCCTGGCACGCGGTATCTGTTGTCACTTTAACTTTTCTCGGGAAATAGCGCACAAACAAAAAAATTACACAAAAAATAGTCAGAGGTAAACACCTTGGCGATAAACAGGAGAGTTCTAGTGGCTCTCGTGGCTCTCGTGGCTCGTGGAAAGGCAACAGCGGCAGCAAAAGAATAACAACACGAACTGCCACAAATCCAAATGCACGAGCGCACACTAGTGTTGAGTAACACGACAGTGCCGTGCAGCAACTCTGCTCGGCGATAGTTCGTTTGCTTCGATAGTTCGATATGCCGTCGTGCAGTTTATAAACAAACATTAAACCAAAACCCATACCAAAACGCGGTGAGTGGCTGAAAACTATTTGAACAACAATATTGTAATCTTCTCACCTGGGCAAGAACCGGAGAACATTGCTATCGAAATCGGTATCGCCGCCTACTCCCACGCACCCGCGCACACACCACACTCCGGTTTCCTGCAGAAACTCCACACAGGGCAACAAAATGCTTAAGATTGCTGCCGAGGGAATTGCGCCACGTCTGGCCGCCTGCTGCCTCGTCAGCGCCAGCGCTCAGAGCAGTTGCCACCGGGTGGCCCCACAGTCGGCAAGGGCCACACAGAAGTACCTCTCCCAGTCGCAGCACCTGCACAAGAAGCTGGTCATCAAGGATCACTACGAATTCGATCAGAAGGTGAGCGAGTGAGTGAATGAGTGAGTGAGAAATTATGCAATGTTTCTGGCATGCGGCCTGCGTCCCCTGCACTACTATCTGGTGTACGTGAGCAGTTTCGGCCGTAAACAGCGGCCCAACTTGCCCACCCCATGGCGCATTTGGCTATGACGACTGTCAGTATGTGTCTGCAACTGTGTGTGTGCTAGTGTTTGTGTGTTGTGATTGGCTCGTGTATGCAAATGAGCCAAAAACGGCGGGTCGTTACTGGTTTGAGCCCGTTTCTATGCTTTGAAGTGTCCCAAGATCTAGCATATGTCCATAACTAATGCCTTCTCCTGTCTGTGCTTTGTGTGTGTCCAGGTCATCAACAGCGACAATCCTGTGATTGTGAATTTCCATGCCGAGTGGTGCGACCCCTGCAAAATACTCACACCCAAGATGCTGGAGCTGCTGGAGAACTCAGATGAGATAGATGTGGCCATCATTGATGTGGAGACGAACCTGGATCTCGTCGAGACGTTCGAGGTGAAGGCCGTGCCCGCTGTCCTTGCCTTTCGCAACGGCGTTGTGGTGGATAAATTCATTGGCCTGGTGGATGCCAACAGCATTGAGACGCTGATTGACAAGCTGAAGCGGAAGCAACAGCAGAAGCAATAGAGGAGCAGTAACAGGATGAAGGTGGTCGGATGCTGGGGGGAGCCTCGGATACAATAAACAAAGCTTTGCCGCAAAACGAGATTTTATATAAAATAAAAAAAAAAAACGAACCAGAGTGGACTGTAAACGCGATAGATAGCCTAGCCCTTATGCAGCAGCAGAAATACTTTTAATATGCAATAAAAAAAGAAAAAAATATTAATATCATAGTAACCGTAAACCTGCTTTGTTTCTACTTGTTGCTGCTGTTTCCCGTGGGAATTGAGCCAGCCGCCAAAAACTGCAGCTGATCAGCTGGTTGTGTCAGTGTTGTTAAACGCGCATCCCATCACTCACTGCGAAAAACACAATAGATGACGCAAGTGGAATGGGAAGTGTGAGAACTCTTCCTGGTTAGACAGAGATGGCATGAACTTTGGTTTATTTGGTTGGCTTTATTAAGGCGTTTTTTTTTTGATAGGAATACATAGTCACGGAACTGAACTGGCCTGCCCCAAAAACTGATTAAACATCCTTCTCCGGAGTAGTGGTCTACAAACTAATAACTGAAATCTGGCGCATTCCCGTGCAATGCTACGCGGATTCATTTTCTTGGGTATAAATACGAATAAAAAGTAAGAGTATACGGAAACATACGATACGAATACGATATACAATATACAATAGAGGGAGGCGTTAGGGGTGTTTGTAAAATAATAACTCAACATGTATAAAATAGAAACAGAACAGATCACTACAAACTAGGCTAGAATCGGTTAAAGCAAAGCGGTCAAGCGGAACGCGGTACGCGGTAGCGGGTAGCGGATTATCGGATGACCTAAATGGCAGCATCCATCCATCCAATTACGAAACATTCTTCTGTTCTTGTTTGTTTTTTTTTTTAGTTTAAATCTTAGTTATGGTCATGCCACCGGGAGAGAGTGGGTGACCCTTCCTCCGCGGCGAAGATGCCATTTACTGCTGTCATCTGGGGGTTAGACTGTAATTGTTTGGTGCTCAGCGCGCCAGTTGAATGATGAGCGCTGCGCACATCTCGAAGAACTCCATGGTGTGGTGGCCGGTCGGCTGGAGCGGCATCAGACCGGTCACGCTAAGCGGGGGCGGTGTGAGGCTCTCCATGATGACATCGTCGCCCTGCTCCACCTCGTCGTTGGTGAGCGACTTGAAGTCGAGCAGATAGCTCTTCGCGTCCACTTGGTACAACTGCAGCGACATCTTCGAAAACTTTCCCGTCTTCACGTTCTGCCGCCGCACACGCACATGGTACGGATTGATGATCTTCCACTCGTAGTTGAGCGCCTTCATGGCCCGGTACACCTCCAGCATGATGTCATTCGGCTTGCTCTGCGACCGTATGCCCAGATGCCACTTGGCCCGCTTGATGGGCGTGCCGCCGCGCGCCGTCTTCTCGGGGAACGCCGCACCGCCCGAGTTCTGCACGGACATGGCCAGCTGACGGTCGCGCATCGGGGCAATCCGCTCCGGATGTGGTCGTATGGCGGCCAGCACACTGCTGCTTGGCGGTGCCGCTCCGGGTGGCACAGGTGTGGCGCTGCCCGAACTGGCTGCCGTGCCGCCGCCCACAGTGACCGTGGCCAGGGGCGTCTGGCCGGAGGCTTGGCCTGGGGCCTCGTGCGGTGCATGAGTGATGATTGGCGGCGGCGGCGGTGAGCCGGCCACAAAGAAGTTGTTGATTTCGTTGATCTGATTGGCGGCGTCGTCTGCGAAACGCTTGTTGTCGATGATCAGGTGGTAGGCGATGGCCAGCTGGTCGTGTGGATCGCCGCTGAGCAGCGAGTTGTGCACTTCGAGCTCCTTGACCCCGAATTTGGTGCAGACCTCGGCCACGGCATAGGTGTCGATGACATTGGAGTCCTGCTCAATCGACGAGGGGAAGAGGTAGGCGGGCAGCTCCTTCTGGAACCACTCGTGCTTCTTGATCTCCTCGATGTTGGCCCGCTTGAGGGGATCCACCTGCAGCATTTGGCACACCAGATTGACCACCTGCTTGTTGAGGTACTCCGGTATGGGGAAGATGCCCGATTTGATCTTTCGGAAGAGCGTCGGCACGTGCTCATCATCGAAGGGCAGCGTACCGCAGAGCAGGGCGTACAGAATGACGCCGCACGACCAGATGTCCACCTCCGGACCGGCATACAGCTTGCCCGAGATGACCTCGGGCGCCGCATAGTTGGGCGAGCCGCACGAGGTGCGCAGAAACTCTCCGTCCAGCATCATGTTGGACAGCCCAAAATCGGCGATCTTCACGTGCATGTTGTGGTCGAGCAGCAGGTTCTCCGGCTTCAGGTCACGGTGCACGATCATGTGCCGGTGGCAGTAGTCCACGCCCGAGATGATCTGCTGAAAGAAGCGGCGAGCCTGATGCTCCTGCAGCTTGCCGTGCTTCACGATGTAATCGAACAGCTCGCCGCCGCTCACGTACTCCATGATCATGAAGATGTCCGAAGGAGTAGAGATCACCTTAAGGGGAAACTATGAATCATTTATTCAGGACTGATTGAGGACTCCTTACCTGGTAAAGCTTGATGATGTGCGGATGCCGGAAGAGCTTCAGGTTCTGAATCTCTCGCCGAATCTTACCCACCACATCCAGGCTCTTGATCTTCTGTCTGTTTAGGATCTTGACAGCCACCTTGACGCGTGTAATCTGATGCTCGCCGATCTTCACCTTACCGAAGGTGCCCGTGCCAAGCGTGGCGCCCAGCAGGTAATGACCGATCTTCACCAGCGGCTGGCCATTGACGGTGCCCGCCGCCGCTGCCTCAGCGGCCGCAGCCCTCGTCTGGGGCATCGCGCTGTCCCGTCACTGCGGCGGGGCAGCCACTCGAATCGAGTTACCTTGCCACTAGGCCAGACACCGCACAGACACACAAAACACTGAAGCTGCAGCGGCAGCAGCAAGTGGCAAGCACTTCTCGAGATAGCGGGTATAACGGGGGCAGCGACGAGCGGTGGAAGGTCGTTATCTCGTTTATTGCGTAGTCCGCTATCCCCTCTGTGTCGCTGTCGCTGGCTCGCGGCAATTGTTTATTCTATATTTTCTGCTGACTCTCGGGTTCCATCCACTTAACTGGGGCGAAATTGAGAGCCTTGGGGTAGACGCTGAAGCGATTGCTGACGGTCGCCAATTGTTTATTTACGCGACAGTTTAACTATTGTTTATTTTGTTTGCCGTTGTTTTGAGGGGTTTTTCCTTTTTCCTCGCTTATTTAATTGATTTTTATTTTTTAATTACCCTTGCGTGGAGGGGGATTATTTGGCCGCCCGCCTTTTCAAGGTGGAAATCGCCACGTCTAGAAATGTAACTTGTTACAGTTTTACTCCAATTTTGTCGATGAACTATGAGCTAATTTGTTCTTTTGCGAAGAATTTTATAGATATTATTATATTTCCTTAGCGATGGGTAGCTTAGTCTTGTTGTGTTGTTATATTAAATGTTATATGCGATGCGTTATCGATGGTATCGCACGTACCAGAAATGTTACTTGCGACTGTGCTTTTAGCGCCAATGCTGCTATTTCTATTTAGGAACCATGGTTTTAACGCTGGCAAACTCGGCATACTCTCTCTCCCATTCTTCTTTCAGTATTCACATATGGCATCTTTAAGATTCCATTTAACGACTGCATGTTTTTCCAGCATGTGTGCTTCTTTGGCTGCTGAGTCTTCTGCCGTGTTCTGAGGGATGTTGGCATGGCCGGGTATGAAATGGATTTCCACCTTCTTTAGGTATTGGGCTTGTCAGGCGGACAGAGATGACAAGGTTTTGTGCGTGTAAAAGCTATATATGAAACCTGAGCTGTCGTGTACGAAAGCTGCGCTAGAGTGTCTGTTTGCTACTGTTCCATCGGTGTAGTAGGTCTTGAAGCCTCCCCTTGCCGGCCAGGTCTAAGCTGTGCTTGTTAGCAGCAAAGACCTGCTCTGGGAGGCTGTACGCAATCTCATTCAGTATTCTGGGGGAAGCTCTCCTGGCATGTGATACATAATCGGGATTGGAGTGCAAATGATTAACCCTAGTGACTTTCTGAGGTGGTGGTTGCAATGAGCCAGAAGCCAGAAGCTCTCTCAGGCACTATTAGGGATCCTCTCCACAGGTGCGAAAAGGTGGGAGCCTAACAAAAGTTCGTCCTTTTTTACTTACTTGCCATACCTTGCGGTCACATGCCAAAGGGAGGATTAGGTCAGCGGAGATAGGATTAGGTCAGCAGAGAGAGCAAGATACTCTCCCCATTTTTACGGCTCAATATGAGCACAGAATTATCCCAAACCAAATATACGTGCACACTTACATACAGCTGTGAAAAAAATAACAGCATCACTTTTTAAAAAGGGATTTAAAATGTATAAAATGACCAAGCACTTTTCCTCGATTTTGATGTTCAATTTAATATTACCATCTGATTAGGATTCTCAGCATTAAAAATGTAATTTTACTCAAATCATCTTTCAATTCCCCACATGATTTGCTGATTTTATGATACAACTTTCCTCAATTGATTGCATAATAAGGTTAAAACTTAAAAGGTAAACCAAAAAAATGTATTTGCTATAATTCATAATATATTTGCATTTAATCAACTGCTTTTAATAATTACCAATGACTTTGTCTTAGACTGACATGCTTTTAACATTTTAATATGTTTTGTATGTACCATATACCGATCTGTATACATTCTCGTTCTCTATAATCTGCAAATTTGTAAAGTAATTCATTGAGATTGTGACCGTTTCGAAGGATACGATATCAGCGATCTTTTCTTTCCGACCGAATTTCTGTCTCTAAAACAATTATTTGTTTGCAACGCTCTTGCTCTCGGATCGTTCTAGCACATTTTTTATTTGTTTTTGTTGAGAAGAACATAAATTGCATTCAATTCAAAATCTCTATTCATATTTTGCAACGGATCTGTTTCAATATTAATAATGGGTACCATAGCAGATGATCCAATTGGAAAAATTTTATCAACTGAGAATGTGGATCAACTATTGAAAATCCTGCAATATCAATGGGTCCAATTGCAATATTTTCAATTGGATCAACTGCATCTACTGTAATTTCGAAAATTTGTATGTTTGGGTGGTGGCACAACGTAAAATTCCGGCACTCTCCTCCATCCAGGAAAATGATGCTCGTCGCTGGCCAACTGGCGGGACTCCATTTCATGATTGGTTTTCCAGGCTGATAAGATATCCGTACGAACGGTCAGCATCCGTTGTTACCGGAGGCAATATAGTCTCCAAGGTTATCCATCGTATCTTCCGGGGGCAGTTCCTGGAATAAAAAAACAAAATTTGAGCCTCGTTGCCTATTCCCCCGTCATCATCATCGTCGTTATTATAAGACTGTTAACGATCTCCCTTGGCATCATCTTTGGGCATTTCTGCTGTTATGTTACCAAATCAATCAATTTGTTCAGTTACATTGCATGTAGTATTTCGTATATTGAACTGTTTTAAATTTACAAAAGGTTTCTCTTATAAATAAATCTCTCATTTGGTTTACTGTGCTCTCGGATATATCGTTGTCATTAAACTACACTTAAAGGGCTTTTTGTTTTTCTTTTGAACTTCTGCGTTCTCGATTGCTTACGGACTACAATAAATGTCATACAAATTTACCTATTCGACAAGAGCAGCCAGACGCTTTGTTATTATCTTAACACTTGTTTATTTGTTTGTTTTCTTAGTTTTCTCTTACAAAATAAGCTCGACTCGTTCTGCTTGTGGTAGGTCCAGGTCGGGTACGGCTTCGTGTCCCCTCGCAATGACTGTAGCCTCGACTTTCTCTCTCTCTACAGACAGTATGGCGTGCTGTGCACTATGCTCGCTCTCGATCTCGCTAATATGCAGCGCGTCTAATCTCTCGTTCTTGTCCAAGTCTACAGCTAACAATTATTTGCATGTGTGGTTGGTTGGTGGTTTTATAACGTATTTATATCGGTTAATATAATAACCATTTAATAATATATTATGTGTATTTGTTTATTTTATATTTAACGTAAATTAAATGTATTTTTTCGGTTTGTTTCTTTCAGTTGTTTCTTCCTTGCTTTTCATATTTTTTAAATGTAGTCTGAAAACAAAAAAAAAACACGTACCTTATCTAAGATAATGCTACAAGACTAGGGCTTTGTTTTTATTATAGGTTTATATTTAGTCAAAAAAAATATTTATAGAGTTATAATATTGATATTTCTACTCTATCAAAGGCGTTTTTCCAGCAGCACTCACGCATGGGTTTCTTTTTGTTGTTGTTGTTGTTGACAAAATGGTAAATTAAAATGTGAATTTCAGATTTCAGTGTCCATTGTATATTATACATATTTATGCGTGTGGGTGTGTTGTGTGTGTGTGTAAAAAATAAAGCAGTTTTTTCCTTCCTTTCCTTGTTGTTTTAGTCATTTTTTTTTAACAATTGAATTAAATATTCTTGAGAGTATAATCTTAGAGATTGTTATGTATGGTATACATATGTTTATGTATGCATTTGATATTGAGTGTGTCGTCTGAAAGTGTTTATGTGTTAGTGTGTTTTGTATGCTTATGATACAAAAATTGAATGGAATTTGATTTCAATATCGATCTTAAGTTGATTTCAGATCGTTTAAAACGTAAAACTCTTTTGCCTCGTTTATGTGTGTGTCTTTGTGTGTGTGCATTTGTTTATCTTGGAATTTTTTTAAATTTTCTCTCTCTGTTTTCTTTCTGTTCTTTGTTTTTGTGTGTTTGTTTTGTCTGCATCTCTTTTTGTTTTTGTTTTGCTGCCAATGCCAATGCCTTTTTGCGCCTCTCCTTCTCCTTCGCCATCCGATCTTCAACCGATCAATCAGTGTGTCTTGAATATATACAATTGTGTGTGTGTGGGTGTGTGTGTATGGTGTGTTCGAATTCATACATCTAGCTAGAGAGAGACGCACAGAGTCAAAGCGAGAGTAGAGTATTGAGGGGGTATGGTGGCTATTTCCGGATTATTACTGGAGTGGGGCGCTGGGGTGTATGATTTAGATTCAATTGCGGTTTCGATTTCGGTTGTAGTGGTTGAAGCTGCCACCGCCTGCGTGCCTGTTGCCTCCTCCTCCGGCTGATCCGCCACTGCCTCTGCCTCTACCTCTGCCTCCACCTCCGCCAGTGCCACGCAGCATCTCATCAACACCACCAGCAGCAGCAGCAGCATCCTGGTAGTTGTTGCCTCCACCTCTACCTCCGTCAGCACCAGTTGTGTCAGTGGTTGTTGTTGTTGTTCCTGACCCCCGACTCGTTGCCATTCTATCCTGTTGTGTTTGAGCTGTTCCTGGCGTTGGCGTTGTAGTGGTTTCCGTTGCTCCTTCTGTTCGATCTCGGTCACCCCTGTATGTGACATACACGAGGCCCATGGCCTGCAATCGACCAGTTTGAGGATCCAAGTAGTTGAGGGTATTCACGTGATTCGAATCGGAACGCTGATAATATACATATGCGGTATCAGCTCCGGTTACAACTCCTTCTGGTGTGGCTGTTCCGGCTACTCCTGCTGTTGCTGTTGGTCCTCCTGCTGTTGCTCCTTCTGCTGATGTTGCTGCATACATGTACGTTGTGGGTGTTGCTGCTGCCACAGGCACTGTTCGTGTTGTTGCAGACCCATCATTATGGACCTGATGATAATAATAATATGTTGTGCCTCCCGATTCTCTTGATGTTGCGGTGTATGTTGGTGATCGTCTTGCTCCTGCGGGTGCCTGTGGTGCTGGTGTTGGTACTGGTGCTGGTGTGGCGGCTGCTGCAGGAGCTACTCCTGTAGCCTGTAAATATGTGGTTTCTGGTGGAGAGGCAACAACATATACACTTGTAGCTGGATACGCAACTCCTGATGCTGCTGCTGGACCGGCCGCTGGGGTGGCTAAAGTTGGATAAACAACTCCTGATGCTGCCGCTGCTACTGGTGTGCTTGCAGTTGGATAAACTACAGCTGCTGCTCCCGCTGGACCTGCTGCTGGTGTGGCTGCAGTTGGATATGTGACGACTGGTCCTGGTCCCGTTGTTTGATAGGCAGGCACAAAGTAAGCAGGAGCAAAGTACGTCGCCTGCGTGGGTATATGTATGTGGATCTGTTGTTGTTGTTGCTGATGGCTGTAGTTGCTCATTTGGTTGATGATCGTATGGGACTGCTGATGCTGCTGTTGCTGCTGCTGGTTGTGGGTTTGTTGACTGGCGAAGATGGTGGGCATGTGTGTTGTTGTTGTTGTTATTGGTGGCTGATGTATGGCCAGCAGATGATGTTGTTGTTGTTGTTGTTGCTGCTGTGGCTGGTATGATGGCTGATGAGTCTGTGTTGGCTGTGGCTGTGGATGTGGACGCGACTGCTGTTGCGTTTGCGGTTGAGGATTCGGATACGGATTCAGATTCAAATTCGGATGTGGATGCGGCGGATGCTGCTGCCATTGCACGGCTGCCGGCTGGAGTGGCTGCAATGTGGCAATGGCAGCATGACCACTTCACCTGTGAGATGCAGCTAATATTGGTGTAAAGAAATTAATTTGTTGTTTGTGTTTAAATAAATTTCTGTGCATGATTGTTATATGGATGCAGTTTTTGAGATCGTGTTGTTCTATTTGATCTACCTCTATGCGCCATATGCTGATAGCCGCCACCGCCGCCACCACCGACACCGATACCACCCGCTCCTCCAAAACCACCGCCGCCCCCACCTCCACCTCCACCACCGGCATGCATCTGCACACCCACTCCCATACCAACGCCCATGCCCCCCATCCCCATGCTGACGCCGCGGACTCCTCCATGCAGCTGCATATGGTGCGCCGCCGGATGGTGGGCCATGTTATGGTGGTGGTTGTGGTGACCATGGCTGTGGTTGTGGTTATGCGGCTGGTGGGGATGGTGTTGTTGCTGATGGTGCTGGTGGTGATGCGGTGGATGATGGTGTTGCTGCAGCTGTTGCTGGTGCGGCTGTGGCATGTGTGGATGGTGCTGGTTGCTGTGGTTGTTGTTGTGGCTGTGATGGTGGTGGTGCGGCTGATGTCCAATGTGCAGTGGGCCAACCATTCCCCCACCGCCACCGCCGCCACCACCACCACCACCCATCGGCCCGCCAACCTGCGACATAAACTGAGCGGCCTTTGCCTTGCCATGCTCCTCCGCCAGGCGCACCCATATTGGCTGTGTGCAACCCAGTGGCACCGTATTATTAAGCGAGTTCAGTGCATCCTGTGCTTCCTCACGTTTGCTGAAGCTATCGACGGATTAAGCAACGAGAAAGAGAGAGAGAGAGATATAGTTAGAGACAGTTGGCTAAAGAATGTCAGAGTAAAACTCGCTTTAAAGCAGAATTAATTTCTATGAAAAAATATGCATCATTGTTAGAGTCCTTTCTGTATACGAATGTGCGTGGTGCGCTTTGTATTTAAAATATTTAAAACAAAATATGGCCAAAGCCAAAGCTGATCTTGTACTGAAACATTCTTACATTCCATTCTGATGTTCTGTTTGACCATTGAAAATTGCCTGAATGTTTTCTGACTATTCATTACGTTAGTTTATAACATTTTAGAGAATTAATGCGGCCAAAAATTCGCTGGTTTAAGGCTAAGCTCTCTTTGTAGCTTTTGCAATATTTCAACACCCAATCTTAATAGCAAACTGGCTGACTGAACACTGCACTCCACGCATCCCACCCTCACTTGCAATCTGGTACCACTTTGATGGTACTTTTGGGGACAACTTACCGTACAAAGGCAACGCCGCGCGGACGACCGGTGAGCTTGTCACGCAAAATGTTGCGCTGGACTATTTGGCCAAAGGGCGAGAAGGTTCTGGTGAGCATATCATCGTCGATATTGCGTGGTAGATTGATGACATACAGGTTGGTGTCCTTGATGGACTGGCCGCCGGGGCGGGCATACGAGACCTAAGAGAACAGATAGAAAGAGAGAGAGAGAGAAGTTAGTATGCGTATGCGCAGGCGGTGGATTGGGTGGTTTGGGTTGGGTTGGCTTTTGGGGGGATACTCACCTTCAATCGCTTGTTGCGCACATAAAACCCGTTCAGCTTATCGATGGCCACCTCGGTGTCTGCCTCAGTTCTGTAGTCGACGAAGCCGTAACCGAAGCTATAACCGGTCTGAGGGTGGTAGAAAACAGAAAGAAAAGGATGCACGGGTTGGAGTTGCAGCGTTATTTTCGTGTATGTATTGCACGGTGCGAGAAGGATAACAACAGTTATCAGGAGTGGTAGGAGGCAGGGGAGGCCTCTCTTGACGACAACGACCTGTGACGTGCATCCTGCCTATCCTGTTGCCCATTCTGTTGACTGGCTGTGGACTTACCTTGAAGTCGCGCATAATTTTGCAGGTGTTGATGCCCCCGAAGTTGGAAAAGAGGTCGTACAGCTCTCGGTCGGTCATGTCCTGTGGCAAGTAGTTGACTATCAGATTGGTCGAGCTGACGCGCTCCTCCTGTTCCTGCGGCGGTGCGGCGGCATTTTTGCCACCCTGTTGCTGCTGCTTTTTATCGGCAGTGCCTGCTGCCTCCCCGTTGCCATGGTTACTTTGCTCGTCCCCGGACGATTCCTGGGGCTGCTGCTTGTCCGTCTTCTGCTCCTGCTGGGGCTCGTTGCCAGGGCTGCTGTCATCGTTGGAATTCTCATCCTGGCGACCCTCCTGCTGGGTCTCGCGCTCCCCAGCATCGGCTGGCTCCTGCAAAATCAAGAAATGAAGCGTTATATTTAGAGACAAACAAATCGCGGGATTACGGGGGACTCTTGGTTGGCTCTTGGACTTACCTCCATGTCCGAAGACAACTCCTCGTTCTCGTTATCATTCTCATTCGCGTACTGGCGGGTCTGCTCCTGCATCTTGTTCGACTGCGACATGGCTGGCACTGTTCCTGATCCTCTGCTCTGCCTGGGTTCCAAAAAAAAAAACGACGCTTGCTTCTCGCTACTACTATTCGCCTCTCCACCGACAAAAATGTTTGTGCGTTTTTATGTACGTCGCAGTGCGCGCCAGAAGCTGCAATGGAAGAGAAGCACAGAAAAAGATATGTGTATTTGGGTTTCTGCAGCCTAATTCAATTAAGAGATGATGTGTGAAGCCGTCGTTGCACGAGTCCGCGTCCACTTCTGTCTCCGGCAAGGATTCAAATTCAATTGCAGTGACCTGGCCCTGGCCCGACGAACTGCACCTCGTTCGTGTTGCAACCCAAAATGTGTGTGTACACACGGGTGGCTTCGGTTTCGCAACGCCGTTCGGATGTCCGGATGGGCGACAGGTCAAGCCTTACGAAGCGCATCCAGGGACACGGGCGGGCCATTTGCTGCCGAATGCACGTCGGCAGCCCGCTCTTTTTTGTGTGCGGTGACACCGTATTGCACTCCTCCCCGGCACGAGCTGCTGCTGCTGCACTTGGGCCGGGCCGGGCCGGAGCCCGGCGCAGCCAGAACCCAGGCAAACAGCCACAGAAAAATCTACCCCCACCCCTACAAAAAAAAACCATTCCATGCACACTCACACTTACACACAAATAAGCGGCGCAGCAACAAGAAAAGTGCAAAGAACAAATTCTGTACGAATAAGTCAGGAATCTACAAGAAGCCCAACGCTGGCCGCAGGTCATTCGCAATAATACAATTCCAAAACAATTTACGACTCACCTTCTTTTCAACAATTACACCAAACACACGACGCTACACCAAAAAACACCAACTTTTTTTTTTTTTCCTTAGCTTTGGCGGCGCCTCTAGCAGTGTGACCGCAGAACCATCAATAAAATATACCGACAGACCCTCGGAAATATATCGAAGTATATCCTTTCATTGTTTAAATATACTGTAAATATACCGTAAATCCAAAATCATTTTTCTCGACTTTGATCTTCCGTTAAATATTACCAGCTCGTTTAATTTTATTAGAATCTAGTCCATTCAATTCTAAACAATATTGCTTAATTTTTATAAATTATCTTTCTTGGATAGATTGCAAAACAAGGTTATTTATTTTGTTGTATGACATTTTGGCTTTCTGGTTTGAGGCTTGGATATTTTCCCAGCCCTACCAGCTACTTCAGTTTGTGTCGGGGCTGTCGATATTTTGTTGTGGAGGGCATCAGGGTGACCGTTTACGGAATATTTTATACTTTTCGGTATATTTTGACGTCGAAATTGAGTCGACGGGATAGGTATGGATGTAGGTAGGATGTTGCATTGGAAAGGTGCTCTTATATATAATTTTATAGAATTAAAAAAAATGTTTTTTACATTCTGTCTATAGCTCACCATCATATGTATGTATCTTACATTCTGGCAAAAGCTTACCTACCATCACGTACCTATGTATCGTTTTTGGATTGTCCATTTGACATTTGGGTCGCCACCTGGCGTATTTTTGTAGCAAATGAGGTTGTATCTACATATGTTATTCGGCAGGTGTCTCTCTATTTCTAACTACACCGCTGTGTAGAATTCTATTTTGAAACTTCCTTTTTCGTTTAAAAGCTGATTTTAAGCATTTCCTATGCAGTCCCTTATTGATTTCACTAATATTCTAGGTAAACGTTTTATTTAACAAGAGACAATAGAGATACAAGTAAAAAAAATCCTTAGACACGATTGGGGGGTTGGGGGGAATAACCCTTCCTTACAACTTATTTGGCAAATGAGGGCGCTGGAATGGATCGGATCGGATCGGATCTGCCTACTCGTGCCCATAATGCTCATGATGCTCGTAGTGCTCCGAGTGGTGGACGGGCTCCTCGAAGTGTCCATGCTCGTGCAGATGCGACTCGCTGTGATTCTCCAGCACAAGGCCATGGTTGTGGTTGTGCTCGGTCTTGGGGTGCAGAATCTTCAGCTTCTGCTTGGTGCCGCCGATCTCGATGGGCTTCTTCACCAGATGCTGATCCTCCTTCTTAATGTACACGGGAACGGCATGGTAGTGATGGAACTTGACGCTCTGATGGGACGTGGCATGCTTGTGCTCCACCTCGTGATGCAGCTCCGTCTCCTCGTGCTCCGGCTCATAGCTGGCGTGCTCCTGATGCTCGTATTGCTGTTCATGGGGCTGGTGCTCCTGGTGCTCATAGTCGTGGATCTTCAAGGCGTTCACGCTCACAGCCAGCAGGGCCAGTGCCAGTGCCAGGCAGGGTAGCTAAAAGGTGGATAATAAGGGCACAGCATTAGATCTCACATGGATCCCATTCCCATTGATTTCACAGAACTTTCATTTTTCCCATAAAGAAAAACTTCTCTTGGTTTATTTTTCTACATTTTTTATGGATTATCCTGGGGGTTTGTTTTTGGTTTGCTTACAATGAATTTCAGCATTTTTCTCTTTGTTTTTCTTTTTTTTTGACCAGAGTCCAGAGACCAGAGAGTGGAGCACACAAAAAAGTACACGGAAAAGTCACTTAGAAAAAAAAAAATTCGATTCCAAATATTCCAAAGATCGTTTTTGGTTGCGCGATGCGAAGCGAAGTGAACTCCTGGACGCCGACAGGCTGAATGTGGCTCTAGCATTGGGACCAGATTCGATTTATACCCCCAGAGACCACAGTTACAGCCGAGAGAGATGTGGGAATGAAAGGTAAGGCGAGGCAGCAGCAGCAGCAGCAGCAGCAGAGCGAAATGTGAAATGTACGGCGGCTGCAACACGAGTAGCTGCAAACTGCAACAACAACAGCAACAAAGTTGCAACAACAACGATTAACGGCAACGAACTTCAAGTCAAAGTCGAGGCGGCAGAGCAAAAGACAGAAACAACATCTCATGGCGACTGGTGGTGCGGAGGCAAATATGAGAGGAGTTTGTTATACTACGTAAAATACCCAATCCATTGAGAGGATAGTTAGGGTATATCCAATATATATGTGTAGGAACATCGATTGGAAGTTCGAACTTGAAAATAATTTACCTACATTTACTCCATTCTGTATTGTTACAAACAAATATAGATAATGATAATGATCATAATGGTCATTAAGGTGGTCATCATTTAACGCATGAATCTAAAGATATTTATGTACCACGAGCCAGATACGTTACCAGTCCCCAGACCAAACCAAAAATGCTCAAAAATATCTGCATAGCATTTTTTATACTAATACGAATTATGTCAATTACGAGCCACATTTTAGGGATTTTGTTGTTGTAGTTATTTCAATGTGTGAAACAACTTTAATCAGAAATGATCATGCTTATGGCTGGTAAATAATAAACATAAACATGACTCTACAAACACCAAACAACTTAACATTAAATTAAATTTATTAGTTCTTCAATTTATAATTCGTTATCTTCTTTTAAGTGTTTTTTTAGCATGGTCGTCATGGTGCTACGTAACTCTCTGCCTTGGGTAAAATTGGTTCTTAAGACTATTTGCTTTCATGTGGCTGTGGCTGTGGCTGTGGCAGCGGACCAATACCGCCTGCAAGGAGAGGGGGTATCAATTGATGCAATACACTCCCGATGTATAGCCTTCGTTTTTCTTTCAGTAATTTATAGCCGCTGCCACAAAATTGTTTGTGAAAATTCGACAAAAACAAATACCAATGTACGTATGTATGTGGATGCGTATAGTATGCGTGTGGGATAGTGGTTCAATTAAAATAAATATTATATTACGTATACGGCATTTTGGCCGCCACTGGGGGCAAGGCAAGGCAATGCAGCCCCCCAAGGAGGCGAAAGAAACCCGTTGCCAATCAATAGCAATATCGGCTCCAACGGGTTAACCACCCATGGCCCACCCCATACACAAACCAGTCCGAGCAACGGGTGTACGTGTGTGTGTTTGTGTGTGTGTGTAAGTGCAAGTGCAAGTACCATTAACGGCATTTTTCAAAAGGTGCCAAAAACAGATATAAAGAGAAAGAGAGATAGAGAGAGAAGCAAACAATCATAGAAACAAACGGCAAATGAGTGAGTGTCATCGGAAGAGGAGAGTGTGGGGAATTCCATGGCCAAAAGGATGCAAAAATGCATCCAGCCAGCAAGAGAGGGAAGAGAATGACACACAAATAACAAAAAACCGGGAAGCAAAGGGAGCTAAGAATAACGATACAGGGCTGCATTGCTAAAAGATCGATTAAAGATCGATCTGGTAATCGACATGCAAATTGAGCTTCCGCGTTCATCAGTCAGAGCTATGGAAACCAATCAATCCCACCAGATGGAGTGATAAATGATGGAATTCGCTTGCCATTCGGTGCCTCTAATTATGGTGAAGGGCCTCCGCTCTCTTATGCTCCATTATGCAAGTGCATTCCACTGTTTTGACTGAAGTACGCAGCAGCAGGCGTGGTGTGCACTGACGAAACAGGTGAAAGGTTAATGAGCTCTCCCCACTCTCTATACATCTCTTTGGCAGACATTTCCCCACAAGCGACTCAAATCGAACGAGAAATAAGTATTCAATCCAATTAAAATGCAGCAACTGTTAGATAATGCACCGCGTGCATGTTAGCAACTTAGGAAGTTTGAAGTAGCCCAAAATTGATATTCGAGACGAAACGAATTTGAAGAGGCGGCGGGGACTGGGGCGTCCTGTATGCGAATAGAGACGCAGCCGCAGCAGAGCCTCTGCCTTTTTGGAGTGCAGTCTGGGCGATTTATTGTAGGTTAGTATGCTTGCAGCAGGCAAATGCGGCTTGCTGGCTGAGTGTACCATGTGCATTGCGGGCACACACATAATCCAGTGGGAAAAGTAAAAGTAAACTGCTTTCTCATCCAACACAATTTGCATAACATGCCAGTTTGGGCCAGTTTGGGCCAGTTTGCTTGTCTAACACTGCCTGTCGCTTTGTCTTGGCAACATTTTTAATTAATTATTTATCAATTTGGTGATAAATCGCTTTATATAACAGCCCGCAATTGGCAGGAAGCGCAGTCGCTCGCTCAAGTAGCACAAAGGCAAGTAGTGACAGTTTAAATTTGAGTTCAAAAGCGCGGGTTCTTCTAGCTCTTATCGATTCTGAAACTATCGATAGTGGGCGCGCGGGATTGCTGAATGCCGTTTAACTGTAAACTAGCGATGTGGAAAAATATTTTCAATTCTTGTTGATTTGAAGCCCCTAAAAATGAATCTGGGCGATCCCATGTTGAGGGCCGTGCGCGTGCTCGGTGAGGGCACCTTCGGCCGCGTCTTCCTGTGCCTGCAGCACGAGGGCAGTCGCCAGCAGCGCCAGGTTTGCGTCAAGCGCATCATCGTGCGTAATCCCAAGACGGAGCTGAGTCTGATAAAGGAAGAGGTACGATTGTCTCTGTCTACGAAGCATGTGGAGTAAGGTTACATTGCTCCCACCCACCAGATCTACATCATCTCGCAGCTGCGTCACCCCAACATTGTTGAGTTCATTCGCTCCTTCAACCACGCCGGCACTGTCAACATTGTGATGGAATACGCACCCAATGGCACCCTGCGGGACGTCATTCATCATACTGCCAGCCTGCCGCAGGATCGCCTGCTGCGCTACTTCGGCGACATGGTGATTGGTCTGGAGTACCTGCACATACGCAATGTGATCCACCGTGACATCAAGCCGGAGAACATGCTCCTCGATGCTGGCGATCGCGTTAAGATCGCCGACTTTGGCATCTCCAATGTCCATGCGCCCAGCAAGCAGCATCTGGCAGGTGTGGGCACACCCTTGTACATGGCCCCGGAGGTTATGTCAGGGATTGGAAAGGTTGACTACAAGTCGGACATCTGGTCGTTGGGCCTGGTCCTCTACGAGCTGTGCGTGGGCCGCAGCCCCTTCCTGGCGCTCATCGATCCCGGAGCCACGCCCCAGCAGGTGCACACCGTTGTGGTGAGCCTGACGCGGCCCAAACTAGACTGCCAGCTCATACGACGCCTCCACAACTCCACCTGGTCCCGCATCTGCGAACTGATGGTCGTCTACGAGCAGGAGCGCCGCATCTGTGTGCCCGAAATCTTCCGGCTGGATCCCTCCATCACTGCCTTCCTCTACAAGCAATACTTTAACTACAACTACAAGTAATTCATGTTCCTCGTCTGTATCCGTATTTATGTTTAGCATTTACTTTTCTAACTTAATAATTTACATTAAGAAAATAAACATTAATCCACATCGCCTAGAGCTTCGGCTGCTGCTGCTGAAGTTTCCGCTTGAGGCTCTTTACCAGAGCCGACTGTTCCAGCTGCTGCTTGCTGCGCTTGGGAGCCTGTGACTCGTCGGCGGACTGGCGTTCATCTGCTCCAGCGCCGTCCATCTGCCGCTCGCGCCGCTTCAACTTTTCGCCAATGATCTGCTGCATTCCCTTGGTGGCCTTGTAGTGGGAGTGCGTGGGATCGATGTTGTACTCGTGCGACTTGTAGACGGCCTTGAAGCGCGTATCGTTGAGGTCCACGGTGAAATCGTCATCGAGTTTGGCCGTCTCCTGGGGATGGTGCTTGGCCTTTTTCAGCTGCTTGCGCCGCTTGCGCTTGGAGCTGCCCGAATCCAGCTCCTCCTGCTTGAGGATATTTTTCAGGCTGAAGTGCTGCTTCTCCTCCAGGCCATCGCCGTCGTCTAGCAGCAGGGCCAGCTCCTGCTGCTGCTGCTCCACCCCAGCGTCCTCGACCTGATCCTGCTTCTTGTTTTTCTTTTTGCCCTGCTTCTTGGTCTTCGGTGGCTCGTAGTCGCCATTGGCGAACTCCTCCGCGAAGTAGGCATCGTTCATATCGATGCCATCGGGCACTGAGGAGTCGTCGCTGTCCTCGGGATCACCGCCACGTGCCTCGATCTGTTTCTTCCGCCTCATCTCCTTGCGCAGCTTGTTCTTCTCGCTGCGCTTCTGGATCACTTTCTCGATGGGCGTCAGCTCGGATGGCTGGCCCGCGCTGCCTGTGCCCGTCTTCTGTGGCTCCTCCTTTGCCTCAACAGCCGGCTCAATGTTCCAGGACATTTCCATCTCGTATTTGTGCTCCTTTTCCTGCTTTTCTTTCTGCAGAATCTCGGCCAGGAGGTTTTTGTAGCTAGCAATGCGCTCCTGCTTCGAAAGCTTCTTGGGCGGCTGAGGCTGCTTCTGCTCTGGCTGCTGCTCTTTCTTCTCCTCCGATCGGGGCTGCTCCTCTTCCCCATTCTCTGCGTCCTCGTCTTCGTCGCTGCTGTAGGCCACAATCTGGCGAAGCTCCTTGTCGGTGAGCTTGTCCACCTGGCCGCTGGACAGTTTGTCACCCAGTTCGCGTCTGTCCAGCGCAGTCTCGTCCCACGTAAGGTCCACCTTGGCCTGCTGCAGGGCCGTCGTGGTGAACTGCCGGGGCTTGTAGTTGCTGGCATCCGGCAGCTCGGAGCACTCGTCTTTTGGCGTATCCTCCTCGAAGGAGGTATCGTCGGGTATGAATCGGAGATCGACGCGCGTGGCTGAGCTCTCGTACTCGATGCCATCACACTCCTTGTACACCTTGTCAGCGGTGGCCACCGAATCGCACTCGGCCACAGCGTAGTAGTAGCGGAGACGGTTGAGCTGATACTGGCGCAGCTTCTCCATGTGATAGTCGTCACCCTCCTCGGCGTCACTGTCCTGTTCCTTGACCAACTCCTCGTCAGAGTCGCCATCCTCCTCCTCGTCCCGCTTCACCAACTCGGCGGGGCCATGAATCTCTTCTTCGGCCAGGCGTGCCTTGCCGTACTCTGAGGGGTAAATTTTTACGCTGATAATGCTCCCACCGACCGGTAGGAAGGAGCTCAGCAGCACCATTAGATCCTCAGCGCGTATGCGGTCCCAGTCCATGTTGCAGATGGCCAGGCGGCGGGTGGACTCCTCAGTGGTCTCGGCATCGTTGTCCAGCTCGCCCCACACATGATCGATCTGCAGCTCTGGACCCTCCGCACCTTCGTCATCGTCTGTGTCGTCGTCCGACGAGGAGTCCGTCATTAGGCGGCCTTCGCCGCGTGCATAATCAACATTTGGGTTGATCAGACGCTCGCGCAAGTTCTCTGGCACCTCGGAGCCGTCGCTGTCCAGGGCATCGTTCTCAAGCCCAGCCTCTTCACCGTCCACGCGCGCAATGGCCAGTTCTTCTGCTCGGCGCTCTTTCTGCTCCTCCTCTTGGACATCGACTTCTTTCGTAGCCTTCGCCTCAGTTTCCTTTTCATCCTCATCGCTGTCGTTCTCATCCAGTTCGTAGAACTTGCGCAAATCTTCGGCATTGCTTGTGTTGACCGGCCGTCCGTACTTGTCCACTGTGTACTTCACCTTGAACTTGTCATCCGTGAACATGCCCTGGAAGCGCTTGTCGATCTTCACCTTTCGCTGCACCTTGGGCACACCCTTGAAGCGGGGATCGGCCAACAAATGCTGAAAGCGTGCATCGCCCCAAATCCCAGTCTGTGCATCTCCCTGTGCCGGTGTGTCGATCTTGGCGGCATATGCTGATGTAGTGGGTCCTTCCTGGTCAGCCTTCTTTGGTCCCTTGGCTGACTTTTCCTTCTTTTTGACCATTTTCCGCACTGAGTTAAGAACAAACCTGGGAAAGAAATGTCAACACGTGCAGGCACCGCAGAGACCGCAGGGTGGAGTTGCCACCCAGTCAGAGCTCAAACAGATGTTCAAATAAAAGAAGAGTTTCCATCGATATTCGTCAGCTGAAACTACCAAGGAGAACGGGAATACGGAAATCAATATGTGCAGAATAAAATCCAACGGGTTTATGAATATATATATGCACATTTGTTGACCCAATTTGGATTCATTTAAATTGGCGCGCCGGAAATAATCTGGTAGCACCACGATAATCGGGTCGTCAATTAAACGGTGTGGCAGCACACGCGCGGATAGCTATCGATGACGACTTTATAGTTTACATATGAGAGTGTTTTTATTTAACTTTTTGCGCATTTACCACCGACAACAGTTGCATTGCATTCGTTTCCACCTGCCTCCAATGATGAGGTCCGCTGTTGCGCGTGCCAGCTGCTAGTGAGCGAAAAGGGGGCCAAACCACAGATTTGGAGAGCCGTTCTAGCCACAAAAATCACATGCCCAAAACTTTCATTCGCTTGCCTGCGTGGATGTGTTTTGGTATCCATCATCATCAGTGCAACGTCGCACCCAGAACCAGAGCCAGCCAAGAAGTCAATAAATAGCAATCAGTTAATTGCCGCGATTAGGCCAGAATAGTCGATAGATAGCCTCATCGCAGAGGCCAGGAATAAGTCGGCTGCAACAACAACAGCAACAACTAGCGCCCAAAACTCGCAACTCTCTCTCCCACACACACCTACATATTAACACACACGAAGACGGGAGCGAAGTATGAGTAATACGGCGGAAAGTAACGGGAGCCGGCGCACTGTCGACTGGCAGCGCTTCGGTCTTGGCGGCGATGATGACGGTGAGGTGTCCGTGGCCGGCTTTCGCCAGCGGACCAACAACAACACGGGCGGATTCGTTGACCTGGGCAACGAGTACACATACGCGGCCGGTGGACACCATGCCTCCGGAGCCAACGAGATATTCGCCGGGGAGCAAGGCGACAAGCCCTGGTGAGTAATCCATAGGCCCGATTCCTGGCGCCGCCCCCGGACTACAGCACAAACCTTTTCTTTGATCCAACACTCAACAGGTGGCGTTCGAACTTCTTCATCTCGCAACCGGTGCTGTTCGGCACCTGGGATGGGGTCTTCACCTCCTGCCTGATCAACGTATTTGGTGTGATCGTGTTCCTGCGCTCGGGCTGGATCGTGGCACAGGCGGGCATTATCAATGCAGTGGCCATCATCGTCTGCACCGTCCTCATTGCCCTGGTGAGCGTCCTCTCGGCCATCGGCATCTGCGAACGCTGCCGTGTGGAGAGCGGAGGCGTTTACTTTTTGATTGCGCACACCCTGGGCTCCCGGTTCGGTGGCGCCCTCGGTCTGCTCTACTGCTTTGGACAGGCTGTGGGCTGTGCCCTGAATGTTATGGGATTCGGCGAGTCGATGGCCGGGCTGGTCGGACTGGAGGACAACAAGTGGGCCATTCGTGGCTTTGCCACCGCTGCTGTTCTGCTCCTGGGCTGCATCAATGTGGCCGGCGTTAAGTGGGTCATCAAGCTGCAGTTCATTCTGCTCATGATCCTGCTCATCTCGGCGCTGGACTTTATGGTGGGCAGCTTTGTGGGTGTAGATCCAGGTGAGATCATTTCGTTCAGCGTCTGACCCTTACTCATCATATGATTTCCATCACAGATAAAGGCTTTGATGGCTGGATGAGCGGCAACTTTGCAGAAAATCTCTGGCCAAGATACGAGGATGGGTATTCGTGGTTCCGCGTCTTTGGTGTCTTCTTTCCCACTGTGACCGGCGTCCTGTCGGGCATCAACATGAGCGGTGACCTGCGTGCTCCCTCCACAGACATACCCAACGGAACGCTCGCTGCCTTTGGCACTTCGTAAGGTTTCCCCGAATAGGGTGCGAATGGTCCCAGATCGTGACTTTTCTCTCTCATTGGCAGAACCTTTTTGTACTTGGTGTTTGTGCTGTTCCTGGGCGCCACGTGCCAACGTGCCATACTCTACGAAGATTTCATGATCTCCGTCAAGGTTTCGGCCGTGCATTTCCTGCTGCTGGCCGGCATCTACGTATCCAGCATGTCCTCCTGCCTGGGCGCCATGTATGGCACACCGCGCGTTCTCCAGAGCATTGCCAAGGAGAGCGTCATTCCTGGCATCGATGTACTGGGCAAGGGTGTAAGTAGCCTTAACGTCTCCTTAGAAATGTGTAATCACAAATGTATCTTCCCTTGCAGCGCGGACCTAACAAAGTCCCTCTGTATGCCATGGCTATTGTGGCAATGGTGACGGTAACCTTCATTATGGTCGGTGACATTAACTTCCTGGCCCCCATTGTGACCATGCCCTTCCTGCTGACCTACGCCTGCATCAACTACGCCTATTTTGCCTTGGCCCAGACCTTTGACATACAGGAGCAGCGCGAGGAGCGGTTCCGCATCCAGGCCTCGAGCCCCAGCTACGAGACACGTCGCTACGGCAGCGTGTCTGATGGTGGCAATGACCTGGATCTGCTCTTCCCCGATCGAGTGCGTCACAAGAATTTGCAGAGTCCCCAGAACTCGCCCATGCACCAGGCAGCGCCAATGGAGTTCGACCTGGAGGGGCCTAGCACCTCCACGCCAGCGCCGGCTTCGAGCCAAGCGGAGGCAGCCCGGGCTTCAGCAGCGACAACAGTCACAGAAACGGGCACAGAAGATGCCACTGCCCTGTCAGTGGAGCAGTCGGCCACGCAGGGCGGTAGCGAGGATGAGAACGAACCGATTGCACCCATCCGTCCGCCCATACATTCCAAGACGAAAAACTGGTACTCTGGCTACTGCAATCGCTGGTTCTCCCTGGGAGGGGTAAGCTATTGATTCTACCGGATTGGCATATGTTCTATATATGTGCATCGTTTGGCTTTCTTCTAGGCCTTTGTCAAGTTGCTGGTGATGTTGTTGGTCAACTGGTACTACGCTCTGACCTGCTTCTTGGTGGTCTTTGTCGTTTGGTTCTATGTGGGCACAGCCAATCCAGCCGTCAAGCCGGGCCTGACAGCCGAGTTCAACTTTTTCGCCTGGGTCAAGAGCGTCATATTCAGATGCTTCGGGTAAGTAGGGCACACAGTTCGAAGTGCAGCCATCTAACCATAGCCATCTCTCTCTTGCTTACGTGCAGCAAGCGCATGCATGAGTATGAGCAGATTGTGGTGACGCCCTCATGCCCGGGCGTAGATCTTTCGCCGACGCAGCTGAACGAACAGAACGAGGACTTTCGGCCACGGCCCAACTACCATCACTCGTCAGTCATCGAGGGTCGCCTGATCGATGACATCTAGACAATGGCAGTGGGAGTGGGAGCGGCGGTGGCAGACGTGGCTGTGCAGCTGTGGCAAGCAATATTTGAGTGCATTTCTGCAAGGCTAGAGCTAGAGCTAAACTAAAACTGAATCTAAAAACGAAACTAAGCTAAACTCAACTGAAACAAAACAAAACAAAGAGAACTCAACTAAACTATATACTTACATGACTATACGATATGTATGTTTGTATTTTAGTGTATGGATGTGTATGTGTTCGTGTGTTTTAAGCTAGGAGCTAAGGATACAATTATGTTTAGTCCAGGCACAGGCATTTACGATCGAATTCCCCCTTTTTCCTACCAGCACAAGCAGCACACTGGCACCCGCACACTCATACCACAACAGGCACGCACAGCGCACAGACGGACATGAAAGACAGACAGACAGACGTAGCAGCTCAGAGCAGTCCTTTTCTTTTATATTAATACTAATTGAATTAACTTAAGTTTTTGGCACGCTTGCAGTGTGTTCCTTGTTCGCGTAGTTATTTCTAGATAGAAAGAGAGAGAAAAAAAACAAAAGCAAAAAGCGTGTAAAATTGTTGCTAAATGGATATGTTTCCGCACACCGACAGCATTTTGAAGGAGACATATGTGATACTGAGATAATAAGTAAAACCAAAAAAGAAAACAAACAAAAGAAAAAATTAAATTTTCAGGATCTGACGACTTTGCATTTGAAAGCAAGAAGCGAAGTGAAGAGAGGCACAACCAACACACACACACACACACAGCACACAATGTCCCTTTCAAACAAAATTCAATGAAACATTCAAAACAAACACCAACTATTTATTTATAGAACATAAACACCCTATGGCTCACAACTGTATTCCCGTAACCCAATGAACAATAACAATGTAAACGTAAATCTAAGATCCCAGATCAGTTATAATTTAAGCCGCACATATATGCAATGAACTCACACTTAAAGGTAATCAGATCCCCCTGCAGATATCAGAAATAACCGAATAATCAGAAAGTTCTATATACTCACACCGTATTTATGTATATACCATGCAAAACACACATACTACAATATATATGTATACGCCACACATGTTGTTTAAATGTAACATAACAAGCCCAAAGTAAATAGGGAATGTAAAGTGCGAGTCGACCCTTTATACACATTTGGAAAATATACCCTCTGGGTGTCTCGTTTTTGTACGTGAATATACACATATATATATATATATAGCATAATTAAATCTAGTTGTACGAAATAAAGACGAACAACCCAGTGGAGAGCAGATCCCTCAATGTAATACCGATAATAACTCAATAAATGTGTATTTGAAAAATTCAGGCGAGAAATTTAAATGTTCCCGCCAGCACACAAACAATCGAAGTTGTCGATAACTTGGCAATTTTTCATTTTCCGCTGCAAAAATGTTATAAACGTTTTCTTGAATGAAAGAGTAGGTAAAATATGCCATAGACTAGTGAAAACTAAATAACATTTATTATTTATTGTGAATTATCGTAGAATTTCATTTAATAAATTCATCACTTGGGCCACCAGGGATGAACACTCTGCCCTCGGCTTCGATAAGTGCCTGTGCATTGAAAACTACTGTTTTAAAACGAACACCACCTTGTAAACTCAAGCTCAATTAATGTGTTTTCAACATAGATATTATCATTGATCAGAAACATTTAGCATTGAGATCAGAACTTGGTAACACTGCAGCCCTAGCACAGGCCGCCAAACAGCTGGATGTTCACCCTAACCCCACCAAAATCAAGTGCAACCTAATATTCAGGGGACTATTTGTTAAAGTTGAACGCCGGAATTGCAGGACGCATGAATCAGTGCTAGGATCTCCACCCGTCAGCCACACATACCCGCCATGAACAATCTGATGCGCCGAGCCCAGAACGTGCAGCTCTGGCGAAAATATTGCGTAAAACAATACACCACAGAAGCCGCATCTGCTTCCCTGTCTAGAGGTAAGGGCGACCAGCTAGCAGCTTCCATCCATCGTACTTATCCTCTTCTCTTTGCTCGCTAGGCAAGCCCAACTATGACGAGTTCATTGGCGGACGTCAGGTCCAAGCGCAGCGCAGCATCGTCGTCCAGGTCAGCTCCGAGAAGTCCTACTCGGAATTGTATAACTACTGCAGTCGCTTCGGCTCCATTGTGGGGGCGCATCACTACTGCGTGCGACACGACGACGATCTGCACTACATTCTGCTGGAGTACTCCACAGTCAATGAGGCAGCGGCTGCCATTGACTCGGGTGCCGCCAATGGTGATCTGAGCGGTGTGCCCGTACGCTCGCCCTTCCTCTGGTTCAAGGCGGCACCCGGGAGGCGTGGGCCCAAACTGGCCGCCAACACCAACAATAACAACAACAGCCAGCTGCCGCTCAGCGACCTGCTATCAGTGGACGGCACCAGGCAGCTGGACCAGGCCTCTTTGCTTAGTCAGCTGCGCTGTGCGGCGAGCATTGAGCAACAGGTGCAACTGCTGCATGAGCACACGCAGCTAAACGATCTCGGCGTACGCATGCGCTTCCTGGCCGCTCTGCAGGTGCAGCAGGCCATCTCTGGGATGTTCCCCGCCGCACAGGCGCACCCGTTTGGCTCCTCGGTAAACGGCTTCGGCAGAATGGGCTGCGATCTGGACCTTATCCTACGCTTCGATGGCGAGACTGGCGTGCGAAAAGAGTCGGATGGCGAACCGCCTTCGCGGCTCATCTACCACACCAAGGAGAACCTGAGCAACGGACGATCGCAGACGCAGCGGCACATGGAATGTTTTGGCGACATGCTGCACCTCTTTCTGCCCGGCGTCTGTCATGTGCGGCGCATTCTGCAGGCCCGCGTGCCCATCATCAAGTACCATCACGAGCATCTAAACCTGGAGGTGGACCTCTCCATGAGCAACCTGTGAGTATTAACGTTCAGTGTGGGGTTGGGGTTGCGTCGCCGAGTCGCATTTAAATCTTTATTTGTAAGCTTATTGTTCGGATTGGATGTGGGTGAGGGATTACTTAGGATCTAACTAGTGGGTCGTACTAACTATCCGCAGGGTCTCTTGTCGCTTCTGTACTGCTAACTTAAGTATGTGTGTGTGTGTTGTGTGTGTTATGTGTGTGTCTAGGCTCAGCGGCGGTAGTTGCTGGCCTGCTCCTCCTCCTTCTTGACGGCCTGGGCGAGAACGAAGCTCATTGTGCCACAGATGACATTGAGCATGGCCAGGGTCATGGCCATGGCCACAATCCAACTGGTCTTGCCCTCGAAGAACCAAGTCAGCTCATCCACGCAGCCATTGAAGAAGGCATTGCCGCTGACAGTGTCGCGACAGGAGCTGGGCAGCGGCTGGTGCAGGTCCAGATAGTCCCAGGGACCGCTGGCGCCGCAGCAGCCGATATTCTCCTGGATCATGGTCAGCACATAGTTGGAGTATGTGTATTCCGAGGTGGACACAAAGCGACGCAGCGACACATTCAGCAGCGGCTGCAGGCTGGAGTGGATCGTGCTGTACTGCATTGTGACGGCCGATCCAGCGACCAGGGCCACAAAGCCAAACAGCTGCGTGCCAATGAAGACGAACAGGGCCAGGGTGTTCTCCATGAGGGCGCTCAGGCAGCCCAGGAAGCTCACCGCCATCATGATGATGCTCACACCGATCAGCACATAGACACCGATGTAGAAGGACTGCGCGTCCAGGATGCGCAGCCAGTCATTGAAGCCCGGCTCGGCACGCAGCCAGACGGTCAGGGCGAACAATGCTGTGGCTATCATCCAGGCCACAATGTTGAAGCAAAAGAGCGTGTATTTGACGCAACCGATTTGCTTCTCCAGCTGCTCGTCAGAGGCTCCATACCCAATACCCATAATGCGGCAGGCTGTAAAGAAATGGAGCGAAAAGAAAGATATGTTAAGACATTGAACTGATCGTTTTGTGTGCCCCAGGAATCGAGTGATTCATCTAGACTTTCGCGCACGCTGCCTGGGCTTCCTTTTTCGTTTTTGATTCCCTCTTGAGTCACATACCAAAAGCTCTCGCCCCAGCCCTAGCCTGTGAATCCGCCCTAGCAGCACTCTTTTTGTGTATTAATCACGATGTTGGTTCTCGCTCTCTGTTGGCCGCCTTATCGGAATTGTGTTTAGCAAATAACGTTATCAGCTCACACACTAGATGATTAATGCCAGTTCCAATTGCAACACACTACCAAAAACCCAACAGAAACAGAACTTTCCCTTCAAGGTGGGAAATGTCCTCTTAGTGCACAGAATAGTTTTAGCTCCTGGGGAGCTCTCTCTCTCTCTCTCTTGAACATAACTTTCACACACAGATCCTTTTGGGTTCAAAAAACGCGTAGAACTCCACACTTCTAGCAGTAAATTATGGGCTTTCTTCTTATAGTAATTTTGTCACCTTGTTTTTGTTGATTTTCTTTGGATCACCAGCAAAAAAAAAATAAAAATAAAGTTGCGTGGCAGCAAAAATAGGAGAGCGCTCCGTTGGGTTCGTTCGTTGAAATCGTTTTGACCAGGCCTCAGCGTTACAGAGCCACAGCCAGAGATACGAGGGTGACACCATACCATGGCCTGGGAGAGGTCTTAGATAAGATATTGCCACAGGGCAGAACCGAGCCAAAGCTTTGGCCACAGCCTCGATAAGATTAGATAGCGACAGGTGGCGATTGCCAAATGCCGCTGCCACACAAGGCGCTCGCTCTGTGTCGCTCTCTCTCTCTCTCTGGGGCAGCAGCAGCCGTACCAGCAGGTGAATCAGTTCTCCCTCTCTCTTGGGCGGACTGGCATGCCGATGGCCATGATTCACAAAACAATTCGGGGTTTCGGCAGGGGACTGCAATCACATCCGGCGAGTGGTAGTGGGGGTGGGTCAGTTCTTCATTCATTCATTCAATGAACCGCGTAGTAGGCCACGCCCGTGACTGGAAACCCCTTTTGATTCATCCTCTCTCTCTCTCTTTTGTTTCAGCTCTGGCTTCTACATGTCCGAGCTGCTGTATATGTTCGGGCAGATCGATCAGAGAGTGCGTCCGCTCACCTTTAGCATTCGACGATGGGCGCAGGCGTGCGGACTGACGAATCCCTCGCCTGGGCGCTGGATCAGCAATTTCTCGTTGACCTGCCTGGTCATGTACTTTCTGCAGCAGCTGCGACAGCCCATACTGCCCACCATTGGGGCTCTGGTGAAGGCGGCTGAAGCGAAGGATGTGCGTGTCACCGAGGATGGGATCAACTGCACCTTCGGCCGGGACCTGGAGCGTGTGGGCTTCCAGAGCCGAAACACCAGCTCGTTGAGCGAGCTGCTGCTGCAGTTCTTCGAGTTCTATTCGCAGTTTGACTTCCACAATCGGGCCATCTCTCTGAACGAGGGCCGGCAGCTGGCCAAGCCGGATCACTCGGCCATGTACATTGTGAATCCGCTGGAGCAGCTCCTAAATGTCAGCAAGAACGTCAGCCTGGAGGAGTGCGAACGGCTGCGCATCGAGGTGCGGAATGCGGCCTGGATACTCGAATCGGAGGTGGAGAACTCAACGCTGCAGGAGAGCGAGCGCCAGGATGAATCCTGGGGCCTGCTCAATCTTTTCAAGCATCCCGAGAAGGCGGTCATTCGTCCCAACATGTTCTTCAAGCCGCGCATGGTCGAGGTCAGCGATCTCTTCGAGGAGAAGCAGCACCAACAGCAGCAACAGTCAACGACAGGTCTATCCTCAGATGGAGGTGCGACGGCGTCTCCCCCTGTGGCCTACAAAAACGTTTCGGTGCGGCAGCAAGTGCAGAGCATCAAGGCCGCAACGCGCACTGAATTAAAGCAGCTGCGGGAATCCTCCAGTGCGGCGGCAGCACCCAGTTCCAGTCCCAACAGCAAGAACAGGCGCAGCAGGTGATAGGATGATACCAAAGTCTACAACGGGGGCGTTGTGTAGACCCATGTACATACGTAAAGTTAGTCTGATCCCGTGACCCCTGACCTGGCAATTAACGTAAGCTTAAGCCGGCTAAACATAAAGCTAAAACTGAATGTTGTTCAATATTGTTAATCTTCCCATTAAGGTAGCCCATACCACACCCCAAACTCGTTCGTAAGCTCTAGGATCCACAAAACAAATGAAAATGTTGAGTATTTTAAACACTTTTTTTATGATAAATAAAAACCAAAATTATCAGAGGACTCTTCAATGGGTTCTCTAATGGAAAATAAAAGGGGGGACCTTAGATCTTGCGGCAGCAATCCATTGGAACTTAGTATGTACCCATTTTCTGTTATGGAAATTCAAATTTAAATCAAAGATCCCTTTCCAGCAAGTATTAGTTACAGACAAATGTTCGTTATTGCTGAAATTTTTATTTCATTCTTTCAATATTAGTTTTAATGGGTATTTGATTCACCTCATCTTCAGTTGTATGTGTAGGGGCTGGGGTCTTCCCTCTTCTCTTTCGACTAATCGATAACAAAACTTGAGGCGAGGGCCAATGGTCGTCTCTGGGATGGATGAACCGAACCTGACCGTATATGAGAGCCGAATATGAGTTAAGGCATCCACTTGGGTGGGGGTGGGGCCACTATTTTGAACTAGTAGTCTCCTCCTGGCTTGATCCATCGATCGATCCATCTTTAAACCTATTACACTCGCAATCGCATAGTCGTACAGGTATACGGATATATGTATATATATATATATATATGTATGTATATATCGCTACAATATGTTTTTTTGTCTGTTTCTGTCGCATGCCCTTATAGTTTTATTCCAATATTTCCATTTCGTTTTTATTTTTTTAGTTTTCTGATATACAATTGAGTAGTTCGCTAGAATTTCCTTCCCGATCTCCTTGGCTCCTGCGGATCTTTTATACAAAAAAATTTGATTCTAAGTGGTATAGCTTTTTGTCTCTGTGTGTGGCGTGTGGCATATGTATGTGTATATATTAATTCATTCTGTGTGGCATCTGAATCGTGGCTGGCGATGGTGCACGATGATGGATAGATAGATCTTCGTTCTCATATATACGATACGATACAATACGAAGCGCCGTATGTCTATTGCCTATTTAAAGGTAGTTTTAAACGTACATAAACTAATTTGCTCGCTTACGAACTTAAGGTATAGTTTAAGGTATTGTTTCTTTTATGCATGTAAATCACGTAATTCCATACAAAAATTGCCTTCCGTAAAAGTACTTCAATCTGTTTATATATACATATATATATATGTATATATATATATATATGTGTGTATGTGTGTGTGTGTATGTGTGTCTAAGCCATACGTTTGCACAAAGAATCAAGGAAGGAAGGAGGAAATAGCCAATTTAAAATTCAAAGGGAAAAAGAGAGACGATACGAGACGAAACGAAGCAGATAGGAGGGCGCAAGAATGTGGGGGGGTGTACACAAAAAAAAAAGATATCGTTAGCCGCCGATGAGCAGGGACATTGGGATCACACTGCAGAACAGTGGTCTGGAAGTAATGCTGATGCTGTGGCTTCAGTTTGCTGCTGCTGCTGCTGGCGGTGTTGTCGTCGTCTTCGGCAAATGGCGTTGGCGGCTACTTTTAGACGACAATTTCAACGGCAGCCGCCGGCTCGACTCATCTGAACCAGAGTTTCAGGCGCAACGCATCCACACCGTTAAGATAGTAGCGAAACAGTCGCTTATCACGCACAAAGCCCAAATTCTCATACAAACGCAGCGCCGGCTCATTGCGCATCTCCGTCTCGAGCACCACCTCATCGGCATTGTCCGCCAGCATGGCCTGCAAACAAAAAAATAAGCTCAGTTTAGGGACATTCACTCTACTCTCCCCCTCTCTCATAGTTACCTCAATCGCCTTGGTTACCAGTGTGCTGCCGATCTTGAGCTTACGATACTCTTTGCGCACCGCCAGCATGGCTATGTAGCCGCGTCGCACGTTCATATGCATGTCCAGCTTGCATACGATGGCGCCCACGTACTGATCACCATGCGAGGCTAGGAAGCACAGTTTTGGCCAGTTGTAAATGAAATAGCGATACGTGTATATCGAATAAGGCTCGGAGAGCTCTGCCTGGATCAGACGCATAATGTCCTGAAATGAAACAAGTTGGGATTTAGTGGAAGAAGCAAAATGTCGGTTCAAGGTTCAATGTTCAAGGTGCGCACGGAACCATGCCCAAATGTTGAGTCTACCCACGTGCATTTGATGCTCGGCCTCGTATTCCTTGTAGACAATCTCCGTGGCTAATGTGGCAGGTTCAAGCTGGAGCTCAACTGTGGGCAAGGCGGCTGCATCTGCAACTGCAACTGCAACTGCAACGGCTGCTGGTACAGCCTCAACGGATGTCGATGCCATCATCTCAGTCCCCGCTGCCACCGCTGACGGCGTTGTCTTTGTGGTTGTTGCTGTTGTTGTTTGTGTATTGGCAGTGGTGTCGCTAGTGGCTATTGTGGATGTTATGGTGGTGGTCTGCTGCTGCTGATGGTGATGTTTCTTCTGCTTGCTGTTGTTCCTTTTCGCTTTATTATTGTTGCTGCTGTCCACGTTGTTGTTGTAATGGCTGTTGTTGCTATTGCTATTGCTATTGCTGCTGCTTCGGATGTGATTGTTATTGTTGTTATTGTGGCCATGAGCATGACCATTCAGTGCTGGCAGGGGCGTGGCATTGGCCGCCTCTACTTCCTCACCAGCGCCATGCCCATGGCCATTGCAGATGTGCAACTGCTGGAACTCATGCTCCAGGATCAACGCCGCAACCGCATCCGCATCCGACACTAGCTCTGGCGCATCCTCATGGCCGGCATGGCCATTGGCCACTGGCTGTATAATCGACTGCGACTGCGATTGCACTTGTAACTGCAACGGCGACTGCAGTTTTGGCTTTTCAACTAGTTTCTTCTTGTTTTTGCACTTCTTCTTGCCAGTAGCCACCGCTGGCGTCTGTTGCGTCCGCTGTTGCTGCTGAGCGTCCGCCATCCTGTTGGAAAAGACCGCCGAGAGTACTGGAGTGAATGAATGTGCCGCAGTAGGAATGGGACTTACTTGGGATCCCACTCTCAGGCCCAAGCCTAGTGTGGGCATATCATAATAGTATGTACTCACCCGCCCTGCTGCTCCTGCTCCTGCGATTCGGATTGCGACCAAGTCAACGCACTCTCACACTGGCCACAATCGTCGTCGTACTCGTTGCCGCCGCCGTCGCCCGAATTGCCTTTATTTTTGGTTATATTTTTCACAATTGCAGGTTTTTCATTCACACAAAACCAAACACACATACAACTGCAATGGTGTTCTAGTGCACACACACACGCGCACACACAAATGCAGAATTGTCGTAGCCTTTCTTCGACCGCACTCGCCTATGATCGAGGTGTGTGCTGATATTACTTTGATAATTTCGTTTCGTTAAGGCAATGTGTGTGTATATGGGTACTAATATTATATAAAAACCTACTTCACATCCCCAAAACTTCTGATTTTCCTTGGCACCTCTCTCGCTATGAATAAATCCACACTCACACACACATGCATAGCAACACATGCACGGGGGCATGAAGCAATTACAAAAGGAGGGCCCGTCGTCGGCTGCTTTCGTCGTGTCATTTCCCCTTAGAGTTTCCTATTTCTGCTTGTCGACGCGGAAGGTTGGGCCCCGAAACATTTTTTTTCGCATATATTAACCCTTCCCTATTTGATATATTATTTTTGTTGCAATTTATTTTATTATATATAATATATATATATATAAAAAAACAAAAGTAACGACTACTTTCAAGTAGTGAATTATTAAAAATCAAAATAGAAGAGGAAACTTCTACTCCTTTTCTTGCAATGGGCAATTTTAAACCGCATGCAATCAAAGGGCTAATCAGCACACTCCATCGTGTCTTACAGAGCAAGGCCCTTTCATTCGCACTTATTGACAGCATTGTGACGTTTCCCTTATTTTGACGACGGGCCCTCCCTATATAATTGCTTCATGCACGGGGGCGACCAGCTGTCTGACCTACGAAACACTCGATAGTTGTTTCGATGCATCGATATATGGAAAAAGTATCGATAGCTGGTCGGTCACACTGGCAGCACCACTGCTTTGCGTCCCGTTGCCCGTTCAAAAAACAATATTCAAATTGGTTTTTTCCCTCACGATTAGAATGCTCAAGCGGTGGAATCGAACCATATTCGAGCGGCGCTTAGCTTATCTGCACTTTAACCTTCGCCTACTTTCAGCTTGCCACCAGCAGCAGCAACTCATTTACATGCCAGACCGGCTCATAAATCAAGCCATCTAAATCAAATACAGGTCCAATCTTTGAATTTTAATTTGCTTGTCAGGAGAGAGAGCGAGTCCGGCTTGGGTTTCCTTCCTGTTTGCCTTGACGGTCAACAAACGCACACACAAAACACATTGCCGGGACTGAAGGTGCCTCCTTCTCTCTGCTGAAATGTCGGCTCAAGTTTTGTTTGTCTTTGACACAGGCCGGACTGACTGACTGCCGTCATCTCTCGGCTCTTGGCTGTTATGCAATCGAACTGGGAGGAGACGTCATTCCATTATGTGAAATTTGTCATTTTTACGAGTATACTTAAATTCTGCATAACGGTCGAGGAAAGAGCATAAAAACTTTGACGATGCCTGGCAGGAAGGATCTTGCACAATCTCCTGCAGTGGCCTGGCTGCCTGTCGCCTGAGGCCGCGTGTCTGCATACAATTTGCAGCTAATTTTCGTTGCTAATTAACAAGCCAAACAACATTGACGACCGATTGATTGGGGGGCTTTAACTCTTACCGCCAGTAAATGGCAGCCAGAGACATAGATTGCAGAGTGAGCTCCAGCCATCCATCCGGCCTCTTGAGCAACGAACTTGGCATTGCGCCGCCAGCCAGTTGAATTGTTATGCTCACTGATTTATGGGGCCAGAATTGGGGCACAATTAGTGTATGATGAAATCTGTTAAGTGACGTCAGTATTGCACATAATTTGAGGAATGATCTGGTTTTCGTCGTAGATATTACCACTGCATATGTGGATTGGCTTGGATTGAATAATCTTAGCCACGCGATTGAATAATTTCTTTTGCCTTTTTGCATACTTACCAGACACAAGCCAGACCGAAGCATTTGATACCCTCACATGCACTCATGGACTATTTATGCTGATTACGAACTTCTTCCTCTTTGGCACTATTCAACATTTGCTCAAAAATCATAATACTCTCGAATAAATATAAATATGTATACAAAAAATGTGTAGAAAAAATCAATTTTGCGTCCGTTTTGTTGGCTGTCTGTTTCACTTTTCTCCCTGCCGTTCGCTTCTCTGCTGTTGCTGTTGTTCGAGAGAGAGAGAGAGAGAGAGGGAGAGAGGTAAAGAAAGAAAACGAGACTACGGCAACAAAGTCAAATCCGAAAATTAGCAAAGCAAACAACACACGGAGAAAGTGAATGGCCGAATAAAGTAAAAGCAGGCAGGCAACAGCATTTGGGTGGAAGGGAGACGGGCTAACGGCAACGGTGGACGACACAGCCAACGCCTTAGACCAGAAGAGACAGAAAGAACTCAACTCAATGGAGACATCAGTGTGATAGATATGGCCAGATATGGATCTGGTTCCCCCGTACTTGTAAATACTTCCTACTCCCATCCGTGGCTATAATTTAGTGGCACTTCACATTTTGGCCCCTGCGATGCTCCAAAGTTCCTTTCCATGACACACAGCCCTGCCACTCAACTCCAACTCCAACTCCAACTCCGCATCCATCTCACCCAGCATTTTGGCCATGTCATGTCAAGAGTTTATGGGTTTTGTCATTTTTTGTTTGCTGGCTGGCTGTGCTGTGCTGTGAGTCTTGTATTATTATTTGTTGTGTTGCAATTCGGAGTGTGTGCAAAAGGCAAAGTCAAAGCGCAAGCGCACCAAATATAAAGCACTTGGAAAAACCTTACCGCAAACCTCCTCCAGCACCAAGTCTCTTCTGCCTGAAGCTCGTCTCCTCCTGCTCCTCGAGCTGTTGGGCTGTGTGTGGCTTCCCCTGAAAAATGATTTAAGTGCGGCACAAGTCAAGCCAAACGCAAAAGCCGCTGACGATTTTGTCACGTCAGCGTTAAATTGTGTCAAAAGTTGTCACAGACACAGACAAAAACAAAAAAAATATAAAATTTAAAAACCAAAAATGCAGAAGGAGAGAAGAAGGTTACCCTCTGAAAGGGAGTAACTTCACTTCATCTTTGCGGTTAAGGCAATCAACGTTTTGTGCAAATGGCAAATGTTACAAATAAGCCACAAAATAATTGCTTCACTTACTCCATATGTCAAGCGCGTCAAAATGAAGAGATTCACACAAGCAAAACGCATACGAAACCATTGCGAAGGCAATCCAAAAACGGGAAGTGACGTGTGAGACGCTTCTTACGCGTCACAACTTTTATACCCGGCACTCAGTACAACATCTGCACCTTAGCGGTTATTTGTCAAATTTTACATTTTTTCTTCATCTGTCATCTACATCAACAACACTTCTCACACCAACACGCTCCTTTGTGCGCCGCTCTTCCCTAGACCCACACACTGCAGAGTCGCGGCAGAGGCAGCGCCCGCACACAAAACAAAAACAAATATAAGCTGCGGGACGGGGTGGGTTAAAAGTCGGCAGAGGCAGTGGCAGGGGGACGGCAGAGGCAGGGGCCGAGTGAAGCTCGATGTGAAAAGAACAATAAAATCTGCGGCACAGGGTGGGTTTAGCCACTGGAAATTAATTTCTTCATTCTGGATATAATAATGATCCATCGGATCCCAATTTGACGATCTGATAGATATGGCCATTCCCTACGGAATGGATATACAATATACCCCATTTACCTTTCGAGTACCGGGTATAATAAGAAAGATTTACACCAAGTAGATCAGTGGTGTGGAATGGCTCTGCATTTTGAACATTTTTTGCATTTTTAGATTTGTTGAATTCTTAAGCCCAGAAATAAAAGCCCAGAGTAAAACATCTTGAAAGTGCCACATCTGTCATTTGTTTGCTTTTCTTTCATTTTGTTGCCCATTAAACAGATCACAGTAGTTAGGCCGCTCGATTACGAGGAGAAGTGCATTGAGGCATACCATCGACATATTGCCGTAGCTCCACCATCTCCCATTCCCCTCAGTCTATCTGTTTATTATGCAACGAGAGCAGCGACCACAATGAGACAGACGAACGCATTGTAATCAAAAACCAAATCAATTTGGTCCCGCTTCCCCGCTGAAAGTGCGTCTCGTGCGTCTCGAGTGAAAGAAAAACCCAATCGAATTTGAATTTGTCAATTGGGGGAAAGGCAGTCAAAGGCAGATGCTGCTGCTGCTGACCAAAGTGAAATGTCTGAACTGAAGATGGAACTCAAAAACCTGTCCACAGAATGCTGTTCACCTTCCCCACTTTCTGTGTAAACGGAGAGGCGATCGTCGGTCGTCGAATCCGATCGGATCGCAGTGTACTTGGTCAAGGTAAACGAGGCACTTAAGCTATGAATCGAAGCTGCTGCTGATGACAGGTCACGCCCCGGGGGCAATAGACACTGAATGATTCGGTTGCAGGCTTTGGCACAGAATCGAAACTTCTTCTAGAGAGGCACACTACCCACCGCTCTCTATTCCAAGCCGCCAGCCCACCAGCACCAGCAACAGCCACAGCAGCAACCGCAGCGGCGCAGTAGCAGCGGCAGTGGCAGCGCCGTTGAAACGTTGTCGCCGGTGCGGCCGGCTTCAGTACAACTCGAACGCTCATTGAAAATGGTCTGCAGGCCGCGCATGCGCCAAGTCCCGATACCGATTCGAAACATAAACAAAAAATACAAATCAAAATCAAAACCGAAAATCAACTTAAAGCCCGAGGCCCCAGCGCCAGTCGCGTGCTCGCATTTTGCGTCCATTTAATTTTTTTTCCTATTTTTTTTCATAATACAATTTGTTGTTGTTGTTGTTGTGCTGTGTGTGAATTTTGTTGTGTGTGCGGCACCGCCTCGAAAAGTTGTGAAAAAAAGAGAGCAATTCGATTTGATATTGGATTGGGGATTTTTCGGTTTTTACATTGGATCGAAGCGGCTGAGGAGCGGCAGAGAAGCAACAGAGGAGCGGCAGAGTAACGGATTGGCTACCAATCGATCGATTGATCGAAGCGGCCGAGGAGAGCAAGCATCGGACAAGCATCGAATATTGAAAATGTAATTGGAAAATGCTTGCCAATAGCTGGCTGGTGGAGCGGGGGAATTGGGGTGACAGGTTCAGTTGCCCTCTCCCCAAGTGGTGGGGGGGGGGGGGGGGGGGGGGGAACCGGGAAAGTGGATGGCAAAACAAAAGAAAAGACTGCAGCAACGAACTTGATTCGGAGTCGGAGTGTGGGACTGGTGAATGGAAAACGACACTGCAACGACCTTGACCCAAGGACAAATGGAATTTAATTACTGAGTAAATGATATTGATAGGGAATATGTGGAGCAGTAATGGAGCTAAAAGAAACATCAATAAAGATGCGTTACAGATTTTAGAATTAATTAAGAAGACGCAATGTGCATTTTTTGACAGCTCCAAGAATGGTGTTTGCGAATTCGGAGAAATATCTCCTAAGAATTAGGCTGTGTTATATTTGTTTATCCTTTTCGATCGGGCCAATGTTTCCTCTAAATAGAACCAAAGTGTGGCAGCAACTGGCCATGGAATTATGAAACTAAAATATTCCAGCAACAAAGCCAGAAACTAAAACAGCAAACAAGAAAAAACAAACGAAAGATATTTGGGGGAAAATTAAGGAAAAGTGAACGCATGTAAAGTGCTTTAATATTTATTATCATTGTAATTATAATTATTGCTGGTTGAGGCGGCTCCCCTTCTGCGTTCGGTGTTGAGTGAAAGTGACCGTAAAAAGTAAAAAAGGGAAACAACAGGCCACAAAAGCAGAAAGCCACTTGACAAATAAAAAATACAAAAACACAAACAAAAGTGACAAAACGAAGCGAAAGAGGGACAAACAAAACAAAAATAAATGCTCGTAATAAAATAAAACAAAAACAAACAATAATTAGGAACGGTGAGCATCTGCCAAGGCAAGAAATCAATTTGAGTTGCCAGTAAACAGATCCAAATACAGATCCGAACATGCCATACACATACAGGCGAACAAAACCAAATCCAGTTGGCCAAGTTAGTGGTGGGACTGCCAGTGGGACTGGGACTGGGACTGCTACTGGGAGCCTGGTCCGGCTTTTTCCTGGCCGCCCAAAACAACATTCACTTGTCATATGCATTTAAGAGCTGGCTTAAATAGAATTTACCAGCAACTGCAGCCACCAGAAAGACACTCAACACTCGACACTGGAGCTGGCCAAAAACCCAGTCTGGTTGGCCTGTAAAACAAGGAAAACGACCACAAAAACCACAACAACAACAACAAAAAGACCACCAAAGCCACAGGCCACATTTAGTTTGCTTTAGTTGAAGCCACAAAGCTTACCATACAGCTTCAGCTGCGAGTAAAAGTGGTGCAAGATGATGAGGCACCAACTTCGAGTGCCGTTCCAGCTTCAAGCCGCTTTTGTGGGCTGACGAATTTGAGGCTTGATTTGTCGCCGTCCGTAGTCCGTCTGACTAATTGGCCAAAGTGAGAGCTAAGCCCCGAGGCGCTTTCTCGACTCGCCAAATCCGGAAATGTTGTACGACGACAAATGACAGACAGCTGACCTTCACGAGGGAGTGCCAGTTTGGGGCACTGTTTGACCCAATTCTGTGCACATCTTGCACCTCTGTGGCCAGCCCAAATTCCAAGAACCCCAACACTCACCGTTCGTTCTCTTCAATGTGCTCTGAATGACCTTTCCGTGGGTCCACACATAGACTCTGAGCTCTCAACTAATGCACTAATGAAGCGGCCAAGCAATTGTCTTTTGTTTGTCTTTTTATTATATGGCTAGTGCTCGTATTTCTGTTTTTTTTTTATTGTAAATTGCCCAGCAATCAGCACAGATTCAGGGCTAAACTCATTCAAGTCAAGGGCCTGCGACCAAATTAAGGCTCTGCTCAATTTTCACATGATCCATGGGCAAGCTTAGTGGCTCTTGGGTTACTTTTTGCAGAACTCCCAGTTACGTATGAGTCAGTCATTAAATTAAGTATGTATTATGGCAATGGGCACTGACATTACTGGACTTTGTTGTCACAGTCAAGCCTTAGGGTTGACATTTTGGGATGCTTTGTACTTTGGATCTATTTTTTTTTTGCGCAACATTTGAACGTTCCTAAGACTGTTGAGAGTCAAAGCCCAACAATGGGCTCAAGGCCTTTGACATCTGAAAATCTGAGTGGAGTCCGTCTAAGCTTCCGCATGGGCACATGTACAACGACTGACTGGCTGTCTACGTCTACGCGGTGTGTGGAAAATTGAAATTGAAATTGAAATATAAAAGAAGTATAATAATAATAATGAAAAGGAGGCAAAAGAAATTAGCCGTCAATTAGACGCAGAAAATGTCCCACTACCGCTGGCAATCTCACTTGTTTGGGGACTAGGTTATTGAGTGTGTAATGTAATGTTAATAATCACTTGGAATTACTTAACACAAATTTAATTGTTACCACACACACACACACACACACACGAATACACACGAATACACACGAATGTAACAATATGTTTAATGCGCTCCAGTGACGTCCTCATCATCGTCATCATCATCATCGCAGTCTTGGCTGTGGTCTTGTCTTGTACTGAATTGAATTGGGAATGCACTCCACTCACTCACAAAAGATTGACTCACATTCCGTGTGTTGCCTTTTGATTTATTTGCGTTTTGATTATACGTATGGGGCACGAGTATCAGCTGCTGCTGCTATTATGAAATTAAAATGCATTTCTTGTACTCCCCTCACAGCGCACTTGCCGGCCTGCTCTCTGAAGTATTATCAATAAAATATATTAATAATCAGCGGATCAGGGTTGTCCTTGCACAGGTCTTATCTATGATTACTTTTTGGGCATGAAATTTGATTTGATTGAAGATTGCTCGGGGCTGTGAAGCACTCGTAGTTGGTACAATTATGTGTATAATCTGCATACAACATAGCTTTGATTCTTGCACAGATTCAGTCTAAAGTAAGACAAGTTACAGCCTCGGTTTCTCTTTCTCTCTCTCTCTCATCATCTGACGGCATTCCAGTTCGAGATACTTCCAGATGGATTCCAATTCCATTTACAAGCCAACTTGTTGCAGTTTACAGCTCCACTCCACTCCACTCCACTCCACTCCACTCAGAATGCCCGGCACGTAGCAGCTGTTAGTTCGTTGTTTTTGTTCAGCAAAAGAGCTGAATAGCCGCATAGCTTGGCCATAAACAGGTAGCCCCATTCCTTCCCTCCCTCCACCTGCTACCCGGCACACGTTTCGGCCAGATTATCTAACAGTTCATTTCGCTAACGGCTTCACCGGACGGCAGCCGCTGCCACTGATCGTCTTCGTCATCGCTTTCTACGGCACTCTCATTAAATTGATGATTTAACTACGGCAATTAAGTGAAAATTAAACGCTTCGATGGCTCTCAAATAAAATGGAGTACTTGCCCCCAGCCCTGCCCAATGGTACGCCTCATTCCCTTTATTATTCGTTCGTCAAATCTGTGATGAATGTTGCCACAGGCTGCTACATTTCCATTAGGATCCATTCAGGATCTCTCTCTCTCTCTCTCTCTCTCTCTTCACCTGAGCTGCTGCTTGCATAATTCTCAATATTGATGCCTCAACATAATCATAACAAATGCTGGTAATTCCCACCTGCTCGACAGCTCCTCTCCAAATGTTTCTTGGATTTTTGTGTCTTGTTTTTTTCTCTCTCTCTCTTTTTGTTTTTTTTTTTGTTTGGTTAAACACATTTTTGTACACTTGTCAGTCTCTTTTGACGAACAATTTGTCAGGCATTTCATTTGATTTCTTTCACGTTTTCAAGTTGTTATTAAATACTCCGCACTCGCACATTTCTCTCGGCTTTGCAAGTCTTTCTTGCTTTTTCTGGGAGGAAATTGGATCTTTTCATGCACACAAAATGGATATTTATTTATTTGTATGCTGAATGGCTGCAAGGCGTTTCGAGAGGTAATGCGAGGTTCATTTATTGGGGGGAGTTTCAAACAGAAACCAAACTTTTTATGCACTGAAAATGGGCTCAAAGAGTTTATACTTGGTGGGGGAGATTGCAGTTCTGTCATACGACTCATTTGGACTCGATTTTGTTTGGGAGAGAACAAAAAAAAACTCAACAAATTTAATTTGTCTTTTAGCTCCGCGTAGCCTGACAACATGCCACAAGCTGCAAGCTGCAACGCGTGCCTTTTGGCACTGTGCCTGCTCCTGTGTGGTGTTGGGGCACTGCCCAACATTCAGGGCAACATTGCCAGTGCCAGCAAGGGGGCCAACTATCTGCAGCAGCAGCTGGACAAGAGCTTCTTTCAGCCGCCAGAGATTGAGCAGACGATCGATGAGGTGCAACAAATATTGGCCAATGATCCGGCGCTGCCACGACTGACACGGTAAGTGCGCAAATCTGTGGCAAATTCTGTGCTAATGTACTTGTATCCGACGCGACAGCGGCGAGATCGAGGAGCTGTACGAGAAGGTGACACGCGAGGAGTACGAGAAGAGCATCGAGGCGGGGGACATGAGCCGGGCGGACAGCATGCGTGCCCTGATGCTCGTGCTGCCCTTCAACACGGACAACAACACCGAGGAGAATCTGCAGGAGCTGTACACCCGTCCACCCGTCACGCGGGTCATCGATGCGTACACGCCCCCCGACCCAATTAAGTTCCTCACACCCGACCCGAATGCCCTGCCACGCAGCACGGTGCCCGGCGGCAATCCCCGTGTGGCAGCCACCACCTACAAGCCGGCCTATGCCGGAGCACATCTCTATCCCGCTCAGTCGCAGATCAAACAGCAGCAGCAGCAGTTCCGTCCAATGCCCTCGGCCACCACTTACCATCCACCGGCACCGCCTCCAGTTATGTACCAGGACTTCCAGCCGGTGATTTCCACACCAGCCGCGGCCGCAGCCGCAGCTCCGCCGGGCGTTGGCTCCGGCTCGCAGCGTTTCAGCTCCCATTACAGCGCTAAGAATGCGCAGTTCCTGCGCAAGCGGAAGCCCACATCGAGCACGGTGAAGCCCGTGGCGGACATACTCGAGAGTCTGGGCATTGTGTCCGGCCACCACGTGAGGGAGGGGGACGCGACCCACAAGCGGTATGCCATGGACGACTACTATCCCGCGGAGAGCGCACCACAGCCCTCGGTGGTGGCGGTGGCGGATCTGCGCGGCCTGCAGGGTGCCCGCATCCGACCCGATGCCTACTCCAACTTCAAGCCCCTCAACATTGGCGAAGAGCTGCGCGCCAAGCCCGAGGTGGAGGGCTATCTCACGCGCTTTGGCATCGTCAAGAAGGCACCCAAGTCCCTGAAGAAGAGTGCCGCGCCCACGGAGGAGCCGGCGGGTGCCCACACGGAGCTCTCAACGGCCACGGCACGTCTGCCGCCCCAGACCAATGCGGAGCTGGCCAAGCTGCTGGAGAATCTGCAGGAGCTGGAGCGGCTACAGACGCAGCCGAAAAGGAAACAGGCAACACCCAGCAGCACCACCACCAGCACCAGCACCACGACAACGACATCAACGACAACAACGACAGCAGCGCCAGTGCAGCTCATTACCCATGGGGAGCCGCTGCTCATTGAGGCCAAGAAGCCCCGGAGACGCATCGATCCCAATATTGACATTAATTTTGCGAATGCCGGCAACCAGCAGGCAACGGGCAGCCGCAACGATGAGTTGTCGAAGCTGCTGCAGAATCTCCAGGAGCTGGAGAAGCTGAAGATCAATCCAGAGAATGTGCTGAAGGCAACCAGCAGCAGCAGCAGCAGCAGCAACAATCCGGGTGTGCAGGCACTCAGCAATCGTTTCTCTTCGACATCCAGCAGCACCAGCACAACGACTCCATCGCCTCCTCCCACGCCACGAACTACACCAGCCAGCGGTGAGCGCGATCTGCAGTTGATCTTGCGACAGCTGCAGCAGCTGGAGCGAATGAGAACGCCAACGACCAGCAGCACCACCGTGAAGCCTAGACCAGGCTTAGATATGGGTTTGGGTTTGGGTTTGGGCCTTGGCCTCAATCAGGGCCAAAATTCTTTGGGCGCCGCAGATCTGCTACAGCTGCAGCGTCTCCTCAGCGACGATCGGGAGCTGGAGAAGCTCTACGAGCAGGCAAGAAGCACCAAAAGGAAGCAACCAAAGAGCACCACCACGAGCACAACGAGCACAACGAGCACCACCACAACACCGAGAAGCACCACCACCAGCAAGGCAGCAGCGGTGGATCATGCACAGTTCGAGGCGCTAATCACGAGGGTCCAGCAGCTGGAGCAACTGCAGCAGCCAAAGCCAACGACCCCGAACTTTCTCACCCGAAATGTGGCCGGATCGGAGGCAATTGCAGGAGAAGCAAACCGAAACCTTGGGGACCTTGGCCCGGCGCTGCCCAGCAACGACTTTGCTCAGCTGCAGCGGCTGTCAGCCACCACGACGACGCCGTTTGCACAGGTGGAGATCTCCACGGCAGCCTCCACAGCCAAACAGCGACCGCTGAGCAACTTTGAGCGGAGCAATGGACTGCTGCAGGAGGTGCAGCCGCAGGACTACGTGCAGCTGCAGAAGCTGCTCAGCAAGGTGCAGGAGCTGGAGCGAGTCCAGCTGCAAACGGTCCAGCACCAGCCGCAGCCACAGCTAGCCACAGCCGCCTCTGTGCGCACACCGAACGTCAAGAGTCTGAATGGAGCGCACATCGTCTATGCCCAGTCCGTGGCGGAGCAGGAGCCGGAACTGGAGCCGGAGCCGGAGCTGAAGCTGGACCTGCCAGTGTACCAGAAGCCAGCAGCAGGCACAGCTCAGCAGAGCTCCAGCGAGGAGCTGCGCGAGTTGGCCATGTCACAGCCGGCACATCCGCAGAGGGGATCCCCCACTGACCAGGACTTTGGCCAGCAATTTCAGCAGTTCTTTGGCGGCCTGGAGGACACGGGCGAGCGGCAGAGCTACCATCACATGCAGCCCATCTACAAGACGCCCACACCACTGCCGGTGAGTCCAGCAGCGCCGAGATTTGTGCCCGCAAGGAGATCCCATCCGACGACACCCGGCCCCCGGCAGGCGGATCTCGAGGAGCTGCAGAAGCTGCTGTACAACACCCAGCAGCTGCAGAAGCTCGGCGTGGCCCTGCCCCATGAGCTGTCCCAGCAGCTCGAGAGTCAGCTGCAGTCCACGACGACAACAACGACGACCACGACGACACCAGCACCACAGCAGACAGTGGACTCCTCCTCGCCGGCTGTGTTCTCGCTGACAACGATCAAGCCAGCCTCGCCGCGGCCACGACGCCCAGCGACTCACACGACGGAGAGCAGCCTGGAGCTGCCGGTGTTCAGTGCCACAAAAATCATTGAGGCAGCCATCAAGCGAGCGGCCAACCGGATTGGTGTGTCCACAGAGCAGCCAAGGCCACCGGGCATGGGCATGGGACAGGGATTTCGACGACGCAGCGACGATGAGGATGCTGCGGCTGAAGATATGGACACGGATGAGGGTGTCCTCGATGGGGACCTCATGGCCGAGTTCAGCGAACTCAACTATCAACTGGCAAAGCCGGAGCAGGTGGCACAGCCAGAGAAGCGAGAGACGACGAACCTCAGCGAATTGCAGCGTTTGATCAGCAATCTGCAGGAGCTGCAGCAGCTCAATGTGAGCCTCGATAAGGTGGAGGCACAGCCACAGCCACAGGTACAGGTACAGTCCCAATCCCAGGATGCCGCCTACCTGCAGACGCTGCAGAATGGCCAAAACAATGAGACCCTCAAGTCGAGGCGTCAAAGTGATGCCAGCACCAGCACAGAGAAAGTAGAGGAGACCAGCACCAGCACCCAAGCACCCACACGGATAAGCCTGAGTCTGGGATTGGACGATGGCGACATGGACACTGGCGCTGCCACCATGGAGTCATCATCCGTTCAGCCAGCCGCTGGGGAGTCTGAGAACAGCTCCACGGAGGAGTCACGCAATGGTTCGCTCGATGATCTGGCGGACTCGTTTGGGCCGGATCCCGTCACCGAGGATCCGCCGCCAGCTAAGAAAAAGAACGGCTTCTATTTCCTGGCCGACTGGAACTCCTTCCTTGAGGTTGGCGCTGGCGATGATCAAGTTGTGGTGCGCCTCAGTCCCAAGATTGGAGATCCGCGACTCTTTCTACCCGTCAAGATTCCCTAGACTCCTAGACAGGAACAAAAACAAACACAAAGAAAAAGAAAATTAACATACAAATATATGTAAATATGTTTCCCCTCTGTCCATTCCTTATCGTTATCGTTATCGTATCGTATTGTATCGTACGTGTGTGTGTATTTATTGTAGTCACTGCTCTTCTGTCTCTGCTACTCCATTGGGATTCCAGATGCAATGCCAGATCCCGTAGTCATAAGTTGGGCCTAGGCTGTAAGAGTCAATCCGATCAACCAGATTAAGAGTCCTTTTGCTTTTATGATACTACCTATGTGTGTGTATCTATCTATATCTATATCTACTTCTATGTATATGTATTGATATTTGTAACTAGAATTTTTGAATAAAAGATTTATCGATAAAGTTAAACAGAATGAAAACAGGGGAATGCATAATCTGCAGTTGGATATGTGTGAGAATTAGTGCCAAATCTAAGAGTTGACTAAAACGATTTTTTACTAGCAAATATTTTCGATGTTTTGGTTGGATTTTGGCACAGCCAGACCATCCTCGGAACCCTTTCAATTATATGTTTAAATCTCTATTTGAACTGCACATTACATGAGACTTATGCACAGAGTCGTCACCTGGCGAGAAACATATGCACTTAAGTATCGCTTGCGAAAAGAGACACCAGGTGGTGTCACAGTCTGTCCATCAGAGCTGCCACACTTTTCATTATTCATCAGTGCATCAGCTGGAGCGTGTCTCAACTTTCAAACACAAATTTAGAAAATAAAACCAGTTACAAACGACTCGGAAAGCAGCCCTTGGCAAAGCTCAGGACCAACTCAGAAAGGACCAACTCATTAAATATTCAATATTTACGCACATTCTGTGTCGGACATAACTCAAATTTAGCACTCTGTCTCCATGTTATGCAGGTCGCGAGGTGATCTTCCGTTGCCGTTGGACACGTTTAACAACTCCAAGTGCGTGGACCGCACCTGGCGCTGCGATGGCGAGAATGACTGTGGCGACAACTCCGATGAGGCTCCTGCGATCCCGAGCCCAGCGGCCACTGCATACCCAAGAGCTTCCAGTGTGACGAGGTCTCCGACTGCTTCGATGGCAGTGATGAGGTCGGCAATCCAAGCACTAAAGACAGACAAAACGGAATTAATTGAATGATGCCGTCTGGCACAAATATATCACAGATTTTATATATATTTCTGCCTGTAACTGAGTTACGTTCCTGAAGTAATCATAGTAGGCTTAGTTCAAACTACCACAGGGTATATTTGGCTGGGTCAATTGAACTACCTAGAACTATCAGTTCAGTCGGCGGTAGAAGTCGTTTCTATCAATCAATTTCGAGAAATTGTGAACAAATTTAGTTAGAAATTCGTGCCAAGATGTCTGAAGAAGGTCTGTCTGAAGAGGCAATTTCCAAAGGGCTCGAGGGTAGCTCCGACGTCGATGATACGGCCAGTGGAAGCGGCAACTGCAACGGCAGCGTACTGCGTGAGAAGGAAGCCTTCGAGATATTTCTCGAACTGAAGGATGACCCCGCGATGGTGGATCTGTGCCACCACTTGCTGTCGACTATCAGAAATTACTTCCTTGTACTCGTGGGAACCAAGCAGTTTGCACAGCTGACGCACCATCATATGGAGACGCTGCTGAAGAGCGATAATCTGGGCATCAACCAGGAGCTGGAGGCCTTCTTCGCAGTCCTCCACTGGGTGTGCATCGCTCCGCTGGAGCGCCAGCCGCACATTGCAAACTTGATGCAGTGCTTTTGTTTTGAATTGATGCCGTTGGACACCCTGTACATGCTGCACTCCGGCGCATTGTACTCGCAAAATCTGAATTTCTTTGGACTGTCCGAAGCTGCGGGTATCGCTGTTTGCGAGGCGGTGCTGCCCCTCGTTACAGTGGGAATTTTGTATGCCAGTACAACAAATGAAAATGTAATAAGCAAATGTATAAGTGTGTGTGTGTGTATCCTTTTGGTATTCCTTAAGTGATTTTTCTCAGTAGTGTAGCTTTTTATTGAACTCCCCTTCTTGTGCGTCTCATCACCTTGGTCGATTTACAGTTATTCTTGCCGTCTGTCTATTATGTATGTATGTATATTACGGTACTCATGTGAGAGCGAACGCGAGAGCGTGTCTACTGAGAGATTCGCTCAGAGAAGATCAAACAAATGAGAGCGCACGCCGTGCGATGCTGAGCGGTGACTAACGGAAAATGCGACGCGGGGCATTGTGTCACATGGTGAAATGAACAAAATAACAATTACTTACAAGTAGTAGCTTATTGAAAAATCAAATTAAAAAAAAAATGTTCTTGTAATGGGCAACTTTAACCCCCATGCCATCATAGGGTTAATCCATCACTAACACTTACAGCGCAGAGCCCTTACACTAGAACTTGCAAACAGCAAAGATAGTAGAGCACTTTTGCCGACGGCACCTCCTTATTTAATTGCGTCATGCAGCGGACGACGTCACCTATTAGTAATTTCACTAGGCTGAAGCAAACATACTCCCATGAATAATAGTTACTAATTCAGCTCTCTTCTCATTTTCTCTCTAACAGTGAAGCACGTGCCGTGCAGTGAAGGGACTGCTCGAGGGCGAGCCCCTGGATGGCCACCGGCACACCCGTACCGACGATACCAACTGGGGCCATGTGCCCGAGAAATGTGAATTGAAGTAATAACCGAGTAAAAATGCAACTAGTTTGCAGCTCCACCTTCCAATGGGCGCGTTTAATTTTGAATTCGAAAACAGTGAAACTATAAAATATATAACAATTGTGAATTTGAATCGATCCTGGTTGACATATAGTAGTGGGGATGGTTCGTTAAAGCATTTTAGGAAATATAACAATAGTGCACGAACATTATTTAAGGGGAGTGTAAAAAGGATCTCAAGCGGAGACCTTCTTTGAATTTGTTTGTTGTTTGATTAGAGTTCGGAGTGTGTTAGTTGTGTGTAGAATTGCGTGGATTACTAATAGGTTTCCAAGCGTTTTTCATCGTTCGATGAATAACTACTGGGCTCCACGGCTTCAAAGGGGTGCATCTGGGTGACCCAGTAATCGGTGACCATGTCACAGAATGCCTTGAACGCATCTTCGAGCACCTCATCGGGATCCATCTTGAGGTGATTGCGGCCTATGATCTGAGACAACGAAACGTTGCTGCTGACTCGGCTGAGTCTGCTGCCGAGGCTGTGATCGGACACGGATGTGGCGCTGAGCTTATTCACATAATGCATCAACTTCTCGTGCAGAGCGTTAAGTTTCCCGGTCTTGCCGGGGTTCTGGCCACCGTCACTACCGCTGAGAGCCTGCTGCTTGGCCAGCTCAAGCTTGAAGCTCTCCTTCAGCTTCTTGTAGCTCTTTCGTGTCTTGCTGGCCTCTTCCCGCAGCTGCGAGTTCAATCGTTGGAGCAACACAAAGGCTCTCTCGTAGGAGGCCTCACGTGTTTCCAGCTCCGAATTCATCTCGAGGGAAAATTGGAGTCCCGTCGCTTGCAGATCCATGCGGTTCAGCATAAACTTCATGTCTGCCAGCTTTTCATTCAACTTCTCATTCATCCCACGAAGATTGTCAATTGTTTTCTCTTTCTCCCTGAGTTCGTTTTTGAGATCACGACAAAAATTCTTGATTTTCTCGTTACCCTTTGATTTGTCCTGGTAAAACGACTCCTTGTAGGCCTCCAACTCACTCGAGAGTCGCTCATTGGACACCTCCAGAGACTTGCGGATCGCTTGCATGCGCGTCAGCTCCTCCTGCAGCTCCTTGTTTCCGTGCGACTCGTCGGCATTGTCCTCGAAGTATTGCTTCTTGTAGAATCTCAGCTCCTCCTGCAGCTTGGCATATTCAGCGGAGGCACCGGTAGACTGCAGTCCGTTTGCGGCTTTCGTTTCCAGCTCTTCGTTTTTATTTTGCAACTCCTGAATGATGCCTTGATTGTATTCGTGTTGGCCTTTGAGTGCCGCGCAAAGTATTTCCCATTTCTGAGGGCTGCCGCACCCGTCCCCTCCCTCCGGCACTGCCTGTGCAGTGTTACTCTTGCATTCGTTGAGCTCCGCCACGAGTCTCTTCCTTTCAGCTTTCAGGGCCGCGTATTTTTTTTGGCACTGCATGAGTTCCTTTTGGAAACCGCTGATGATGCCATTGTGCTTGAGCAGCTCTATGGAACGTTCCTCGAAAAACTGCTCCCGGGTCTGGTCCAGTTCCTGCATTAAATTGTGTCTCTCCATGGCCTGATTGTGGCTGTTGATGCTCGCACTCTCGAGACGCTGTTTGTAGTCTTCCAGCTCCTGGCGCAGCTCGCTGCTGAGCTTCTGCTCCTGCAGCAGCAGCTGCCTGACAATGTTCGATTGCTCAACGGCCCGCTTGGCCATGTCACTCTTCAGCGTGACCACGCTATTCAGATGGACATAGTTCTCGACAAACTTATCGAGGAAGCCAGCCGGATCCTTCTTGAAGTGCTCGGCAAAGTTCCAGTCCTTCCAGTCCTTGAGCGGAACATCACTGGAGGAAGCCGAATCTTCTGCCCCACCCTGCGTGGCATGCTCCGATGTGTTCTCATTCCCATTCTCATTCTCATGTCCATTCTCATTTCCATTCTTATTACCATTCTCATTCCCAGTCTCATCCGAAAGGGATGAATATGATGTCTGCGTGCCGCAGTTCGAATACGATGAAATGGACCCATCCGATACCGTACTCAGATTCGAGTGCCAGCTTGTCGACTCGCTCGATTCGCAGCTTAACATGACGGGGACCTCTTCATCAGATTCCATTGCTGAATGTTGTTGCCTATAAAAAGAAATAATAAGTATTATTTGTATGTTTTGTTCCTGATTGAATTATTTTCAATTTGACCCAAATCTTTATCTGAAGCTAAAATCTACGAAATCTGATTCTAACATTTCCACACATCCAAACACACAGCAACGGCTGAGTCCTTCACCAGTTTGTAGTCAATCTTTTAAAAAATGTATTCATTAGTTGTATAAAATTATAGCTTTGATCTCTAAAGTCATAGCTTGCTAGTAACTTTAAAGCGAACATTAAACATTATGCATGCTCTAGTAGCTTGTTATCAAAAAGGACTCCTAGTCAATCCAGAACATTTTCAACTAGAGAATTGGAGCACGTCGGTGAAAAGTCATAAGTTTGCACTTAGAATGATTCAAGAAAAGTAGCTTATTCGAACGAATTAATTCATCAAGGTGAAGTTGTAGGCGAGTATTTAAGTACCAGTCGCAAAAGGAAACCAAATTTTAGTGTCATCAGCCTACATTAATGCAACTGAGTGAAAAATAACTTGAGGCAGGTCGAATTCATGTAGAATAGTGTGCTCAGGCCATGCAGACGGTTCCAAAGCTTTGGATACAAGAAAATCGGGAAGAAGAATTTTGAATGATGAGGAATTTAGTTATAATGAAGTTATCTTCAAAGGGCGGAAGGAGGCGTGGCTCATTTTTGAAATACACTTGTTACAGTGTGAGCATACAGAAGTCTGGATGCAAAATTTGGGGGCTCTAGCTTTTATAGTCACTGAGATCTAGGCGCTCAACAAGACGGACGGACAGACGGACAGACGGACATGGCTCTATCGACTCGGCTATTGATGCTCATCAAGAATATATGTACATATATACTTTATGGGGTCGGAAACGTGTCCTTCTGTGCGTTACATACATACATCCGTTATTCCCCACAAATAAAATATACCCTATTTACCGTTTTTAAACAAAAGTGTGACCGAGCACCGTTGTTCTTTATTTTGCATGTGTGCGTGTGCTAAGAAGTAAAAGTTAGAGTTCAAATTTTTTTCTGTTATGTTATTTCTTACAGTGTGATTGCGAGCGCTGCTCGCACGCTTGTGTGAATTTATTTCAAAATAACAATCACACTTAAATCAAAGTAAATACAATAAAATGCTTACTTTTATAAAGCCAAATGGCAGACAAAGGCGCTTATCTTTTATCTTAAATAGACACAGAATCCTTCCCACATTCTGTTAAATATTTGGCTATTCTGCTAAGTATGTTATTGGTATGTAGAAAATGTGTAGTAGTAGTAATGTCATAAAGTCATATGTTATATCAGCCAATAAAAAGGAGTATTTATAATCAGAAAAATTGATTCGTCAATAGGATTAAATTATTGTGTCAGTGGTGAAAGTCTTTGCAAGCTAGTAATATCAAATATAACAACAACATCGAGGAATCTGATTTAAGACTACGGTATATTTTACGGTATACTTTGAAAATGAAAAAGTATATTTCGGTATATTTTCGAGGGTCTCGCGGTTTATTTTGCCGATAGCTCCGAGGTCACACTGGTCGTGCGCTTAAAACCAAATAAATGAAAAAATCGCGCGGTTCACAAATCTGAGGGTCTAACGGAAGTTTTAACAAATCAGAACGTTAATACGCGCGATTAAATTAGCCGCTTACGAAAGGTGCAATAGGGATGGATTTGGGCCCTTGTTTAATCTAATAAAATTGATTTGGCGCGGTCGATCACCAGTGTCCTGCACTTATTTTTTTGCGAGTGTGCGTGTGTCTCTTTTTTGTTTATTGGTGTCGCCCGGTGGCCCCCTCTCGTTGGCGCCAGCAGCCGCCCACTCCGTTGGCCAAATTAGGGCGTGTGCTGAAATTTCGTCAAGGAGCCAAGGAAAGCAAAAAACAAACAGAGAGAGCAAGAGGAGTCCCAACGAAGCGAAAGAGTGAGAGTGCAGTGTAAGTGTAATCCTGTGTGAAGGGGTGGAGAGGAGTGAGACGGTTGCGACAATTGCATTTCGTGGTTTTTTGTTTGTTTGTTTTGTGCTCTCTTCATCTCCCTATTGCTATACCTTCGTTATCTCCACGGAACTCCGTGTGCCAGTGTGCGTGTGTGTTTGTGTGTGAAAAATCAATAAAAATTCCCGTATGTGTGTGTGTGTGTGCAGCAGCCGGGCACGCTCGCTCTCTGCAGCGGTGTTCCTGATGCCCAAAAATTGCGTGCGTGCTGCATGGGCCATATTGGAGGGATGGGGACTGGGCTGGTTCTAAGATAATCTCGCGTGTTTAATTACTTAGTTTTAAATGTGTGCTAATGAAACTCCCCCCTCTCGCATCTGCCTTTCTGCTGCCTGCCGTTGCCCACCACCACCACTACCACCATAAAGCCGTCCCACCACTAACGGGAGCGTCCCAGTAGAGTCAGCAGCGCGACGCTGGCAGCGCAGTCCTAACGGCGCCCTGCAGATGTTTTTGTAGATAAAAAAAAAACAAACGAAACACAGGGAAATGGCAGAATTCGCAAAAAAACAAACGAAGCCACGGAAAGTGAGAGAGAGAGAGATAGAAAGAGACAGGGAGCCAGATCAAGCGAGATCCGTAGTGTCACGAGCTCTTGCATAACACCGCCTCGCCCCTCTCGATAATCGCCTTTCCACTCTGCCATCATTAATAACCCTTTTAAAGCTCTTTTCGGGTTTCGCATTTCGCGTTTTTGTTTTTCGTTCCGCTCCACTAGGGTTCCCTTCTTGTTGACTATCTGAATGACTCACGTCATAAGCGTGACGCAGCCCCTCCTACCACAGGTTCTGAACAACTCCCCCTCCCCCCAAAGCTTTCAGCTACCCTTCGGGATAAGTGCGTCCTTGACAGGACGAGCGCCGCGAGATATAAATCTGTCGAGTGTACCACTTAACCGTGGTGTATTTAGTTGATGGTGAGGACTATATAGGGACCGGGGAAAGGAGTTTCGAGTTGCGGAGGGGCTGGGGCCGATGAGCTCATCCACAACAACAATTGCAGTCAAAGACAAACTTACCCGTTGGCTTATCCCTTGCGTTTCCTAACCAATAAGCGCTCGTTCCTTCTAGAATTTTAATATCCGTCGCAAGACGGTTGGATTGTATGCTCCCCTCTTCCAAGCAATACAATCAGCAGTATCCTTTTCTGAAACGGAAAGTTTCAATTGCTGGACCCAGTTGACCAAATATTTAAAATTGTGTGTAAAATAATTTTTTGTTTTGCTTGAATAAAAAATGTCGATCTGAACGTGGCGTTCTGAACTATTCGAATGAACGCTGTTCTGATTTCTGAACTGAAGTCACAGCCAAAGGGAACTACGATTCGATGGAATCTTGAAAACTGTTCACAAAATTCGTTGAATGCACGACATTGAACTTGACATTGAACCCAGCTCAGGATTGCCTCTAGCCGATCTGCCTCGCTACTAGTCTTGTGCTTGTGCATGTGGTCAGGGTGGAGCGTGTGTGATTGCAAGGTGGGCTGTTAAGTTGCATTCATTAAAGAAAGTTGCTTGTGCGTCACCTTACAGAGAGTGGGAAGGAAACAACTGTGGGGATCATCATTACAGCACTTTTCTGTCTGATCTCTTGTCTTTGGACGGCGGCGAGTAAGTGTGTAGGGTATACAAATTATATTCTACTCGAACTTCCCTTCCCTCTCCCCAGCACTTCTCTTGGTTCCTGCTGAGAGTGTGGGAACGACGGGATCCAAGGCGGATTGGACGCCTACTCGAAAAACAAAAAACAACAAAAGAACACAAAAGCAGTAAAAGTCGAGAAGCATGCGGAGGTAGCAGTAGAAGACAAAAGTCGCTGGCCTTTTTGGGGCTGCGCCTGCGCATAAAATTCCTCTGCCGTCGCCTGCTTCTGCCTGAAGGCGGCGCGTGCGTCGCGTTACGCTCTGCTGCCAAAGAGGAGACGACAGAAAAAGGCAGCAGAAGCAAAGGCAGGAGTAAAAAAATGGGGGGGGGGAGTGAAGGCTGGAAGGAGGCCGAAGGCGAAATAAATGTAACGCATCGGATTGCAGATACCGCTTACCTTGGCAATGGGCAATTGGGTATATTGTTTTAGCAACGAGCATGTCAGTATTGCTGGTAGACTTTTTTTCCCACAATGCAGTTATCTGCTACATCGGTCATAATATCTATACATATTTCCAAACATACATTCCCACCGCTGTAATGACGTTTGCTAAGTGAAACCAAAACTAAAACAAAAACAAAAGTCATCAGAATTTGAAGCTTTGTCTCTTCCTTGACCCGCGGACACGGTTGCGCTGACACTGGCAAATTTGTACATATGTACAGGAACCCGAAAAAATCTCAGATGAAGATGTGGAAACACATATCAACGAACATTTGTATACATACAATATGTATTTATGTAATTATGTTCTCGAAATATGCAAAGAACCGTTTGGTTTGGCGTTTTTTGGGTTCTTCTTTTGTTACGGTTTTGCTCTCTCGCTCTCTCTTTCTCACGTCTGGCGGGCGATCAGATTCCCGCTCTCTTCAAACAGCCATCCAACCTAATTATACCCGGTACTCTAAGAGCCAATAGAGTATATTGTATTTGAGCACAAAGTATGCAACACACAGAAGGAAACGTTTCCGACCCCATAAAGTGTATATATTCTTGATCAGCATCAATAGCCGAGTCGATTGAGCCATGTCTGTCTGTCCGTCTGTCCGTCCGTCCGTCCGTCCGTCTTGTTGAGCGTCTGGATCTCAGAGACCTTAAAAGCTAGAGCCACCAAATGTTGCATCCAGACTTCTGTATGGGATACTTCTGTATCCCAAATCTACAATTTTGAAAATAAAAGAAAACTAAAAACACCATTCTGTAGGGAATGACCATATTTATCAGATCACCAATCCGGGGATCCGATTGGATCATTATTAGGCGCAGGTGCAGGGTCTGCCTCTGCCGCGAGTCTGCAGTGTGTGGGTCTTGGGAAGGGGAGCGAGCTAAAGGAGCGTGTTGCAGATTTAGTACTGAGTGCCGGGTATAAAAGTTGTAACGTGTAAGAAGCGTCTCACACGTCCCTTCTCGTTTTCATTTGTGGTGCTGGATGGACAGAGCCACAGACACAGACGTCAATTAAACTCCGGACTTGCCCTGCCCCTGGCTCTGCCTCTGCTAAGTTCTGCTCTGCTTCTGCCAGTGCTCTCTCAAACTGTTTGCTCTGGCCTACTCTTCTGCTCCTCTCTCTAACTGTTAACTGTGACCAAGTGACCAACGGTCGTTGTCATTGCTTGCTCTTCTTGCCCCTGTATCCCACTATCCTCTCTCTATTCTTAAAAGTTTATTGCTCCAAATCTGCGAAATCTGCGATAAAATAACTCTCGCTCGCAAAAGGGGGTAACAATTGATTGGCAGAGGCCCCCGTCTGGCCTGAGGTGCCCCATAATAAAGAAGGGTAGGCAGGCTAGTGAAGTGGAATGGAGTGAAGTGGAGGAACCTGAAACTAGAGCGCACTCCCCACTGCGGTGGTGCATCCATCATATCGATTGCAACAAAGTGCAAAATTCATTTGGGGATCAGACAAGAACGGCGAAGTGCTGTACTCGTTTTATCGCATATTTGCATAGATTCCCCAGATGGTTCTTAATGGAAATTTGCATACGACAATAAAAAGCTTGAGATCATCGCAACTTGGGGTTACGAGGTTTTCCCACATATGGCAAGCTTGATTGTTTGAATGGTTCCTGTAAGAATTGTTGCTCCCCAACCAATGATTGCAAAGCAGACACAAACCCTCCATTCCGATTCGCATTTTCTCTATGCCTGGAGAAGAAGCCCTACGACCGACCGACTAGCCCAGACAACCAGACTGCACACAGCTACAGATGCCGACACACACAGATACTCCGTGGCGGCACTTGGGCAGACGACACTCACAGAGAAAGAGAAGGAGTCATATAGTTTTTTGTGGAGCTGTTGTCTCTATTAATTTAGCATTCAAGCGGATGAAGGCCCCCCTTCAATTGAAATTGGAATTGTGTGTAAAACAGATTTGATTAATTGTGCAGCCTGCACCGCGGCGTCCCCAGTGCCCAGTTCCCACTCACACATTTCGCGGCTTTTGCGGCTTATGTTTCCCAAAGAAAGAAGAAAGCACGATTTTCTCCACTGTTTGCTTAAGTTCTCTCCTGGTCTCCCAGTCGTTCCTGGGTCCAGTGAATTTCAGACCCAGCCATAGATCGATGGCTTGTCCAGAATTCCAGCACATTGGGACGTTTGATTTAAAAGTCGGAGAATACCGATTGACTCATTTTCCAGCAATCGATCGATTATAAATTATTGGGGTAATATCAATCGAGGATTTTTCAGGGGCAGAAATCGATCGTGACATCAACTGATGGAACCATTCGAAATGGCGGAACTTCCATTTAGGGAACGCTCTCATTTTGTGGTTTTGGGTTTATTTTTGTACATTTTGTACATGTATTATAAGTTCTTTCTTAATTAAGGCCGCACGTGCCCCAAGGGCTTGTCGCTCGCACTCCACTTCGGAGGCATCTATTATAAAAAAAGAATGATGAAGATGATTCCGTTGACTAATTTTAGAGGCCCCAAAACACACACACACTGGCACACAGATATATTTATGATATATGATGCACGATATTATGATTTGAAAGCTGTAAAAACATCACGGAAACTCCAGAGGGGCAGCAGGCGAATGAGGGGGATGGGAGAAAGAATGTGGGCTGGAAATGTTCACATAAATCACACAGCAAAAGGGAAGAGGGGAGAGTGCAGAGTAGTATTAAAGTGCAATCGATATAATTTTCAACGAAACGATCGGCAGGCATTCGATTTTCATGGTGCCTGCCTGCCTGCCTGCCTGCCTGCCTGGCACTGGTACTCCCTTCTTTTCTTTTCTGCATTTTCCCATCTCAAGTGGCAGAAGCAGGAAGCAAACTAAATATAAATCCCAAGTCCAGGGCCATGCCATACCATGCCACCATATGTGGGTTGAGGCATTGAGGCAGAGGTAAAAGACAGAGACAGAGGCAGGGGCACGCTCTACATATATGGACAGGCTCTGGCGGAGGCCGACGCCGATCCAGAGACAGATGCCGCCCCAGCCCGGTGCCTGTCGATCTCTGAGTGAGAGAGGGATCGAAGGGAGCGGAGTGTATTGGAGAGCGAGACAAGATGTCCATTAAATTATTGCTACGATCTATTAGAAGGCGAGGACGAGGGAGGATGCACTGTGATGGTATGGATGCATCCAAGAGCGGCGCGTATCTTAAAATAGACATCCGACATGGTGTGCCCCCCTGTTCTTTTTCCCTCTCTCTCTCTCTCTCTCTCTCTACAGCTCCAGCTCCAGCTGCCGGTGCTGGAATCCCGACATCTGTTTCGGGCGTTGAAAGGGTAAGCGCCAATCGCTTAAAACATTCAAATGTAACCCGCAATACAGAAGTGGCCATGATCCCCTCAAGATACAAGATATTCAAGACTATATCTGGCATTGATCTCCCATCGATTTGCAAGGGTATCAAATGGGATTCCATCCATGGCACTTTTCTCATCTTTCTAATGTTTTTTTGTTTGTTTTGCAATGATCAATGGATGATCTTTGGTACTCTCTTGGTAAATATGATCAATGACTGTGTTTATGTTTTGTCCCTCTGTTTGGATTTGTATTCATTTGGCTTGGCTTTTCCCCATTTCGCATTTTCGCATTTGAATGTTATCCAACTTTCGCGGTCTGGGGGGTCTGGGGGACTGGGTTCTACCTTTATCGGATCTGCAAATATTTTCGCAAGCGAAAGAGAGTGACAAAGATGGCGAGAGGTGCCATGGGGCAGGGTGGTGCGATGCGATGCGCAATCTTATCGCAATGGGCAAATGTTTGAGCATCCAGCAACGTGAGAGATGTTGACAACATTTCTCATTTCGCTGGCGGCTCTCCTGGCATTTGGTACCCAGGAATCTCAGTCACCAGTCAACAGGCCCCAGTCCGTATTTTTGCGTTCCCCTGCCCCCCCCCCCCCCCCCCCCCCCCCCCCCCCCCCCCTGATTTCTGGATCTCTGTTTGCCTTTAGCTTTTGCTGGCGATAAAGCTGCGCTAATGAGAGAACGACTGTTGGCTGTTGGCTGGCTGGCTGCTAGAGCATGCGGCGAGGCGATGGCTGGGGACTGTTGACAAACTGTCATTGACACTAGGCAGCAAAAAAGGTAGGGGGAAGGAGAATGAGAATGAGAGCACGGGACAAGGAAAGGGAAAAGCAGATGCATCCAGAAGCCAGGCGCTGCAGCAGAAGTGCCACAAGCGCATGAGGAACAGAAGTGGTCACAGGAGTGGTCCGTTCTGTTGACGGCAACACTGGAAAATCCAGCCAAAGGACACACTCTGCCTCTGCCTCGCTCTTGTCTGAGCAAGCAATGACCTCCAGCCACCCCCGTGTTGTTGCAACCAAACGATGCAGCAGCACTCTGCATGCCGTGTGTGTGTGTGTGTGTGGGTGGGGGAAAAACAGGGCAAGGTCTGGCCAGATGCGGGTCGTAGGTCCGTAGGTCACGTTGTCTCGGGTCAATGTCTGCCTCGAGGCGGGCGGAATGTCAATGTTTTGACAACAAAATTAAAGGGCAGGCAGCAACAACATTGGGAGAAAACAACATATGCCCCGATCTTTGAGTACAAACCAATTGAATTTTGGCCATTTGGATGCCTGTGGGTAATGACGAGAGTGATGAAAATAAGGAAGAGGACAAACAAATGGGAAGAGGATGGGTGAACCATTGAAAAATGTAATGGTTAGGGATTCTGTGTACCGTTTGTCATAGTGTCGCCACTGGACCCACATTTCAATTGTTTTCTTTCTTCTATTTGTTTTGTTATTGAAACAATTCTCGTGGCTATTGCAGTTGTGTCTTCATTGAAAGTGTTTTACTGTTCGTTTTGCGCTTTGCTTTTGCTTTTGCTTTTGCTTTTGCTTTTGCTTTTCGATTGCTGTTTCGCTCATTCATTCATTCAATAATTCATGGGAGTGTGGTGTCGGTGGCACTTTCCCTTTGGAGACAATACACACTTCTTGGGGCACTTGGCCCGACACTTGAACATCGTTCGTCGTTAAATCGTTGTTTGGAATCAATAGCGTAACCGATCGAGAGACGAAAGACGTCTCAAGTGGGGCATCGATCGATGTACCATTGAGAGAAGCCGTGCAATGGTGAAGTGCTGCCTCTCTAAAGGGTCGAGTTTTGGGTGTGGGTGCGGAAATAAAGCTTAAGTGCAGGGGAAGTGGGGGTATCTAGAAGATTCTCAGTGGAGGCGAAGACCAATAAATCTCATTTTCCTACCGCTTTCTTGCAGAAAACCAAATTTAATTCCCTTTTAATTCTCAGTTGCCTTAATTTTGGACGTTTTTCTCTGTGAATATTCGACTGCATTCCGCATATAAGCATAATAATATTTACCTTTTATTTGTTGCTCCTTTGCAGGACCATTCCACTGTGATTGGAGGAGGAGGAGCATGCCAAAGTTAGCAGCGAAGAGAGAGAGAGTGAGAAGCAGAAGCCAAAGCAACAACGGTAGGAGCTGGAACGGAGGTAAGTCGCAGTACAAAATGCCAGCGAAAGAGGGGAACAATGCGGAACTGGCAATTGAAGAGCTTTGAACGGATGTGTGGGTGAGACAGAGGAGGAGCAGAAAATTCCATTGTGGATTTGTGTGTGTGTGCGTGTGTGCGTGTGTGTGATGTGGAGGTGTGACAATGGCATTGTCCTTTGGACATGACACCCTTTGGTTTCTTTGGTTTTCGATGGGGTAAGGCTTAAGCCGTAAGGGTTTCCCCCCGAAAGGCTTTAACAGGGAGGGACCCAGGGCTTCCCCCAAACGGCTTAAAGAGGGTTGATTGCAGCTCTTACGGTTGTCTTCCCAAGAAGGATCCCCTTCAGACGCACTCAAGCTTCCCCTCACACTTCCCCCGCCGCCCACAGACATCGCACACTTCATTTAACCGCCTGTCTGGGCAACCCTTTCTTCCCAGTATCTTTGCTTCCATTATTACTGCTTGAAAAGCAGAGCAGAAGATAAAAAGCAGTGTGGAACAGTAGTTGGTGGGAGTAACGGTGGCAGAGAGAAGAGAGAGAGAGAGAGGGATGGCCACTCAAGTGAAGCTGATGAAGTGTCGGTGTCGTTGTCCTTGGGTGCCTGTTTTCCATTCTCAGGCCTCTCTCTCTTGGCCACACACTCCCACTCTTGCCGCCTACAGAGGGCTTCGAATTTTCTAGTTTTTTTCTGATCTGTTATTGCCATATTTCCATGGAATCCCGTTGCATTCATTAGTTGATCGGTAATTAAATTACATTTTTTAAATTATTTACCATTAAAATTAGCACAAAAGCTGCAACTGGTAATTAACATTGATGTTATACGCACTGTAAAGTTTAACAGAATAAGATGGGAAATCTACAGCCCAAAAGTATGCATTGGATTCTGCTTAAGGTAGTCTGTAAAGCCGGACACCAGGTGGCGTAAGTTCAATTTACGTTACATTCAGACTCAAAAGGCGCAATATTTAAATGCGCGGCTTAAGGTTAGCTCAGATCTACGACTACGGATCTCCATTTGACATCCAATTCGTCCGAAATATTATGCAAATAGCCAAAAAGTCCTCAGAGGGTAGTAAGACTTCACACAAATATTTTTGCATTTCAATTGCATGAAACCAGAATCGATTGGAGGCTACCACCCCCCACTACTGCCGCCTACAAAAAAAATATGTATCCGTAAGAGTAACAACAGCAGCAGCAGCAGCAGCCTGGGGGGAGAGGAGAATGCCTCTAGCTGGATCTAGCTGGCCGCGAGATGCTGCAATCTCTGTGGTGCAATCTCCTGTCGCAGCAGTCGCTGGCTGCCTGCTGCTGCTGCAACGCATCTCGCGGTATGGAATGGACTGCAATGGCACTCATTCCATTGCGGATTAAGCGAGGAGTACCGTATCGTACACCAAAGTTCAAGCGATGGCTGCCTCACATTTGTTTGCCTTTATACTTGCTGCCTGTCTGCCGTGTTGTGTCTGCTGCTGCTGCTGTTGCTGCGTTTTTGCGTAACCCGTTTCCCTTCTGGCTCCCGTCTGGAGCTGCTGCTGGAGCTCTGACTCTCTTTTGTTGGCCAAATTAGCGGCACTGCAGAGATGCAGCTCCGAACGAGCCATTGCCACAAATGTTGCACACACAAATTCGCAGTACGAGGAGGGGTACGTGGGGCGGGAACGAAGTATTTGCCGTTTAATGGTCGTGGCCAGGTCGTCAGGTCGTTGGAAAATGTGTCAACAGTTGGTTGCTCGCTCCCGGGGGAACCAGTAATCGAGTGATACCCCCAGCAGTCCCCACCACGTGCCTCTGCTCTGTGTGTGCCGCTAAAAAGTGTTGCACAAGCGAACGTTACTCTGTGGGGATTCTTTCTCTTTCGCTTGGGCAACAGATCCCTCAAATTCGAAATGATATTCGGCTAATTTTCTTGTATTTGGTTGGGTAAATTTGAAGATAAAAGAAAACGCCATTCCGTCGGGAATGACCATATCTATCAGAACACCAAATTGGGATCCGATTGGATCATTAAAATTAAATTAATTTGCAGTGGCTAAACCCACCCTGTCCCGCAGCTTTTGTTGTTCTTTTATATAAAAGTATAAAAGTTGTGACGCGTAAGAAGCGTCTCACACGTCGATTCTCGTTTGTTGTTGTTTCCTTCATCTCCGCCTTCTCCTGCTCCGGAAGAGCCACAAACCACCAACGCAAATGCGCGTCTCAATATTTATTTCATAAATATTTAAAGCAAATATGTATTTCCCTTTGTCTGCCGTTTGGCTTTGCATTTGATTGTTTTTTCTTCACTCGCGGGGGTCTTATTGATTTTAATTATGTGCCAGAAGAGCTTTAGTTGTGGGGGAGAAACTATCTGCAGATAGATATTGGTAGATATACATATTCGTGGGTGTTGTTTGGCCAACAGCTTAATTGCAATCAACAGAGAGAAACAGAGAGAGAGAGAGAGAGCGAGAGTGAGACTCGACTCTGGGAGCGACGAGACCCTTCCTCCACAGAAGACTCTTCGCTAATTAGCAGGTTTTCCCCCATTCTTTCCCATTCTGAATTCCACATTTGGTGTTCATTAAATGATCATTCAGTGATCATTGATTGGAATAAAGATGGAGATGAAGATAGCGACCTATGAAGGTGGTTATGCTTTTAATTTGCAGCCAAAAGAGCAAAGAAATTCCAAGAGATGGAGAACCCAGAAACTGAAAGACCTTTGCACTTTTTTGTACAACATTTTAAGGGCTTTCAAAAATACATTTCTAATACTTTTAATTATAATTATTAAATGTGTGTGATTATAAAATGACACTCTTCAAGATAAAATGGGAGCAAGAATCTGGGGAAAATATTATTATTTTTTTACAATTACAGAACTTTTTATTGTTTCCAATTTGTGTCAGAGACAGATGAAGTGGAGCTACGAATTTGCATGCAAAGACCAACAAAAAAGTGTCCAAGAGATGGAAAGACCTAGACCCGGACGGACCTGTAACTGCAGCACTTTTGTTGTTGTGTTTTTTAGAAAGCTTTTGGAGTCTTCGTCAGCGATTTAAGTAGTCAAGTGCCTGCCCCACGTCCCTACGTCTTCCCTTTATAGAAGGCAGGCAGAGACCGAACCGAACCGAACCGAACCGAACCCAACCCATAGCCATAGCCATGTCCAAACCCATAGCCAAAGCAGTGCTGTAGGTCAAGGCTGGGCGCGGCGGGCGTTCCCTCGGATACGTGATGTCTGTTGACATTCGCGTTGTAACATGCAGTTGCTGCCGCTGGACTGCTGCTGGTCTGCTGGTGGAGAAAGCCCCTCCCAGACGGAGCCACTTGACAGAAGGCGGGGGGCAAGGAGGGTGCAGACAGAAGACACACATTAAACATCGGTTGACAAGTGGGAATGTCAGGGAAAGAGTGGCAGGGAGGCATGGGGTATTGCCTAGACCTAAAGTTAAAGATCGCTCAAAAACAATTTGATTTGTGGCACTGCCCCGAAGTGTCTGTCGGTTGCATGGTGTGTCTGTCCACTGCATGGGTAAATCTTCTACTTAGAAAGTAGAAAAAAGGTGAGCAATAGCAAGAAAGAGAGCAAAAGAGGAGGAGAGAGGTATGCGCTGGAAAACTGATTTCAACTGTGGGAAAATGCGGGCGATAGAGATTCAGATCAGATTCGATTGAAATACGAGTTTATTCTTGTGCTTGTGACACATTCTCGGCTTAAATTTATTTCAAAAATATCTTACCATCTTACCAGCTGCAATCTTTTGTCGATTTTCTCATGATCTCTCTCTCTCTCTCTCTCTCTGTTTTTGTGTTTTTGGTTCGTTTTGGCAAATTAATTGATACGCTTTTTAAATGTTAATCAAAACACAGCAAACACAAGCAGCCATAACAAATTATTAACCATCATCGACCCACACACACAGCTGGAAGATACTTTGAATATGTGTATCTTCAAGATACTCTGCAGACATTTCTTTGGGGGATTTAAAATGCGATTTCGGACGCCTTTGAACGTAATTTACGATCATTTTAGCTTTTATTATAATACAAATTTTATTTCTCCCTTTAGTTTTAGTGTGCAAAAAATTGTTAGCTAGAAATTGGTCCGTCGCAGGGCGAGCGGGGGGGAGAGCAGAGAGTTTTGGGGAATTTGATGGGGAATTTCTTTTTAGTCGATTGGTGGAGCATGGGGTCTGAGGGTCTCCGCCTGCTGCCGGTCTTTCTTTCGTTTCGTTTGGTTTTTACATATTCAAATAGAAATCGAAAGCGTTTGATTTTTGATTTTGTTTTCAACGTCTCTCTCGCTCTGCCTCCCCCCTTTTCTTTTCTTGTCGCTTCTCTGCTCGTTTGCTTGTCTTTCGATTTTGCTTCTAATTTGTGGCCCAGAAGAAGAAACAATGAAGGCGGAGTAGTGCGGCGGGGTCTCGTGTCTTGGCTTTTGTCTTATTTTTACGCATGGCGATTACATAAAGAAATGCCTCGGAATCGAAGATCAAAAAGAAATGTAAAGCCCGGTGGGGCAAGAGGCAAGTGGGGGCAGGGGCAGGGGCAGGGGCAGGTCTTCGATTCGTAGCTCGAAATCTAAACGGTTTTCTTTTTAGCGAAATTAAGTAATAGATTTTTTGTCTCGGTCATCGGCATTCCCCCATTCCCCCATTCCCATTCCCAGAGAGTCGTGTCTAACGGTGCGGATGGGTGATTTATATGATTTTTTGGGGTCGCTGTGTGGCATGTGAGTGCCATGTAGCTGCAGGCGAAAGTGGGAGGGAGGCAGCGCAGGTGCAGTGGGCTGGATAAGACCTTTATTATTGGCCGACTTAAAGATCGTTAAAATATGGCCCATGGCCCCTACTTATCCACTTCAAGTTTCAATTAAATGCACGCCCCTTCAGATGGTAAGACTTACCAACTATGACATGTGCATTTGTGTGTTGTCGTTTCCCATCACTGGGCATCTCTGGATCCGTTGCTCATCCCGCATTGACATACTATTTGTTGTTTATTTTTTGTTTCTGGGTTGACCCCGAATAAAGGCAACAGCAATAAAACACTTGTAATAATAGCAATAACAATAGCAGCAACAATCCCCACGACAATTGTAATGATTACCCAAAAATATCAACAGAAATAACACGGAGAAAAAAAAAACGCCACAATCATCTGGGAGGGCAGGGCCAGCGGCAGGCACATGGACGCAGGTAGCAAGCAATAATGTTTTGTTGTTCACTTTGTTGTGGACATTTCACGCACTCACGTTTTTTAATGCAATCTCCCCAAAAACACTTCCAACTACAACGAGCAATAATAGTAATTGGTCATACAAGTACCCACATTTTCCGGCATTTCTTGTGGTGTCTTATGACTGGAGTAGAGGCGTATTGTATTTTCTTTTCCACTGCAACTAGTACTCAGAGGGGAGAACTCATGAAATTACCTTCGCATGGCTGTGGCTCTTTCGAACCTTCTCCTGCTAGCCGCCAACTAATGTTGTTTCGCCTCTAATGCACTTGTTGGACCGACCCTTTGGGATTTACGAGCTGCCTTTACGATGCTGCTGTCCTAATGCTGCATTAAGCACTCGTGCCTTTTGCCCTTTGAATGCATTGCGACTGAGGCCTGCGTTGAGGCAGAATTTATTTCAATATTTAATTGCACTTTTGATTGCAAATTAAAAGACACAAAAGTGAGGTGTAAATTTCAGCAGTTATCGATGTGCGATCCGATGTCCGATGATGTCAGAGAAAACTAGAAAACTTGTACTCCCCGAAACACACAGAGACAGCCACAGCGAGGTCCGAGGAGGCCTTGTGATTGCTGCCGCCCCCTAAAAAGTTTATGGGCAGACGATGAAAACAGCGAACAAAAAAATAAACATCAAGATACAACAACAAAACTGAAAACAATTTTAGTTTTTATTTCTTATTTTGATTTTGGCTTCTGAGTCATTCAACTCGGGGACTCGCGAACTCAGACTTGGATTCCAACTTTCAACAACTGCCTTTTGGCAGACTTTCTTCGAACAATTTGAATTACCACCAGTCCACCAGTCCACCAGCTGGGCCCCCGCTCCGCTCTCTCGATGGTCTGGCAATACACCCGCCCCTTCTTTTGGTGGGTGAAACCGATATTAGCTGAGCGGAATCGTTAATTGAGACAGGCGGCATACAGGCCATCGCATCGCATCGCATCGCATCGTATGCTAATTCCCGTCCCAGAGTGCCCGAAAGTTCGAATGTCCGTATATCAATTTTGTCAGACTTTTCTCTCTCTCTCTCTCCCTATCGAATATTCCCTCTGTTTCTATGCATCCGTTTTTGGCGAAAAAGCCGCTAGTCGTAGGCCGGAAAGGGCCAAATAAGCCTGATGGAAGCTATTCAAAAATGGCCAAGCGATAATACTAGAAAAGAATTGATAATAATGATAGAAATTCATATTTCTTTCAGCCAAAGAGTTTGCTTCTAAAGTCATTTGTTTTGGCTTTCGATGCTAAATGTCGGGAGATTTCTCTCTGGGATTTTTGCCACCAAAGATGAGAGCTCAAATGCAGATTTGTACATCTGTCCCCTGTCTCTCTTCCTTGCTCTCCCTCAATCTCTCCCTCTTAACTACTTGTCATGCCATGGGGCTCTCTCTTCTGGAAGGAATGGGCCCCCGAAGCACCGAAGACGACTTCTCATTCCGATCAGGTGCCGTCGCTACCAATTTCTTCTCTTCCCTTTGAGAATATCAAGAGGGAGAAGTGTTTGTGCTTTCTAGTGAAATTGAAAACAAGCGACAACAAAAATTGAAATGCAAAACAAAACAGAAACAAAACACACAAACACAAACAAAAACAAAAACAAGCAGCAGACAAAAACAGTTGACAACAAAAAAAGTTTCACTTTCAAATGCTTTAATGGAGCAATTTTTTGTTGGTTTGGTTTCGTTTTGGTTTTGGAATCCCAAGTGAAGTGCCGGAGGAGAGCATAAATCAAATTTAAAAAGATCTAAGATTTCAGAGGAGGATGGGCTGATTAGCGGATGGGAAGATTGAAAGATGGATAGTTGGCATGCAGGCAGGCAGCACATAAATTTGATTAGGCGCGGAGTTTCCAGTTAAATGAAATAGTCTGTTCTTCGAGCGCAGGCTACACACCTCTTGCACTTCTCTATGGCCGCCACACGATTTCCCATCCGCCATAATCCATAATTCATCCATTAAAAACCTGCTAATGGGAAATTATGTCTTGTCTGGCGTTTGGCTTTCGCTCGCGGCTGATGAGTTGGCACAAAAACAAAAAGCAACAACAACAACCCTTTCCTTTGGAAATGGAAATTTTGTAATTGGAAAATGGGAAATTAACGAGAAGATTGCACTAATCAATGCCCACGCCGAGTGGGGGGGGGGGGGGGATGCAACGCACAAACCAACTAATTTTGTATCCTCTTTTGCTCTCTCTTGCAGCCAAAGACTTGAACTAAAACCAGAGACAACGAGAATCCAAGCCAACAGGTGAGCAAACGGAGGAAAACTCCACAGTTGAGAGGGAAACGGAGTTCAATGCCCAAACAACATTTTGGCGGGCAACTGAAGTGATTGAAGAATAAAACAAAGATCTCAGAACACCTAATGTAACGGGCCACAATGTGCCACAGAAATGGTGTAAAAAAGAACACAAAATATTGCGACTCTGGGGATACCTCTAACAAGCTGAGATTAAGTTCTGTTTTAGAGAGTATCAAGAGCTGAATGAACAGATGGGGATAGTTGGATAAACATGAGATGTACTTTAGATGGGGGTAATTCATAAGACTAAGTATGTGCCACGTCTTTGGGTTGTTCTTGGAATGGGTACCAGGTTTCTTCCATCACCTAAGCAGCGCCAGCTCGAATGAAGACCCCCGAAGAACAGCAACACCGAACGAACGAGCGAACGAGCGAATCTGTCATCGAGCGCTTAATTGAATGACGGCCAATAATTTTGGGCCAATGAATATAAGGAGAAGCAGCATTGACTCTTAACAAGGACCGTTACATAAAATAAACTACGAGGGGGCAGATGATGGAGGGTTTTTTTAGCCATGATATTTCGCTTTTCTGCATGACGCTTGCGAAAAAAACGGTAGAAAAAGTAACGAAAAACAAAAACTTTATTTGTGACGACCTTAAATGGATTTTGACTTTGACTTCGTTGCCAAAGCGACAAATATATATCTGTATCTGTATCTGTATTTCTATTGCAGATATATTTACCTATTGTAAATATTGCAATGCTCATTGAACACTTTGTTTGTGGCATTTATTTGTTGTTGATTTGCCAGAGCTAATTAAGCTGTTCAATTGAATTGTACAATCGATTGTTCGAGTCGTTTTGCGAGCTTAAGTGCTGCGATCGAGCAATCAAAGATTACCATCAATATTTATCGATAAATTATCGTTAACGAATACATTATCGATTTGTCGCTTAGAGCTCTTCATTTTCTACTTGCAATTCCATGAAAATGGTTCAAGATAGAGTATAGAGTTCGTGGATGCTGCAAGAGTTTTTCTTTAGAAAACTTCCTCTGATATCTCATGATATCAGCTTTTAAATATAGGATCGAGCATGTGGAGGCCTGAGCCCTTGCCTGCCCTTGTTTTTCCCCATAAGTCCGCATGGAATGCGCACATTTCCACCCGACAGACCGACAAACCACCCACAAAACGGCCCCAATCCGCCAGAGAACCCAAGGCGAGATTCACACAGTGGGCGGGAGGGGAGGGGAGGGGACACAGTGGAACGTGTGGGGGGACTGGGGCACTCGGCACAGTGGCGTCTCAAGCATTAGGCACACCTCACAGCCGGTTTCTCTCTCTCTCTCTCTCTCTCTCTCTCTCTATCTCTCTCTCTCTCTGCGTGCTGCTGCGGGCACCTGTCGCTGCAACATTGTCATGGCCAACTTCTTCGGCTCACGACGACGACAACGACGACGACGACGACGACGACGTTGTTTGTCGGTTGTCGTCGGCTGTCTCGGCTTTTTGGCCCAAGCTCTGGTCTGAAGCTTGCCGCTGCCTGGGACACGTCTTGAGCGTTCAATGCGTTGCCAGCCGTCGATAAGATCGCATGCGAATACGATGCTTTCGAGTTGGAAATAAAACAAATAGAGATTCAAAAACCAAAAACCAAAAACTCAAACAAAATCGCGCGCGTGATTTTCCAGCGAGAACTGTGAAAAGTAGAGGCCATATAATTCCATATTTTTTGTTTGTTGTGTTTTCTTTTTGTTCTTGTTTTTATTGTTTAAAGAATCCCGCGATTAGTGGTGCATGCAGCGGAGTGTGTTTGGCTTGTGTTGTGCGTGATGTGTGCGCCGTTACCGACAGGCAGTGCCGCCTGAGTCTGAACTCACTTCATTGAAGAGGAGACCGGAAGAATTCTTAAGCAGAATAATGTCTGCCAAAAACCAAATGAGCGTCTTCATGGAGAAGATCAACACGGTGAGTGCTGGCTGCAACGCAGAGATCTCGCGACTGTCTCGTGATCTAGTTTATGTGGTAATACACGGCGCGACCTCGACACGGAATTTCCAATTTCCAAAATGCATTAAGGTCTTCCTCCATGGGAGTCATGGATTTTAACATCTTTTCGTCTGACTTCAATTTCTCTCTTTGTAATTCTCATTGAGAATTGCAATTCCTTTTCGTGAAAGACCTTCTTGAGAGAGAATTAATGGGAGAGAAGTAAGTAGTACTCGTTGGGTTTGTTGGGATATGTAATGCATATATTGCTAATATCGAAAGTTCTAAAACAAATTCCTTCAATATTGACCTCTGTATTCCTCAGTATTCCTCAAAGCTCGACTTTAGAGAGACTGAATAGTTTTGAACTTGCAGCGATAAAGGAAACAGTCAAATCCTTAGAATTCAGAAGAATTTTCAACCGTTTGTCTGTCTTCATTCTCCATTAAAGATTCGTAAAAGATTATTATGCAGATCTCATAGTTTTTTTATGAAAGAAGAAGGATTATCCTTAGATTAATCACAATTTCCACTGAAATGATCTATAGTTTGGGTCAGTGTTGCAGCAGTCCAGAAAACAAATGTTTATCTGCTTTTCGGACATCTCCTCTGCGCTGCCGAAGCTCAAGTCTCGGAGCTTGGGAGTTTGGGCTGCAAATTCCATTGGAATTGAGCCTGATTTGAAAGCAGGAGAACTCTTTCTTTACGGATTTTCTTCAATGCATGGCTGAATGGTGGAAGACGTTGCTAACAATTAAAGCTGCATTTCCCCAAGCCAAAACAGTCAGGGTGCACAATGGTGTGTGTGTGTGTGTGTGTGTGTGAGAGAGAGAAAGAGAGCGGCGGATCCACTGGCAGGCCAGCACAATTTAGCCATCATTTGCATTCAAAAGTGTCGCCTGCCTGCTCATAAATAAAATGAAATTGAAATTTTTGCGCCTTCCAATCTCGACGCATTTTGATTGTGGAGAAATGGAAAGTGAAATGCGGCTCAAACGAAATTAAGTGCCCAATGCTCTCCATCCTCCATCTCTCCGTACCTCCCTTGATTGAGTGTGTGCCCCAATGAGTGCCCCCCCCCCCCCCTCTCAATTGAACGACTAGACTGACGAAATGCCGCGCACCGCATAACAAACAAGTGCCAGCTCAGAGTCCGTCCGCTGTGCTCTTTGCTGTTCGTCCATCGGCCTGTTGTCCATGCAGCAAATTTGCTGCAGCAGAAGCGTAGAGCAGCGTTGAGTGCAGCAAAGCGTCGAGCATTTGTGCAACAATAATTAATTAGTAATAATTTTTGTTGTTGTTTTTTTTTTGTTTTGGTTTTATTTTTGTTTCGATTGTAGAAATGCTGATGAGGCGGTTAAAGTGGGGCTTGTTGTGGTGTGGTGTGGGGTGGATTGGGTTTTTTTGTTTTGTTTTGTGCCTCGAAGAGAGTTGAGTAATTGCTGCCACCCGCCACACTCCCGCCCCATTCCCCCATACAGTGTCCGTGGGTTCCGCTAACGAGCCGTGATTGCAGCCCCTTTTCATGTGTGGGACGGGGATTGCAATTTTTGATGCAATATACTTTCCAAGTGAAATGATTTATTGGCTTTTCGATAATGACCATTGATAAATGCATTAATGATGCATTAAAACATACATTTTTCGGGCAAATGTGTGAAGCTATAAATATATAACTAAAACTCTTGATTGTGCATGTTTTTGGCCTAAAAATCCTAACAGAAATTGTTCGATAATGTTCGATGCCTGCCAATTCAGTTGATAAATGAATATTGACTCAATTCGATGAAATATCAAATGATAATTCATTGTATAATCCACATTACAAGCAGCGTTTAATTGCACTCGTACGATTGCCATCGGATGGCCACTTATCGAATAAATCATTTCGAATTAAAAGCCTGAAACACTGACACAACACCCCACACCTTTTGCTTGATGAGGGGGAAATGTCATAATATGGTAAAATGTATATGGATCACCTTTTCCCCCATTACTTTTTGCACACACTGTCTGTGCGCATAACTACTTGTGGTTTGTGTTTGTGTTTGTCTTTGTGGGAACCCCTTACGCTAGGCCCACGCTTCACAGCTCCACCTGCTGCGCGGCCACCCGGCTTCACCTGCTCTCTGCCGCTCTCCGCTTGCTCCAGGCCTGCTCTGTGCTGTGCTTTGCTTTGCTTTGCTTTGTCCCGCAATCACTTCCTGGCTTTGGCTGACATTCTGCGGGCTTGGCGCCTGGCACGTCCCTCAAGGGGCTGCGACGACTCCTACATGGAATTGCACTCTGGGGCAAAATCAAAGCAACCTTCAAACTGCTATCTAAACGACAATACCCAGGAAGAGATGGAGAAGGAGTATCAGTCCAATGGCAGCTAACGGCAACTGCCGTTGGCCTCTAAGAGCGCCCCGTTGTGACGTCAACTACCGCAATCTGTGCTAGAATTTGGGGGCTAAGCCTACTCTCTCCAGTCCAGTCCAGACCAGACCAGCGGCACTTTGCATGTGCTGCACAGGTTGCATAAGGCATCTGCCGCATCAGCCAGCCACAAAGCTGCAGTTGCAGTTGCAGTTGCGGCCTCTCCTCCTGCTGCAAACTTGATCTCGAAGTGCAGTTTTTCTTCTTTTGAGATGTGGAACTGGTTCGCCGTTTGCCGTTTGCCGTTCATCGCTTTTGCTGGTGGCCTCCGTCCAGTGGTCTGCTGTGGGGGGGTCTGGCGTCTGGTTTTTTATGCTCCTCTAGCGATTGGGGCTCCACTTTATTTATGACGTAAGCCGTTGGCGGATTCTAGGCCTGACATTGGCAGACACACACAGACTTGATTCTCATGAGCATTTCGGATGACTTTTCAGCTTCTCAGCTCTTCAACAGCGAGCGGCAATGTGGAATGTGTGCCACCAGGCAACTGATTGATGGATAAATTATCGCATTTGCTAAAGAATTTCGCACCTAACAGACGCCACGCAAAGGGGATGGGGAGAGACGTCTCACCTGGTTCTATTCCGTTTCTGAGTCTACCTATGATGCGCCATTCGGCTTGTAATCCACACGTTAAATGTAACTGAAGATCAACCGCCAAGGCAGCGCCCGAAACCACATCAAAGAAAGCAGCAGCAGCAGCAGCAGCAGCAGCAGCTGACACTTCCTTAGAGTATATCGAGGGATTGAGATGCAGGCTGTAACTTATGGCTAACATTATCTGCGTCTTTGAACCTGAACCCCGCCGATAGCTGTAAACGCCAGTCGCATCTTTGACCCATTTTCCAGCCATTCAAATGGTACGAACCTTATGCAAAATAGATATGTATGTACATACCTACATAATCTATTTACATATGTCTCTGTGGTATGGTTTTTGGTGTCTGCGCTCCATTGGGGAGGCAGTTCATAACCAAATACGGAAGCCATGTAATGCTAATGAATCGAAAAAAGCAAAGCCATACCCCAGAGCCAGGCACATGACCAACAAAAACAAAACAAGACTCCAAGCGAGGGGGAGCGTGATGTAGTAGGGGAATTGGTAAAAAGTTGTAATAATTTCCTGTCTTTTTGATTTGCATGTGAAGTCTCCTCCAATTGCAATTTCAATTCCACGACGATTCAGAGACAGGGAGAGAGGAACAGTAGAGCTCTTACTTGTAGACTTACTTAATCCAAGAAAGAAAGAAAAGAAAACAACTGCAGCACAAAGATACAAAAGTATGTGGTGCATGTAATGGGATACATTTGGGGCCACCTACGCCAAAAAAACAGAGCCAAAAGCGGGCAAGAGTTAGGGATAGACTTGAAATTTATGCCGGACATGGACATTAGCCACCCACCAGATGATGTTCACCCTCGCGAGAGGCATGCAAACACATTTTCATAGATACAGATGTACATTTCTATGGATACATTTCCATAGAATCATTTCTTTATAGAGACATTCCCCAGAGATAAAATGCAAATGCAAACACACAGTTTTTTGTGCAGTGAAAGTGCCAGCGGCTCTGCTCTCTCAGGGTTCTACTCGCTCTTTTTCTCTCTCTCTTACCGCTTATCTCGCTGTATCTTTGTATCTCTAAGATGTATCTTTATATCTCTCACGATGGCCATATCATTGTCAGTGTCAGAGGCATGCAAATAAGTGGGGATCATATTTTTTTTGGCACTGTCTTGCTGATAAGATTCGCCCCAAATATCGTGTGGACACAGACAGACGTGCCTGTCGTCGTCTCAGTTGTGGTTACAGTTCTTCAAGGGATTAGACCGTGGATTGTGTGTGTGCGGATCCAAAATGGAGCAACAGCAGCAGCCCCCACCACGCAGAAGAAAGGTAAAAGCTAGAAAGTATTATGAATAATTCGAGATTTGAATGGAATTGCAACTGTTCGGATAATCCAATCGTCGGGTATTTTCCTGCTCGAGGTCGAGGTCAATCGGCAGCCTCTTTCGATGCCGCAGCACTCACTCTTGCCACTCAACGACTGACCCCATGCCCCAATCATTCCATTCATTCCGCAGGGAAACCGCTTTCCACCGGCAGGAGTTTTCTTTTGTCCGAGCCACAGATTTCACCGACAAACAGAAACGAGAAATTGCCAACTTAATTTACGGCATTGAACGGTCGTCAATGGATCGGACGGGAACGGGGGACAGTGGACAGTGGACAGGGGAAAGGCGCATGGGCTGAGAGGGGGAAACTCCTCACGATCTATGCGATCTTCTGCTTTGTTTTCCGTCTTTTTCTTTTTTTCCGCCGGCACAGCCACTCAGCCACAGCCACTCAGCCACAGCCACTCAGCCGATAAACATATTTTCACTTTCGGTTTTCAATTTGTGGCTCTTCTCTGTTGGTGTCTCGTGGTCGTTGTGGCCAGGTCTCTCCACTCTCCACTCTGCTCTCTTCCATCTCTCGTCTCGTGGTCTCTTGGACACTACCAATAATCACAATAATCACGGGTAAGCGGGCAGTCAGTCAGGGAGACGATGGCCCAAACAGGTTGGCTCTGCTCTGGCCGCAAAAGGTGGCCGGATGCTCCACACTGCTGCTTGTTGTCGGCTTTTTTTTTTTTGGTATTTTTTTTTTGATTTTCGGATGCCCCAAACGAAAGTGAAAATACATTCGCCAAGAAGCGAATCGCAGAGAGTCTCTGAGAAATGTGAAATAAAAATTGAATTTAAATAAATTTCACATGTTAATTGCAGGTGGCCCGTAAAAAAACATTAAACATCCGATAATCTTCTCTCCAGCTTCCCATCTCTTCCAATCTGAAACAACAAAATACTGAAATCGAAACTGAAACTGAAACTGAAACCGAGACCGAAATTTGTAAATTTCAAGTCTTTTCGCGAATGCTGCGGCTGCTGCTGCGGCTGACTTGAATGAATTAATGAGGGTCAAGATACTTGGGCTTTACTTTCGGGCTTTCGGGTTTTAACTTTTGCTTTCTACGGCATCGACACCTTGAAGCCGCGAAAGACACAAAGAAATAGAGAGAAAGAGAGAGAAATGAAAGATCAGCCAACGATTGGATGATTGGGGGACCCCGGACCTGTAGACGCCACGGCACGTGTCTCGATCGATCCACCAGACAAGTGGAGCCTAATGAAACGCATTCATCTTTGGACTCCCATTCGACTGCCAATCGCTGATGGGTCATCAGTCATCTGAAGTCCAGTGCAGTGCTCATCCCTGACCTCTGCAGAGCGGGAGAGAGAGAGCAGATGTCAAACAATCCCATCTCCAGTGACCCATAAATGTATTTAGTGTATCGTTTGGCATCTGAAACCGCTCTACAGGGATATTCTTTCCAATAGTTTCTTGATGCAAACCTCTCTTTTTGCATTGAATGGACACAACAAATCGATTTCGACTGCTGCTGGCAATGATCTCATCTGGCCTGGCGGATCTGATCTGCGGTTCCCCATTATGTGGTTGTTTCCAAAAGTATCTGCGAGATGCAGGCATCAATTACCTACCTCTATCGCTTTGCTCGCTCTGTTCCCCTCTCTCTCTCTATGTCGTAGCTATCCCCCCGCATCGTTTAGGCAAATTAAATTGCCAAAGAAAAAGCTCTCTGTGGCAAAAAAAAAGAGACAAAAATTGAATAAAAGAAACTTGTTTCTGGTTTCTTGTTTATATCTTTATCTTTTGGTTTATTTGGGGGGGGGGATTCGATTTTCTTGAACTTTTCTTTTTCGGCTGCCGGCTTTTGTGTCTCGTTTTCTGTATCTTGCTTTTCGGTTCGCTTTAGCTTTTTGCTTCATTTTTGTTCGGCTTTACATTGTTTTCGAATTAATAATTTATATCGAATTTTGTTGTTGTTGTTGTATAAAGTGCCCGCGGCGCACATCAATTGATTTGCCAGATTAGCATGCAGATATGTATATCGGCAAAGCTGAGATACACTCGTATCTCCTACAACACACACACACACACATGCACATTTATGTTGTTTTTTTTTGGTCTGAAAAATTATTTGCAATGAATATGAAACGCGTTCGTTCGCTGAGCAGCAAAGCAGAGGGGGAAAAACAGCAATAACCGATGAAAGTAAAAGTTCAATTAAATAAAGATAAATTGCACAACAATTGTTGTCGCCGCCGCTGCGTTGAGATTGTTGTTGCGCGAGCACACGCACATATGCACAAACATACGCTTCCCACTTGCAAACGGGGTACCTTCATTTTGCCAAGCATTAAGAGCATGCATTTGCCAGCGCCTAGCATTAAGTCGCAATTGTCTTATCTCTTGCTCTCCTCATCCCTCACTCACACGCATTGCATGCTCGCTCTCTGGGCACACACAATTGCTGCCAGTGCTCTCTCAGCAATTTCTTCCTTCTTTGCGCTCTCTCAGCGACAACATGAATGCGCCATCTCTTGATCTCTTCACTTGATCTACCCACACATTCTCTCTCTCCCTATTTCGCCGAAAAATCAATAGCAATGAGCCACAAGTTCAACTGAGACGACGCACCATGGGTACCTTTTATCGTGTTGGTCACAAAAATCTGTAACTTTCCTGCTTCTAGAATGTACAAATAAAGGCCAAGCCATAGGCTTTGTTCACACTTGCTTGAATGACTTTCCTAATTGTTGTTAATAATGTTAGTTTGTTGTTTGAAAAGTCTTGCTTGGGTTACTCACGAAGTCCATTTTTGAGACAGCGATTTAGGGAAGGTGGCCACAGTGTCCACTCTCGCACCACGGACAAGCCAAGCAAATGGCAAAATCTCTTGATCTCTTCACTTGATCTACCCACACATTCTCTCTCTCCCTATTTCGCCGAAAAAACAATAGCAATGAGCTACAAGTTCAACTGAGACGACGCACCATGGGTACCTATTATCGTGTTGGTCATAAAAATCTGTAACTTTCCTGCTTCTAGAATGTACAAATAAAGGCCAAGCCATAGGCTTTGTTCACACTTGCTTGAATAACTTTCCTAATTGTTGTTAGTAATGTTAGTTTGTTGTTTGAAAAGTCTTGCTTGGGTTACTCACGAAGTCCATTTTTGAGACAGCCATGTATGGAAGGTGCCCACAGTGTCCACTCTCGAGCCACGGACAAGCCAAGCAAATGGCAAAATGCAGAGAGAGCTCCGCCTACAAATACCCTTCGGAGTTAAGATCTCCATTAAAAAATATCTTTCGATCTCAGGCTCAATCTAATCTGTCGCACTCTGCAGTGGATTAAGTGCGAATTCCCTCGCGACATTCCATTCCATCGCCAACTACGGCAGGCAGCTAGCTCTCTCGCTTGCGCAAGCCTCTCCTTTGAGAAGAGCGGAGTGGAGGGGTGAGGAGTGGAGTGGAGCGAAGAGAGAACGATCTGCACGATTCCGCACTTGTCCCGGTGTCACAGTCCGGGGGCCAACCTGGACCTGAACTCCCAGCGACACCAGCAACAGCGGCAAAAAGCAACAGCCACAGGCACAGGCACCGCAACAATGTTTAGTAGCTGAGCAACACCAAGCCTAAATCAAGTTACAAGAATGCGGAATAAATGTCATGATGAAAATGTGAAACAAAGAGCGAGAAAAAGAAGAAAAACAATTCACAAGAGGTGAACTTTATCGAAGTTTTCAATACCCTTATGGTTATGTATGCTCGTACAATAAGTTCCTCAGAGAACTTAAAAGTTGAGAAATATATTATGGAAGGGATACAGATTTATAGATTTATTATTATTATAGAATGCATTCCACAATCATGCTTAGCTCATCACAAAAAGCTTACCTAAATGTCTTAGGTGCACTCAACTGAAAGGGAATCGAAAACGATTTAGCTCTGGGTGCCTCTATCTTGGAGATACTCTCGACTCCCATTTCGATTCGCACTCGACTAAACTGGTTTCTGGCCTGCCACCCGATGTGGATCACTCTGGGGTGTTGTATCTGTAGATACATGCTTCATGACCAAACTTGCCCATAAACAAAGATATGACATATGTACATAGATCTATACTAAAGTGCGGGTATATATAGAACTTCAACTTCAACTGCCAGTCGATGCTGGTCTGGTGCTGTTCGTCGTGGGTCGTTCATTATGCAGTTGGAGAGGGGGAATGTTTCCCCAAACATGTGATTCCACGCACAGATAATATGCGCTAGAAAATGGCATAATTAATTGCTGTACTCGAAATCTTAGCCCACAGCGATTGCCGAGAGCTGCCTCATTAGAGGGTAAAAGCTTCGTGAAGCCTTTTCATTTTTCATTTCAAAGTTCTTCCGTTACGGCTGTGAAGGTCAAACCTCAGTCATGTGGCTCAGTCATTCGGTCGATCATCCATCTGCTAATTGTTTAAGCCAAAACAGTTGGCCAATTAGGCCCATTATTGGATCTATAATTATTCGAATACCCCTCCGATGACGCTTTGTGTCTGTTCTGCTGGCTGTCTGTTGTGCCTGGTGCCGGCCGGGTGCCTAATGCCTAATGCCTAATGCCTGGCGCCTCGCCTCATCGTTGTGTGCCCGTCCCTCGAACATACATTTTGTTGGCCTCATAAACTTTAAATGTCAGTCGAATATTGCGCTGCCATTCCCTCAATTCTCCACTCTAAAATCCAGTCTTTGGTGGCCAGTTCCAGTCTTAGGAGAAATACTGAAAGAAACAAATGGTTCTGGAATGGCAGCGCAACCGTAATACGTTTCGAGCCCCCAAAGATTTTCTGCCCTTTTGGAGAAGTAAATGCTTCAAATTTCATTAAAACAATACAAATATTTTGATAGTTTGAAGTGCAACATTAAAGATTCATCAGATAAACGTATTAATAGGTTGTCAATCAATCGGACATACTTCCTGATTGATCACAAGTCCGAGTTATACTCACACCATCTGCATTATCTGCAATCTACACTTGGACTTTCCACAATTTGTGTTTTTTTGGGCGCTGAGAGATGAGGGACCCTCATCATTTGTTGCTGCGATCGTTGTAATCACAATTAAAAAGCACTTTGCCAATTCGCCAAAAAACAAAACAACTTGTTTGCTTCGCTACGCTTTGGTTCGACAAGATGTCTGAATGGGTTGAATGGATGGATGGATGGATGCATGGATGGATGGGTGGTGGTAGATGATTATCCAGCAAACGATGGACAATGAACGGATAAGCGGATGAACGGATGAAAGATGACCATAAGATGACATGAGACATGAATAAAGGGCAGGGCAGGGCAGGGCGGGCACTGCCATTGCCAGACAATGGGCCAGCAGCATTGGTGGATCCAGAGGCATGCCCCCGAAAAGCCAACAACATGACAGCCGCAAAACAACTTTATTTAGTGAAAGTTTTCTTGCCCGCAGCAGGAGATGAAAACACTTGCACTTTTGCATATGTTTCGATGGGTTTTGTTTTGTTTTGTTTTGTTTTTTGCAAGATTTTTGCCCCTCTCCAGCGATGCGGGAGACTGACATTTCAGTTGGGATTTTCCTCTCGAGCACTCATTTGAAATGGTTGTTGCCACACGGCTGCACCCACTTTGGCTGCACTTTTGCCCATAAATTCTCAGAGAGATCCAAAGAGGCAATGTCTGTGGTTGTTTCTGTGTGGCTGTGTGGCAGGAGTTGACGCCTATTTTGTGGCTGAAAATATCAAAAGTTAGATAAACCAAAAAAATATTAAACTAGAAACAGACCAAAGACCAAGACAGCCTCTGCAGCAATGTGGCCGAAAAATGTAAATGAGTCTCAGATTGCAGCAGCCAGAGAGCCCCAGTTGCCGCCGCTCCAAAAAGATTGTGGATTTTGTGGAGGGTGCAGTGCAGTATTTGGGGCCAAATTAGTTAAGATCTGAAACGTTAGAACGGTTGAAGAAAAGTCCAGAGACCACAGAAACCAAGAGACAAGAATCCGACACGACATCTCGTGCCGCAAACGAAACAAAAAAAAAACTGCACACAAAATGCAATGCGATACGAGTGAGAGACGTTGCTGAAGGAATGTTTTTATACAAGAAACTTCTTAACCCAACTAAACGTCGACTTTTGTATTCATTATTTATTTGAACCAATGCAGACTAGAGGGCATTAATGAAGGTGGAGCGAAATGGTGGAGAGCATCAGGTGGCAGATCCTAAAGTGTGTGGAATAAATGTCCCTAGAGGATTGTAGGAGGAGGGTGGTTCGTGGCAGGTAAAAGAAAGGTAGATTTGTTTTTTATTGTTGTACTTTCTTGCAACATGCATAGTAAAATAATTTCAGCACCCGCATGCCCGCCTGATTACTCGATTACACATTTACTTGCTGTTTTGTTGTGGGCTGTTGTTCAACTTAACTCAGTCCCCACCAGCCCAGTGCCTTGTGGCTGGGGGCTCGCTCGTTGTTGGTGCTAATGTGGTTGTTGTTGCATGTAACCAACACCTTGCAACACCTTCACCACGGTCCAGCGCCAATTGTCGAGGCCCCGGCACTGCCACGTCGCTCGTTCGATTGCCTGAGCCGCAGGACACCGTTGTATTTGATACCCTTTCTGCCCCGTGATGGTGGGAGTTTATATATCTCGGCTCTGCAACGCATCCTACAATGAGCTTATACCCACCGGCAAGGGTATTGGGTATGAAAAACCACAACAAAAATAAATGAAATGGTTTTAATACCAGAAAATTAATCTAATTTATTGTAGCGACTGTTCTGCTCCCCGTTAGGTGTATCTGTGAATCATTTATAGGGAATATAGAGGTTCTAATTTGTACCAGGAAAATATCGTATATGGACGCTTATATTCTTTTCTCTCTTCATTTGTCCCTCCCAATAGATGCTGCTCGTGTTAGCACACGCTTTTCTGTCCTTAACTAACACTCGAAAGTACGCAAAGCTAATGACAAAATGGAAGAAAATGCTTGACATTTGCTCGTGCAAATGCCAAAAATGCCACCCCCTTCGCACTCCCATCCCATTATATTGTCCCCACACCAGCAACTTTGTGGCCATTAGTTTTCTTTTAGTTGCGGGCCCCATAATGACTATTTTTGGGCCGTGTGGGATTGTGATGTGATTGGATGGATGCCTGGAAAATGCAACATTTTGGCTGCTGACGAGGAAAGCGCTGGTGCAACGTTGCGTATGATTGATGCTTGCCACATGCCACCAGCTGCCGCCACCTGTCCCCTGTGTGCGTGTGCGTGTGCTTGTGTGTGTGTGCACCGATAATTAAGCAGGCAGCCTCTGAAAAACTGGGTAAAGATGCGCTTAGACCCCAAAAAAAAGGAAAAGTTTCTTCTTTCTGGCTGATGGCTGATGGCTGCTGCTGCCACACAGCTGTGTGGTGGTGGCTCTTGTGGCATGTGGCACTCTGTGGCTGGCTGCTGCTGTTGCTGCCTTTCGACATGTTTTCTTTATTTTCTTAGGCATGCGGAAAAACTAGTTTTTTATACATTTTCGCTTTTCATTTTGGATGCAGCCAGACATTGCGCCATTTGATTTTCCTCTCGCCCCCAATCTCTCTGCCTCTTCCTGTCCCCCTCTCCCTTCTGCACTCTGGCTGTCCAAAGGGCAGGCGTTAATCCATTGGATTGACGTGGACGACAGACCCACCGTTGGATACCCTCTTGTCCATGGCCCTTAGACTTACTGGAATGCAGAGGCCCACCCTTTAAAGTACGATTGCAGAATCGATCTTCTTGTGCCTCTGAGTAAAGGTAATGCACATTCACAGCTTATTCTCAGAGTAAAATTATGTTTGGACAAGGGCTTTTTATAGGTCAGACACTCCTGGCAATGCAAGCGTACTCCCTGAGCTCCCTGTGTGTGTTGTTTTGCTGTCAATCCCTGTCAATCCCTGAACGACTGAAGAATGGCATGAGAAAAGGTTTTTCTTTAAGTAGAAGTAAAGTTTATGAAAGACTCATCCGCTTTCTGGAGATGAATGCCACTCTGGTGAGCGGGAATGCCCCCTGCCAATGGTAATGATCCTCAAGTGGCCTTCTGCTCCATGGACTGCAATGGATTCGGCAGCCACAAGAGTATTCCAAATCGCACAGATGCTTTTCCGCACCTTATCCACCGCACTGTGCACTTTTCACAGCACACTTTTCCACTTTCCGGCTAAGCAATTCGTTTTCCTATAAAGTTATTACGCGATGGATGGCTGGAATAGATGAATAAATGGATTGTTGGTTGGTTCGTTGGTTGGTGGTTGTGGGTGGGTGGCACCCCCGGAAATACTTCGCTGGCGGTTTGGTTATGGCGTAGTGGGCGTGTCACAGTCACGGATACGGATATGGCAAGGCAGGTGTGTGTGTGTGTGTGTGTGTAAGACTCCGACACCTTCTGGGAAAGTGTGAAAAATTAGGAAAAAATCGCAACATAAAAATAGTCCGTGAAATTTGAAATTTTAAAGATATTTTTATCCGTTTTTTCCCCCTTTTTTGGAGGAAGAAGCAATGCAGATTGACGTGCCACATTTATATATGCAATATTCCAAAATGAATTTCAATTATTGTTAATCGAACAGATCTCTGCATTCTTTACTTGCATCTCTCCTCTGGGCTTTGGGCTTATTTGTGGGACATATTTCAACAGCAAATCGATTCAAATCGCATCGAATTGAGAGTCTAATTTGGACCCACGCGTGGACTAAAGCCGCATAAAGCGTGGGGCAACAGTTCAGAGACGCAGACGCCAGATACAAATGTGCAGCCCAGACTTGAATTTGGAGTCGGTGGAGGGAGGTACAGACAGACAGCTAGACAGACACTTAGACTCAGACTCAGACTCAGACGTGGCGATGTCGACTGTGACATAAAGCTGTAGCTGTAGCTGAAGCATTGACCTGATTTGTGACGACAGCAACGACGACAGCTGCTGAGACGCTGCGCCGGCGCTGTGGGGATTTGTGGCACACAAGCGGCGGCATCTGGTGGGGGCAGCCAAACAGAAGGCAAGAGCAAAAATGCACAGCACATGGATCACATGGATATTGATTCACATTCATCAAATGAAACGATGTCCATAAATGATATTCCACTTTCGAGTAACACCCAAAGGAAATGCAACTAATTCGAAGGATATTTGAGATAATTTCAGACTAAAACTTAAAGGGAAAAAGCGCTGCTAAAAGGCAAGATAGGAGGGAGAGAAGAGAATTGCTCAATCGGGCATTGAGAAGCGATTTCCACGACCACAACGACTGCATGGTGAATGCATGGGGAATGTGGCAACAACATGTGGCAGGGGCAGGCATACAAAAGTAAAGTAAAGTAAAGTAAAGTAAATTAATAAGCCATCATTACTGTGGGATTTGTGTTTGATTACGTTTTAAGTGGCTTGCAATAAAAGAGTCGGCGAGGAGGAATTATGTGGATTATGCGGCTTATGGGGCAGGGAGTGGGGCATGTGTGTGTGCGGCATGTGGCATGGCAATCCAATTGTAATGCACAATTTGCATAACAGACACAAAACAGACTCCCACGTGAAGAGAACTGCCTTGTGGCAGTTGCAACATGCAACAGACACTTATGACAGTTGCAGCAGAGTTTTGTTTTTGTTGTTTCTGGAATTGTACACCTCCGCAGTGGCACTAGAAGATATTTACGAATAATATTAATACCTTATTTTATCTCTCTCTCTCTCTCTTTATGTGCAGACGCTACAGTCGTGTCCTTCGGTTGTGTGCATCAATGAGCCGGATACGCACAGTGCCAACAGCACGGAGATACTGCAGCAGACCACGCCCGAGAGTACTCTAGAGAAGAAGCAGCTGCAAGGAGGTGGAGTCGGAGTCGGAGTCGGAGCTGGAGCAGCAGCTAGCCTAAGTGGCAACTGCATTACAATCAATGCGGCAACAACAGCTGTTGGCGGCACCTCTGCGGGTGTGACAAAGATAACGATAACAGGCGACAGCAACAGCAACAACAACAATCGAGACTCTTATGAGAATCATCCTGGCAGCATTGTAAAGACAAATCACAACAGCAGCTTGGTGTCCATCACAAGCCTAAATAGCTGCGACCTCAGCTATAGCCGCGAGAGACCGTTGAGTCCTGAGGGTGGTAGCACCGCCACCCTGCCCCTGGGAGGTAGCAGCAGCAGCAACAGGAACAGCCATAGTCACGGGCACAACAATCCACACGGCAGCAGCGACACCTCATCGGGCAACTTCCAAGAACGCTTCGACTTTGAGCACTGGAAGGGATTACTCAGCGACTACAACTGTTTCCACAGTCTCTATCGGTATTGGAATCAGTACAGCAGCAGCGGCGGCAGTGACATTAGCAGTGCCAGTGGCAGTGGCAGTGGCATTGCCACTAAAAGGCAATCGTGCCACCCATTGGATGCTCAGTCGCGCAACGATCATGCGAACAACAACGAAGCTGGATTGGGCAGCGGTCTGGGCAGTGGTTCATTCTACACGAATAATATATTAGGCTATACCTTTGGATCCCTACCATTTGGTTTCAAGCAGCAGCACTCGCAGCATCAGCAGGACCTCGATAGCCAGAGCGGCAGCAGCAGCACTCTAGGATATAAAAAGTCCTCGTCCTCGTCCTTTTACGGCAACGGCAACGGGCCGGGCAACGAAACTCCACTACAGAAACACTACAGACAACAGCAAAAGCGAAAGATGCCCGTCTTTAGGGGCAGGAGAGCCTGGTGCGGCTGCTTCAAGGTAAGTGCCACATGCCACATGCCCCGAACCCCCCACTCAGATAGTGGCGCAGCGTGTGCAATCGAATCGAGTGAACCCAGTGAAAAGTCACGTGCGAAATGCTAACGAATCAATTTGCCAATTGAAATCAGAGTCCCATACAGTCTCGGCTCTCGCTCTGGCTCTTTGCTGCCTGGCTGCCTGCCTTTCATGGTTTACCCACGATTCAGCAAATTAAATGTTGCATAAGAGAGAGCCACAGTCAAAGCGATAATACGACCACTGGTACTTCACATGTTTCACATGGGAATTCATGGCTTTAGAATTTTGGCAGAAAAAACACGACACTGCAGCAGACACTGGAGAGACTCCCCTCCGATGACAGAATGTTGGATTGAGTTTCACTTTTCCACACATTTATGCATGTAAATCCAGGAGAACATTTAGGCGCTTTCTTTAGTTGAAAAACCTTTGCCTGATTCCAACTGAAAGCCCTTCGTACTTTGTGCATTTTCCTCATGCAAGAGAAGAATATTCCCAGAACAATTCTGCCTCCAATGTTCCTCCGCTTATGCCACAGAAGCTATCAGAAGAAATATAATTTTAGCATTTATTATTTCTTGGATTCCATAAAAATAGAAACAAAGTTTAACCAGAAGATGAGTCACAGCGTGGGGGCCCGCTTCGATTTAAATGTTTTGATCGCAAGGTTGGAGCGGCGGAGTCTATGGGGAGACTTTTAANGCGGCTTGTGTTTGTGTATTTTGTGTGCGGGCGAAGCCTCTGCAGCGAGTGTGCAGTGTGTGGGTCTAGGGAAGGGCGGCGAGCTAACGGAGCGTGTTGGCGTGAGAAGTGTTGTAGATGTAGATGACAGATGAAGAAAATATTTAAAATTTGACAAAACACCGCTGAGGTGCCAGGCCAGGCCCGAGGGCGTTGCCAGAGGTGCGACAAATGCCAGACACACGAAGATACGCACGAGCCACGCACGACCAAAATATTTAGCAGCAAATGGGAGAGAGAAATGTGGTGGTGGTGTCCTTATCCCCAAGGAAAAATGGGGAATCCTTAAAGTGAACTCTAAATGAGCAGATACTTTCGCTCGATCTCCTTACGCACTCCTTCGTCCCTCTCGAGTTGCAGATACTCCTACGCTCACGCTCTCACGACTCCCTCACGTACATCTCTCTGTCAACTTTGAGGGGTTTGGGGCTTAGCTGGACAACTGGCCAACGCTGCAGGGGTTCATCCCCATCCATGCCAGGGGGACGGAGATGTGGCGGTGTTAATGAAAAAACGTTAAGCAAAACGACTTAATCGCAAATCACAAAATACATTACATACACAGTATACATAGATATGTATGTGATTTGCATATTAGCATACATATTTATTATTATACATACATTTATACATTATTATTATTATTGGTTATTCTGGTTTCTTCAGCCGATTATCATACACTTTTTTGTCTCTTTCTTTTATTGGAAACAAAACAACAGAACGGAACTTTTGCAGCATATCAATCATACCCACAGACCATCCCAAACCCACACAAATCTCTCTCACCGTAAAGGACTTTTAAAGGCGAGTATCAGAGACACAAATCATTCATTAGATAGAATTAGCCGAATAGATAGCACAGTCCAGTAGTCCAGTAGTCCAGTAGTCCAGTAGTCCAGAGCAGTCGTGTAGTCCCTGCATATAGAGCATGACTTAATGCCCCTTGCCCGATATCTAATCGGCAAGGCCGCACAGAGCCCTCTTTTGTGGTGTCCCCTCCTCTCTCTCTTTTTGAGGGGCCAGTGGCAGTAATCATGGAAAATATCTGCCAGCCGATTGGCGAGCGATAAGTGGGCCAACAATCCAACCAATCCAACCAATCCGAGAAGGGGCTGGCACTATTCTTCCGTTTATAATTAGCAATTACAGGGATCCCAAAGACCCAACGATCGATGGCCTTACCTTTCCGTATCCGTATCCGTATCGGTATCCGTATCGAGGGGGCGCTTATGATTTATTGCCAGTCGTTAACGTCTTGAATGCGCAGCGATTGCTATTTTGACCAAATGATTTCATGTAGTACCATAGAGACCACCGCTATCTGGAGACACACCATGTAATAATGAAACATGCCCTTCACCCATCCTCTTCTCCAGATCCAGATCAAGATCAAGATCGCCACCATCATGGACACGAGCCAGATCGACACATTGGCGGAGTGCGCCTTGGATTGCTTCTTAAATGGTCGGTACTACGACTCCGTTTCTTGCACGGCCGTAATGGTCTACATGAGAGAGCAACTGAGCAGCCACGAGCGCCATGTGATGAACGACATCTTTTTGGGTATCATCAATAAATTCATTAACGCGAACACAGAATTGGAGAAGCAGTTGGAGGATGAACGCCAGGCCCTGCAGCAGATAAGCGAACCGACTGAGGAGCAAAAACAAGTTGTGGAGGCCGCCAAGGCCGCCGTCAATACCCTGTTAGGGCATTTAACGGGGTACGTCCAGGATATGGTGTCCATCACAGTTCAGGCACTAAACTCTTTCAACACTGATGACCACGAGCCAAAAGCGTACCTTTACCGCTTGATGGGCGAGTGCCTGGGGAACACGTGCCACTTGGTGAACGCCGATGATGTCAACGATGCTGAGATCAATACGGTGGCCTCCCTTGCCTATCTCCAAGGGATGGTGCACGGCTTCAATCTACCTCCGGCCGACCCCTCCCACCTGGATAACATCACCTCCTATTGCAAATTTGCGGTGCGCAATTTGCGGAACCTCGATGAGGCCATTGCTCTGGGGTCTTATGTCATGTTCACCTGCCCAGAGGAGAGGATCCTTGAGTCCAGAGACGTGCAGACCACAAGACACTGCCTCCACTTACTTCAAATGTGTCTGGATGTGTGGACTACCGTAAGGGACCTCATGAATAGCGACAGCAACACCAATGAAGATGCTGGTAAACAACTGATGAGACAATGGACAGAACTTGTTTGTTTCTGATTTGTGAGATATTTTTTTCAGCCTCTGAAGCCCCGAATGCAACTGCATAAGCCCATGGATCAGTATCAGTATCAGTATCACCCTTCATTCACTCCGGACACAGCACAGCAGGACTCCTCCTACACACACAAACTATACACATTTTGAGTAAGTTTTCCAGTTATCTTTTAATGGAACCAGACGCCTATCCCCTATCATTCCTCGTTTCTTGGCAGCCTAAACCTAAAACACAACCAATGTTGCAAGAACTGAAGAACTCTTCAGGTTCCAATGCAAGTCATTTGAGAGTACAAAGAACAGAACACATAACTGATGGAATTAAACCTAAAGAACAGGACGATCAGGACATATCAACCAAGGGACAACAATTGTCAGCTCACTTCTCAGTATGATTGCCTAAAGCAGATCTCTACAAACATATAATCAAAGGAAGAATCCTATACCCTCCTCACACGGAAAATACCTAACCAACAATTAGTTCCTAAAGGAAGAAAATTCCAACTAACTTTAAAGAAAATGTGAAGAATTTTGAACCTCTGTTATATGCGGAAGAACCGCCGGAACCCCAATTTGAAATGGGAATTTAATTGATACTTATGTTTTGTATACGCCTATCAAATATCATAGCTACTAGCATTAAAATATAAGCCTTAAATTGGTTCTTCTCACAAAAGAGAGAATGAGACCCCATGCCCCATTCGGAAAGAAAAAAACTGAGTAGAACTCAGACCCTATTTTTTGTTTGTGCCGAAGAACCACTGAATAATAGTCGTTTATTTGAATGATAATCAACTTCTTATAGATTCTGGAATGAAATTAAATAATATATGTATAAAAAAGAAGAATAAAACGTATCCCCTGTCTAAGCATTCATTCACACTACATTCACAGTCGCTCTCACTTCTCACAGTCACTTACTCACGAGTACATAGGTTGCTTGAGGATATGATTCACGATTCACGCTTCCATTGAGAACATTCCACTGCTGCTATCAACAGGGCCCTGTGTCTAACCCCCCCCCCCTCCGTCCCAGACCTTATCAAGAGTGGGAGAGCGGCCTCAAAGTAGCGGTGGGTTGTCGCCTCTTAAAATCAGCTCCCGGTTGGGTTGGGTTGGGTTGGGTTGGGTTGTGCCCTGCTCCACTATGATTCGGTGAATATCAAAAAAGTTACGAGAGTCTTTGGCAGAGGGCAAAAAGTATTCCATTAATCCGATCTATATTTCTGTTTCCCTACAAATATATCTCAGAGATGAAAGATATCGAAGGCACATAGAATGGTTGTACCAATTGGCAGCATTTTTCGATTTATTTCAATGAAAGTCCAAAATGTCAACCCTCTCGCCCTCTATCGCCACATCCAAAAGGATGTGTAGGACTTCCACTAGGACTTCCTAGTCCTTCATTAAAAGAACTTCGTGGGGAAATTGTTGGCTAGCCCTAGGGCTAGGGCGAGGTCGCTGGCTGGCTGGCTGGCTGGCTGGCTGGCAGGGGTGGGGATTGCGGGGAACGGCTCCTCATGTCCTTTGTGAACGCTGTCCTCAACTATGGCCAATTGCGCTATGAATTTCTAATGCTGGGCATCCAGCCGGTGATCGACAAGCTGCGCACCCACGGGAACGAGACGCTGGACAGGCATTTGGTGAGTCCCGAGTCGCAGCTGTTTGTCCACGGAGTGTTTGTTTAATCGTTGCAATCGCTGCTTTACAGGACTTCTTTGAGATGGTGAGAGAATGAGGAGGATGAGAAGGAATTCGCACGTCGCTTCAACGAAGAGCGCCAAGAGCGGTTCCATGTTCGAGCTGCTGCGCCGCAAGCTCAGCCACTCGCCAGCGTATCCACACATGTTGTCGCTGCTGCAGCATATGCTCCTGCTACCCTGTAAGTGTAGCCACACAGCCACACAGCCACTGGCATGGATCTGCAACTAATTGAATTTCTGTTTGCAGACACGGGCCACTGCACCGAGCATTGGCTGCTGATTGATCGCGTGGTCCAGCAGATTGTGCTGCAAGTGGAGCAACGACCCAGCAGCGACCTCATACCCGATCCCCTGGATGATCCCCTGGATGATCCCCTGGATGATCCCGGCAAGCAGCTGAAGCTGGCCAGCGACTGAAGAGTCGCCAGTCCATGATCCGGATGTGGCACCCCTGCAGATCGATGTGGGCAAGCTGGTGCGTCTGCTGGTCAAGGAGGAGCAACTGACGCAGGCGCGCAAGCGGGCGGATGAGCTGGAGCGCGAGAACTTTGAGGTGCAGTCGCGTCTGGCCAAAAAGGAGCAGGAACTCGATCTGCGAATGCAGGAGAAGGAGGATCTGGAGACGGGACTGGCGCGCATGCGCGAACGCCTCGAGAAGGAGTCCGCCCAGCACTCGCAGGCCGTGCAGCGGGCCCAGAGTGCCGAGATGAAGGCCGAGGATCTGCAGCATCGACTGCACAGCGAGCAGCAGGAGCGAGCGCGTCTCGAGCGGCTCGTTACCGAAGGCAGCATACCCGATGACCAAAAGGTTGCCGGTCTGACCGGCTGCAATGGTGCTGTGTCGCCGCCACCACCGCCACCACCGCCGCCGCCGATGTTGAATGCCATTCCACCGCCGCCGGCACCGCCAATGGCGCCAGCAATGCTGCCACCGCCACCGCCACCGCCACCACCGCCATGTCCAGGTGCACCCCCACCGNGCTGCAGCATATGCTCCTGCTACCCTGTAAGTGTAGCCACACAGCCACACAGCCACTGGCATGGATCTGCAACTAATTGAATTTCTGTTTGCAGACACGGGCCACTGCACCGAGCATTGGCTGCTGATTGATCGCGTGGTCCAGCAGATTGTGCTGCAAGTGGAGCAACGACCCAGCAGCGACCTCATACCCGATGATGATCCCCTGGATGACCCCCTGGATGATCCCGGCAAGCAGCTGAATCCGGATGTGGCACCCCTGCAGATCGATGTGGGCAAGCTGGTGCGTCTGCTGGTCAAGGAGGAGCAACTGACGCAGGCGCGCAAGCGGGCGGATGAGCTGGAGCGCGAGTACTTTGAGGTGCAGTCGCGTCTGGCCAAAAAGGAGCAGGAACTCGATCTGCGAATGCAGGAGAAGGAGGATCTGGAGACGGGACTGGCGCGCATGCGCGAACGCCTCGAGAAGGAGTCCGCCCAGCACTCGCAGGCTGGAGATCCAACACTAATCCGTGTCTCTGTTCTACCTGCAGCTCCTGTGGCGCCCAAGGTGGAGCTGCCGAAGAAGAACGTGCCACAGCCCACGAATCCCTTGAAGAGCTTCAACTGGTCCAAGCTGCCAGATGCCAAGCTGCAGGGCACCGTCTGGAGCGAACTGGACGAGAGCAAGCTGTACAACAACATGGAACTGGAGTCGATAGACAAACTCTTTTCGGCCTACCAAAAGAATGGAGTGCCAGTAAGAGTCCTCCTACTGCTTCGCTTTCGCTTTCGCTTTCGCTTTTGCTTTCGCTTCTGCCGCAGCTCTAATTATGTTCTTACCCCTGATAGGCACACGATGGCTCCTACGAGGATCTACGACCCACTGGACAGAAGAACAAACAGAAGGTGCTCTCCGTGATCGATGGACGACGAGCCCAAAACTGCACGATTCTCTTGAGCAAACTGAAGATGAGCGATGTGGAAATATCCAAGTAGGAAGAACGAACCCAAACTAAGCCCAAAGCCTGACTAATCGTTTGCCTTGAACTTCCGCAGAGCCATCCTCTCCATGGACTGCAATGAGCAGCTGCAGCTGGACATGGTCGAGCAGCTGTTGAAGTTCACGCCCTCGGCCGAAGAGCGAGCCTTGCTGGACGAGCACAGTGAGGACATTGAATCGCTGGCACGTGCCGATCGTTTTCTCTACGAGATATCCAAGTGAGTTGCTGCTGCTGCGCACCTCAGATGCAGTCTGTGATTTATATCTGCTCTTTCTCTCTGCCCCCACCCACAGGATACCCCACTACGAGCAGCGGCTGAAGAGTCTGCACTACAAGAAGCGCTTCATGCTCACCGTCAACGATCTGACGCCGCGCATCAAGAGCGTCATGGAGGCCTCACGCGAGGTGGCACGCTCTCGACGTCTGCGCAAGTTACTGGAACTGGTGCTGGCCTTGGGTAGGATCAACATAAAACTCTAATCTCCATCTCCATCTCCATAACCATTATTTGCATCCTTCGTTGCCGTTTCCGTTGCCGTTGCCGTTGCAGGCAACTACATGAACCGTGGGGCACGCGGCAATGCGTGGCTCTGGCTTCCGTTTGGCATCGCTCAATCGTCTGGCGGACACCAAATCGAGCGCGGCCAAGGGCACAACGCTGCTCCACTATCTGGTGCAGGTGATCGAGAAGAAGTTCAAGGATCTGCTGAAGCTGGAGGATGACATACCGCATGTGCGCGGTGCCTCCAAGGTGTCGCTGGGCGAGATGGACAAGGACATACAGATGCTGCGCACTGGGCTGGCGGATGTGGCCCGTGAGATTGAGTTCCATCGGAGTTCGGGGCCCGCACAGCAGGGCGATCGCTTCCTGCCCGTCATGCGGGAGTTCCATACGCAGGCATCGGTGCGTTTTGCCGAGCTGGAGGACAAGTTCCAGGACATGAAGACGCGCTTCGATCGGGCCGTTCGACTGTTCGGTGAAGATGGATCCGTGCTGCAGCCGGACGAATTCTTTGGCATCTTTGATTCGTTCCTGGGCGCCTTTGCGGAGGCGCGTCACGACAACGAGAGCTTCCGTCGACGGCAGGAGGAGGAGGAGGAGGAGAAGCGGGCCAAGCAGGAGGCCGAGCTCAAAAAGCGGACCATCGATCGCAAGAACAAGACCGGCCTCATGAGCAGCGTTGCCCGCAATCTTGGCCTGAAGTCCTCGTCGCCCACGAATGGCGGCGACTCACCGGCCAAGGGTGGCGGCGGCGACAATAAGGGCGAGTTCGATGACCTCATCTCGGCCCTGCGCACGGGCGACGTCTTTGGCGAGGACATGGCCAAGTTCAAGAGATCGCGCAAGGCGCGTGTACTCAATGGTGGCTCTGGAGCGGGCGGCGCCGCCGGCAACACCTCACCGCCCAGGCATGGCAGCCTGCAGCGCGAAGAGAGCGGACGCGAACGGGAGCGGGATCGGGAGCGGGATCGGGAGCGGACTGTGCGGCGTCAGTAGTAGAGGATCAAGAATCGATTCTCTCTCGCGTTTCCCTGCAACCCTATCCCTAACCCCTCCCCCACTCCTCGATGTAAAGGTTTTGTTTCATGTCTAAAATTGAGCGCAAGTATTTTTTGTTCGTACATCGTAAAGAGATTTTTTTGTAATTATTTATACACGATACGATATATCTACTTATACACCTATATACATACATACATATGCATATATATATATATATATAGCACATAATCTAAAGCTAAATCTCGGCTAATGCAAGCGTGAAACCAAATTGTTTTTTTTGTACACAAAAATGATGGAAACATCGAAGAGCGTAAAATGTAATTTAAAGTCTAAACGTGAAGAGAAATGTTATGTCGTGGCGTACCTTGGAAATTGTAATTGTAATTGTAATTGTAATTGTATCTTTTGCAGTTCCCACTCCCTCCCACATCATATGAAACAAGTCCTGAAACTTTTTGTTGTGGTTGCTTGTAGTAGCTTTTGTCTGTTGCATCCCCACAAGTGGCATCCGGAGAGAGTTTGATGGTTGATGGTGGCAATAAAGCTGCCATAAAGTCATGTTCATAATTAGGATTTACTCATTGTTTATTGTTTATTGTTTATTGTTTTTTTTGTTTGTTTAGCACGGGATCCCAGCATCGTACACACATAACAAATAAATAAAGAAATAAATAAATGACTGCAGCAGCAGCAGCAGCAGCAGCAGCCACTATTTCTATTGAGAACTCTAACTATTAACTAACTAAAGTAATAATAAACGAAACAATTATTGTGAATGTAAAGAATACAACACCCACAGCCTGTTTGTTTATTGATTGATTGATTGATTGATTGATTGATTGATTGATTGTATTGAGCGTGAGTGAGAGTGAGAGTCAGAGTGAGAGAGAGGCATTCAAAATAAAGTGCATAATAATGTGAAGACCATTCCCCATAGGAATTGTATATTTATTGGGATTATTTGTAGGCATGGAAATCATGTGGCGATCGCTCTACGATCAACGCGGAAGCCTGAAAGTATTCTGCAAAAACAAAAACATTTTTAAGCAACATCAAATCAGAAAATGCCACAGATTGTTGTTTCATTTGAATTGATTCGAAAACTAAATCGTTCTTCCACTTATTAAGTTCTCGTTCTCGTTTTAAAGTTGAATGCGTAATTTGATTTTAATATTATTTTGTTAGTTCTAGAACTTATCTCTTACAAGTTTACAAGTTTACAAGTCTCAAGTCTCTTTTTTTTTGGCATTCAACTATTTTTGATACAAAAAAACCAAAAGGCATTTAACATTCAACAATTTAACATTCCCAGAAGCTAACTTCATTTCAATTCAACTAAACCCAAAACTACAACTAATTGCCTTAAAATAGTAAATTTAAAATTTCAAATTTAAAATTGACCCCCAAGAACATGTCGAAGTCTTAGTCTTAGCTACCTATCAACCTAATATCCTACTCGCTATTATCTACTTATATCTAGAAACCTAAATGATCAAATTTGATCGCCTTTGCGATTGCCATGAGGCTCTTGGCGAACGGGACAGGTGAGCACAGGTGCGGTGCCGGTGCCTTCCTTTCNCTTATACACCTATATACATACATACATATGCATATATATATATATATATAGCACATAATCTAAAGCTAAATCTCGGCTAATGCAAGCGTGAAACCAAATTGTTTTTTTTGTACACAAAAATGATGGAAACATCGAAGAGCGTAAAATGTAATTTAAAGTCTAAACGTGAAGAGAAATGTTATGTCGTGGCGTACCTTGGAAATTGTAATTGTAATTGTAATTGTAATTGTATCTTTTGCAGTTCCCACTCCCTCCCACATCATATGAAACAAGTCCTGAAACTTTTTGTTGTGGTTGCTTGTAGTAGCTTTTGTCTGTTGCATCCCCACAAGTGGCATCCGGAGAGAGTTTGATGGTTGATGGTGGCAATAAAGCTGCCATAAAGTCATGTTCATAATTAGGATTTACTCATTGTTTATTGTTTATTGTTTTTTTTGTTTGTTTAGCACGGGATCCCAGCATCGTACACACATAACAAATAAATAAAGAAATAAATAAATGACTGCAGCAGCAGCAGCAGCAGCAGCAGCAGCCACTATTTCTATTGAGAACTCTAACTATTAACTAACTAAAGTAATAATAAACGAAACAATTATTGTGAATGTAAAGAATACAACACCCACAGCCTGTTTGTTTATTGATTGATTGATTGATTGATTGATTGTATTGAGCGTGAGTGAGAGTGAGAGTCAGAGTGAGAGAGAGGCATTCAAAATAAAGTGCATAATAATGTGAAGACCATTCCCCATAGGAATTGTATATTTATTGGGATTATTTGTAGGCATGGAAATCATGGGGCGATCGCTCTACGATCAACGCGGAAGGGAAGCCTGAAAGTATTCTGCAAAAACAAAAACATTTTTAAGCAACATCAAATCAGAAAATGCCACAGATTGTTGTTTCATTTGAATTGATTCGAAAACTAAATCGTTCTTCCACTTATTAAGTTCTCGTTCTCGTTTTAAAGTTGAATGCGTAATTTGATTTTAATATTATTTTGTTAGTTCTAGAACTTATCTCTTACAAGTTTACAAGTCTCAAGTCTCTTTTTTTTTGGCATTCAACTATTTTTGATACAAAAAAAGCAAAAGGCATTTAACATTCAACAATTTAACATTCCCAGAAGCTAACTTCATTTCAATTCAACTAAACCCAAAACTACAACTAATTGCCTTAAAATAGTAAATTTCAAATTTCAAATTTAAAATTGATTTAGAAAAAGCTACAAATTTGGATGTGACCCCCAAGAACATGTCGAAGTCTTAGTCTTAGCTACCTATCAACCTAATATCCTACTCGCTATTATCTACTTATATCTAGAAACCTAAATGATCAAATTTGATCGCCTTTGCGATTGCCATGAGGCTCTTGGCGAACGGGACAGGTGAGCACAGGTGCGGTGCCGGTGCCGGTGCCGGTGCCTTCCTTTCCAATGACTTCCTTGGGCTCGTCTCCAAATGTCTCCAGTTCGTCCTTCTTGCTGTCAGCCTGTCGCTTGAGCCTCAATTTCTTAAATTCTTTGGTCGCTATGGCATCGAAAGTCTCGTCGAAAAATGGCAGCAGCCATCCAGCCAGCGGCAACCGTCTTTTTGACGGTATTCCTGAGTTTCCTGAGATTCTCTATGATCTCTATGATCTTCGGAATGCCCGCATTGATCTTCGGGTATGTGGGATACAAAGGGGCCTCCGAGGTGCTTTGGTGCATCTTACTGGTGCTCGACTGGTTGTCCCCCAATGGGCTGTGTTGCATCCCAAATGGTGACTTATACTCCTTCGGTGGGCTGTTGTGCAGCTCTAAAGGTTTTAGCGTCTCCTCCTCATTATTTGGGTGTGATGGAGCATACGTTGAGATACGATGATCCAAGCGGATCTGGCTGTGGAGCGACTCCACCTTTGGTTTGTGGAACATCTGAAACGATTGGCGATTGGTTCTCCAGCTTTGGGTTCTGGTAGGTGTCGAACTCGATAGGTGACTTATTATAATCTATCTTTGGGCTGTGCAGCGGTTCATGCAGCTTAATGGGTGTCGCCGTGTCCTCGTTGTTATTCGGAGGAGGGTATGGAGGGTACCCTTCATAGGGTTGCTTTTGCTTTTCGCGGCTGTTGAGCGGATGCTCAAAGGGCATCTGGCCTTCACTTTTTGGACTCTTGTGCAGCTCCAACAATGCCTGGAATGCCTCCGACACTGGACTCTTACTCTTCTTTCTCTCCTTCTTTGGTATTTTGTGCAGCTCAAACGGTGTTGCGATGACTTCATCGTTTTTCGGGTATGCTGCATGGTATGCCCATGGAAACACAGAGGGCGACTGATTTTTTATCTTTAGGCTGTTCTGCAGCTCCTCCCACGGTGGGCTGTCTGGCATCTCCAAGGATTTCATCACGGCCTCATCACGGCCTCACGGTCGTTCAGATATTCGGCATACGATGGTGTGACCCAGCTCTCCTGGGTCCTCAGCTCAAATGGTAACTTCTTTTCCTTGTGTGAGACGTTGTTCAGCCAAAAAGGTGTTGTCGTTGTCACGTATGGATCGTGTATCGTTGGGTCGATCGTTGGGTGATCCACGCGGCTGCTGTGCAACTCAAAGGGGTTTTTGATCCTTTGGCTGTTGAGAATCTTCTCCAAAATTGCGCTGTCGTTCATCTTAAATGGATTGCATGGATCCGCAAGGAATTTCATTATATCCTCATCGCTTTTCTGCTCTTCAGCTTTTCTCTGCAGAGTTGGGTTCTTGTGGCTGTGGCTGTGGCTGTGGCGCTGTTGGTTGTAGCCTGCCTTCTTCTTCTTGGCCATCTGCTGGCGTTTGTGCAGCTCAACCGGTGACTGGTGCTCTATTTTTGGTTTTTTGTGCATCCCAAAGGATTTCGGCGAGTTCTCGTCCTCGTCCTCACCCTTGTCCTTGTGGCGGTGAAGTTGGTGGCTTTGGTGGCGCTGCCCTTGGTGGGCTGCCATGCCAGACGGTGACGGTGACGGTGACGGTGACTGGTCCTCCCACATTGGGCTCCCAAATGAAGGGACTCTTGCGCTGTCGACGTTATTCAGAGATGAGTCCTTGTGGCGTTGGCGTTGGCGTTGGCGTAGATGGCGCTGGGCTGCTGCCTTATACTTTTTGATAATTTGTCGTTTGTGCAGCTCCAACAGTAACTGGTCTTTCGGCATCTCAAATTAGGAGGGCTTAGGAGTTGTTGCGCTCTCTTGAATCAGGGATTCAGCACCCACCGATGTGTCCTCCCACCTCGCTGCTGTTGTACGTGACAAGGGGAGACTGGTTTTCAATTGTTGGGCCTTTGTGCAGATCAAAAGGTGACTGCTTCCAGGCTGTCTCCTTCTTCACAACTGGTCCTTCTGGGCTGGGCTTCTCAGTGGTTTTCTGTGTCAGTGTCACCAATTTTGTTGGCAGGATGTTCAACAGCGGTTCCAATAGCGGTTGCAACATGTCATACATCGAATAGTAGCGACATCGATTGTGCTCGGACGAGTGGTTACCTTGTGATCCATTCTCGAGAGTGTCCGAGAACGGAACTCCAATCATATCCTGAGGAAATCCTGATCTCGGTTTCGAGTGCGCAAAGGGTTTCAGCTGAAAGGTCTCAATCGACATTTTGGAGGACACCATTTCGAACACCTTGATCTCAGCATTGTTGGCTGGCGTCTCTACCTTGTTGTAATATACAAATGGCACATCAGAAGCGTTTGAGTTGGCGGTGGCTTCAGGGGCTTCGGTGGCTTCAGGGGCTTGGATCTTCATCAAAGGATTCTGCTTGATGGACTGCAGCGTTTGTCCCGAAGCGAGGTGGCGACGTTTTTGCATCAGCGCTAATTTGCGGCGCTTGGCGCCAATTGAGCCAATGTCACTTGGCGCTCTAAATCGGTGTCACGTCCATTCGATGAGCCAAAGCGAGGCTCACGGATCTGGGGTGCATATGTGATGGTCAATCTGCCTTTAGGTGCTGCTTCGGTAACGCCAAAAATGTTGTAATCCTCATCTGGACTGCCTGTTGGCATGGCCATGGTGGTTCCGTCAGTTTCTTCACTCATCCACGATCCCGTATCTTTGACTTTGGCATGGTCATCATCCGAGAGCATGCCCCACGTACCCTGGCCCTGGCCCTGGCCCTGGCCCTTCCCTGGTTGCGCCACCATCAGCATGGCACCTGCAAGCAACACCACCAATAAGAAACAACATCCAAGGGATAGGCATAGGTATAGGTATAGGTATAGGTATCCATACTTACACCATAAAATCATGACAGCATTCAGCATGCCCATTGTTAAAGATATCAGCTGGGTAAGTCCCAACGTATGGACTTTAATGACTAAAACTGTATCCAGCTGTATCGAACTCGTATCTGGGACTTGACAGTCCCAGTCGATAAAATGTGACTTGGATCCAAAAAACGAAACAATGTTCGACAGTGCAGTTCGACATTTCAGCCTCAACACATTGATGTACAAATGTATGTAGTATTTTTGTTGTACTAGCGTACTAGCGTACTAGCGTACTAGCGTCACGAACATGTACATGTAGGTAGCTTGGTACCTTTTCATTGTTGCTTCCATTTTGCGATCCGATCGATTGTTGCAGCTTTTCAAACTCCAGCCTCTGTATTTCTCTGTATTGCCACATGCCACAAAGATAAGTTGCCACAAAGTTGTTATTGAAAATACCAAAACAATTCCTAAGAACTCCCGATGATGCCTTGATCAGTCTGGCAGCACAACATATCGAGTCTTTTTCTACAATCCTATCGACCTATCGTATCGAGTCTTTTACAATCTATTCCCAGTCCCAATCCCAATCCCAATCCCTGACGGCACGTCCTTACCGAG